>NW_004443976.1:17431680-17454110 GCF_000243295.1 Trichechus manatus latirostris | reverse complement strand
ACACACACACACACACACCCATCCACCCAAATGCCAATGCTGCTCCCAAAGCTTTTGAATTTAAAAGCCCCAAAGGTTACAGAGAAATACAAATGGGGCTCCTTAGGTTTGCACATCAGAAGCCATTATGAGGCTACATGATGGGGTGGAAATAGAACACACCCACCCCAATAAAGATTTCACTTTGTTCAGAGGGCTCCTGGACACCTCCCAAAACATCCCTATCAAGGCGAAGTGCCAGACTAAGATTTGGGTGCCCCGGTGCTGAGGTCCAAAGTGCCGGGAGTTTACCATCTCAAGGTATACAGAGAGAGAGAAAGTTCAGCCAGAGGGCAACACCGCTGGTCTGACTGGGTTACTTTCTGAATGACTCTTCTTTCTGACTCATCTCTCTCAGTGCCTGGGAACTCTCATGTCCACCACCTAAACAGTAGGGTAGCTGGGATATCCTGTGGCTGCACTGCACAAAAAAGAGAGAGAAATGGCTGAAACTCCCACTCTGTGATCAGGTGGGCAACCAAAAATAGCTCTCCAAGGACACATACACAAGCTCAATCCCATCTTATACATGAATGGAATGGGTCAGTAGAGTGTAAGAAGGATGGTGAGGTCCTTTCCTCACACTCTGTCTACCATCCATTTATTCATTCAACAAAAACTTACTGGGCACCTTCATGTGCAAGACACCCTGCAGAAACAGTAAACGAGGCAGAGATAATCAATGCTCTGTGGGTGACACAAATAATTATAAAGTGCCACAACTGGGGAAGTATAGGATGCTGTGGAAATATACAGCAGGAGCACCAGAGAAATTCTCAACGGAAGAGACCCTTGAGTTTAAACATGAAGCCTGAGTAAATTAATCAGGATGGTTTTGGAGGTACGAGTCATGCCTTGATATGTCACACACCGGAGGAAGAGCATGGGTGATGTCACAGCTACATGATTGATTCCGCAGGAGGGAGGCTGGGGAAATAGGCAGGGCCAAGTCACAGAAGTCCTTGTTAAAGAGTCTGATCTTAATCAAAGCCACTGAAGGTCATGAACAGGGAAGAGACATGCGCAAACTTGCATTTTAAAAAAGTCATTCTGGCTTCTGCTTAGAAATTTTACTTTTTTGCGAGGAGGGGCAGAGCAAGTACGTAGAGGCAGGATACCAGTGAAGAGGCTTTTGCAATCATCCAATGGCAATAGAGACAAAGAAGAGCAGAAAGACAGATGACGAAAATAATCATTCCACACTCAATCATGATCCCTGCCCCTCAGTCCCAGTGGTTCTAGTTCCAAATAACTCAATTTACAGAGAACAGTAGCCCAGAATCAGTATTCTTACTTTATTTCCTTTCAGTAATATTCTTAAATGGCCTAGCATGATGTTTGGCACTTACTATCTATTTAATAAGTCACCGTTGAAAAACTTATTAAAACATATAGATTTGATAGTGATTAAATAAGTTATCTAGGTAATATGTGTACACAAAAAACTCCCAAGAAAAGCAGCACAGTACTATTTACGTTGCAGGGAAATGGCACACTCATCACTATCGGTGAGAATTTCAGTCTAAATTCTTTTAGGAGGGTAATTTGGTAAAACCTAGACACACGTATTCAAATGAAAACAGAATAATGTCAGGATTTAGGGATTCTGACCCTGAATAGTAGTAGTTCCATCTGCTACATTCCAGCCCAAGTGACTGGGCAAGAGGAAACCACAGTGAACATCAGAATAAAAGCCAAAAACCTTACAACGACCTGTAAAAGGCCTATGCAATCTTCCTCCACCGCTACCTCCTTCTGTTACTGGAACGTGCCAAGCATGCTCCCACCTGGGGACCTTTGTACTTACTCTCTAGCCTAGTGGTTCCCAAACCTTACAGCACATTGGAATTATCTGAGAATCTTTAAAACATATTAATGTCTGGGTCCCACCCCCAGACATTCTGATTTAATTAGCATGGGCATCGAGATTTTTAAAAGCTCCCCCAGGTGACTGCACTGTGTGGCAAAGCTTGAGAACCACTGCTCTAGCTCTCCCTGCTTTCACAGCACTTATTGCTACTGATTGAGATGCGCGCGCGCGCGCGCACACACACGTATGTATGCATATATACACATATTCCATGAGAGCAAGGACTGTACATTTTGGTCATCACAGAATCCCCATAGTGGGCTCATAACAGGTGACCAATAAACACTTGTTGAACAAATAGCCTTTCCAATCCAGTCTTTGGCCTCCTGCCTCCACCCTTGCAGACACAGCCTGTTTTCAACAACAAAGAAGTACTAGTGGGGCCCTAAATTCACCATGTTGTTTACAATGCTGTGTCCTCTCTCTACTGAGAATGCCTTCTCATGTACGCCTTTATCTTACAAAGCCCCACTTTTCCTTGCTTATGCCTCTCCCCCAGCCCCCTACCTCCAGGCTGAGCCTGACACCTTATCCTCCAGGCTCAGAGAATATTTCATATACCTGTTATTCTGGGTATCACCATGCATCTTAATTATATAAATACATGTCTGTCTTTAGACCAGCTCTGACAACAGAACTTGCCACGATGATGGGAATGTTTCTTATCTGCACTGTCCAACACAATAGCCGATAGCCACATGTGGTTACTGAATACTTGAAAGGTGGTTAGTGTAACTGAGCAACTATGTTTTATTTCACTTTAATTAATTTAAGTAGTCACATACAGCTAGTGGCTACCATACTCGTCAGCAAAGGTCTAGACTGTAATCTCCTTTAGTGAAGCATTCATTTCCATATTCGAGGACAGAGTAGTTATCCATAGGTGATGGGTGGGTGGATGGATAAGAAAGCTGGCTCCAAAGAGTACAATACCCGTACTTTTACAATTTCTGGCTTGCCATACGGGAGGAGCAAAAGACACACTCTGAAGCACAAACAGGGCTCACCCAATGGGAGCAATGAATTGGAAGAGCCTACCTAGTATTCTCCTATCCCAATCAGCTATATAACCTACACAGAAGGCACCTGATTATAAATATTGAACTGCTCCTTTCAGAAGCTTGGGGGCAGATCTCCAACTAAGAAAAGGCTGAATTTACAGTCAGTTCTATACTTTCTCAGACATAATTCAGACAGTCAAGTTTCCCAGCTGAACAAAACAAGCGTGCCATATTTAACCATAATAATAATAATACTCATAATCATAATCACAGTAATGGTCAAAACTTTCATAGCGCCATCTACGTGTAAGGCACTATTCTAAATACTTTGTCTATTAACTCAATTAACCTTACAACAACCCTGTGATTGTAATCACAGTAGTGCTGTTGCTATTACTACTGCTACTAAAGCATTAATAATACTATAGGAGCCCTGATGGAGCCCTGATGGCACAGTGGTTACGCACTTGGCTGCTAACCTCAAGGACAGTGGTTTCAACCCATCAGCTGCTCTGAGGGAGAAAGATGTAGGGGTTTGCTTCTGTAAAGGTTTATAGCCTTAAAAACCCTTTGGGGCAGTTTTACTCTGTCCTACAGGGTTGCTATGAGTTGGAATCAACTTAACAGCAATGGGTTATTAATAATACTATTATTATTTCTATGTTACACATAGAGAAAGAAGTTAAGCAACTTGACCAAGGTCATCATCACACAGCTAGTAAAGGGTAGAGCCAGAATTTGAACCTAGGCAGCCTGGCTCAGAGTCTGAGCTCTTAATCTTTCACCTTTAAAAAAAGCAACCTTTTCAGTAGAACCAAGATGACAGACACTAGGCTATTTATAAAGACCAAAAGCTAAAGCAACCCCAAGCAAAAACCCACCAGTGGTTCCAGTTACCATTCACTGTGAGACCACCAGGCCAAACCAACTGAGAAACCTTGCAGATTAAGGGAAGTGGATACTTCCAGGCCAAATATCATGCAAGTCAGGGGAAGTACTTGACAACTGCCTCCAGGATAAAGCCAGCAAGAAGAGACAAAAGATAAGTGAGAAGAGTGAATAAAATGAGCTTGTTTTCCAGGGCAATAAAACAATCGCAACAATAAAACTAATAAACAAAACAAAAACCCTAACATTTTTCTAAATACATCCAGAATTTGCCTGATTAATAAGGAATGAGATCTTCAAGAGTCAAAGAACATATCTACATTCACACACCATCATCAAGGGACTGTGCATAGTCTAGAAAAACTACCTGAAAATATACCCTTCTGCCTACCCACCCACCACAATACAGGAAAAGCCCTGAATCGCTCAAGAAAGGCATGAGCAAGCACTAAGAACTCAAATGAGAATGACAGTTTAAGACACACGATCAACAAAGAAGATTTCATAAACCACTCCAGTGGGGGCACCAAAAAGCAAATAACCAGCATACAGAGAGCTCTGGCAACCTCGTGCAAGCTTCAGATTTAAGGAAGGCACCAAATAAGGGAAGGATTCTGGCGCATCAACTCCTAGGAAAAGTGTTTCAAGTTAAAAATGGTTATTCAGGTTTGGATGTGAACTTCTGTATCTGTTCTTTATCAACAGAGGCAACTCTACCTCACTGGCAGCTAGCAGCAGAAAGAGAAGAAAATGGTTAGAATAAAAATGGGTTACAGAAAGACAACAACATGACCTGGTACAAACTGGCATTTTCCCCTTATAACACCAAAGACAAGGCTATTACCCTGGCGATGCAGAACTTCTGGGATGCGACAGCCATGCTGGACCTCAGCACCTCCAGGAGTTGGCAAGCCATGCTGCCACTTTTCCCCCCAAAAGCCAGAGAGTTCAAGGGTAAGGCCGAAAACCACAGCACAGCACTTCTGGTGAGGGACTCACAGTTGACTGTGACTTGAGGCAAGACCTGCTTCCATCTAGTTCTTTGTCAGTCATACCTTTTCTGTGCTAGTTCCCTGACTCAAACTATCTAGTTCAAAAGATGTAGCCAACACCTTCAAATCTCTCATCTTTTGTCCAATTCTTAATCTTCCAGGTTCCCTTCATTCTTCCTATCCTCTCTCAATGAAAACCAATCTTAACAGGCATAACACAAACAGGGGCAAATGAGCATTATCCCTTCTTCCTAATTTATTTACAGTGTTCTATCCCTGTCACTATCACTATTAAACGTAAACGATAAACATGAGTTTAGAGTTAAAAGGGAAGAAAAGAATGGACGTTGATATAAGTCAAAAACCACTCTGCTGGTTACACAAGCCTGTTCAGTTTGTGATAATTTATCAACCTGTGCAGCTTCGATATGTGCACTTTTCTGTATGTATGTAATACTGTAATCAAAAGTAAAAAAAAAAGAAAAAACACCTTTTCTGCTGTTCCATAAAAAGTCTTTGTTCCACTGCCAGTACTCTTTACCCCATATGCCCTAACCTCCACCCAGATTCTCACTCTGAGGTGGTAGAAATGAAGCTGACTGTGCTAAAAGTCTGCGACTCTATCTAGGTGCAGTAGCTACACTGGTGTCACATACCAGATCTGCTGATGGTGCAGACTATATCCCCATTTTACAGATATGCAAACAAGGAAAAGCATTAAGAAGTTTGTTCCCAGAAATAAAAAGAAATTCAGGGATATAAGATCTGACCGCTAGTCTGCTCTGACCAGAAGTGACAGCTTCTCAGGGGCACCAAGGCTATCTATTAGTGCCATCCAACCCTGTGACATATGTCACTTGTAAGTATTTTAAGAACCATACCGTTTTACAGGTCTGTCCAGAAGAATAAAAGAAAACCTGCCAAAGAAACTCCTCAGAGAGAATGTCAGCTGACTTAACATAGTTTGCTTTACAAATTAGGATCGAGCGTCTCTGAGATCTGTGGTACAAGTCAGCTCAAAATCTCATCAGAGAGAATAAGGTTTTAGCATCTTTACCAAGAAAGAAACACCCCAGAAAAATGCAAACCCACAGAAGGTATTATCCAGACTCCTTTTCCCAAATACCTCAGTAGTGCAGTCCCACTGTGTGCATGAAAGGCAAGAAGACAACTTACTGCCAACGGTTACAACACAAAGCATAACTTATTCCCAAGTAGAGCTGGGCTTGGCTCAGAAAGCTTCCCGGAATGATGGAAGACATGACTTTAGGATGAGTCAACCTTTGCTAATGCATAAAATAAAGCAGAGAAGAAATATCTGAAGGACTTACTTCTAAGCTTGGGCCAAATCAAAAGCCCAGAAGCATCTACCTTGTGATGAATCTTCTGTTCCAACTGACTGATTAGATAGCATCAATGTGGATGTCTGTACCATGGCCTAAGATGCTAATGTCAGACTGTTGGATAGGAACCTCAGAAGCAACCACTGTTTGCAGTTTCCTAACCACACCATGTTTTTATCCATGCTATTCCTCCTGTGAGAAAAGTGTACTGCCCACATCTACCTAAAGAACTTTCACCCTTCAAAATTAAGGACACAGGTCACCTTTCTAGACAGCTTTCCCTGCTAACCTGAGTTAACCTCTTTCTCCCCGTACTACCTCTGTACAGTGTACATATTTCTGTTATTACATTTGTAATACTTTCTTTTAAGTAGTTGTTTTACATATGCATTTTTCCTACTAGACTGTATCTTTGAAGAAAGGACCAGCATCATTTACCTTTGTATGTGCAGCACCTGGAATAGTGACTAACACTTAGACGCTCACTAAATATTTATGGAAATGACTTGAATGGCAGCAGGAAAAAAACCTGATCCCCTCACAGACTACTGGTTGCCCCGAAAAGAGGTTTTACCACTGAATAAGGAAAAGAGAAAAATTTCTACATAAAACTGTGAATCCAACCATTCAAAGCAACATATGAAAGTGTATATTGTACTGAAAGATAAACTAAAAACAACAAAGAGGAGCAAACAAAATATAGAAAAGAGGTCGCCAATAATAAGGTCATGACACAAAGTGCATACCAATAAGTCCTTTACGCTTATTAAAGGAAGTTACAAAGTTTGGCTCTAATCTCTGGAACAGTTAAAATAGAGTTATTCTAAATAATAAATTCATAAATGAGCATGAGGTTAAAAAAAAAAACAAAACCCACACAACATGATTATCCCTGATACTGGAAGCAGAAATTTCTCCTGTGGATTTCCACAAAGACACTATGTATTGCAAATAGCAATGATTCCCTAGACCTCTTACTATGATATGTCTTAATATAGGTTGAAGACCTTACACCCAAGTACAATTCTGTAAAAACAATACTACTGGTGATCAACATGTGACCTACGTATGCAGCTCTCTGACGGGATTAGGCATGAATGACATGGAAAGAACAGTAGGAGATGCCTAGTGATTGCCATAGTAGATGCTCAATAAATTTTGGATCAGTGGATAGATAAAAGTAAAACAACTCAAAAAGTCACTGAAGCTCTTAAAAAATAAAAATGTGTAGTAAATATATTTTACAGGGATTCAAGCATCAGAAGGATAGAGGGTCCAGACAGTATTTTAAGTTTCTCTGGCCTAAAGAGTCTACATGGTGATACTCGGGAGACTAAAACTGAGCAGTAACTTCAACAGTAAATATTTATGAGTGAAGTAAAAAGCTTCCAAGAGGGGAAAAACCTGGAGTTTTCCCCTGGAGTCAAACTAACAGTCTTCAGACTGGGGGAAGATCATGAGCCAAGAAAACTACTATTTTATATTCTCTATCTTAGCCCAAACACATCACATCCAAGACGATGAAATTCTGAAACCTTTAAGAGCAGAGAGAGATTACAGAATGACAGAGCTGCGGATACATCTCCCCAAGAGTATGGTTAGAAACAAAAACCAATATAGGGAATCGGTGAGAAAGGCAATATGGGGAAAACAAAAGGCTGGTGCAGTCTCTTGCCCACACAACAGGCAGTATGTTACTATAGGAAGCCAGCTGCTCCCAAGCAACATCACCTCACTACTCTATTCCTCCCTACAGTAGCTGCAGATTGAACAAGGATCCAATATACAGGTCTCATTCTGATTTGGAAGGCTCTTCACAGACCAGGGTCTGGATCCTAAGGGACAATTCACAGTCCACCCTCACATATATTCCCGTTGGCGGGAACTCAGCAGCTGATTGCTCCCATCTCTAACTTGGCAGCGAGCCAAAGGAGGACTTTTCTCAGTCAACTCTTCCCAGACTGGAAAATTCTCTAACCCAGAGTTCCGGCTTAAGTCTGGATATCAGGTTATTCATGAGATGCCAAAACTACGTTTTTACATTGGCTTTGAACAAGTCTCTCCAGTACACCATACAGATTCCCACAGATCTCAAAATCATCTGGACATCAAGGCCAAAGATGGCCACTCTTCCTCCACAGAGAGAGGAACACGTTTTTCAAAGCATGGGCAACTTCAAAACAAACTTTTCATTAAACAATCTCAACAATTCCTGAAATAGATGAACAAGCAACAAACTTATTAAATGGCTTCCTTAAAATCTTTTTATCTTACCCTTCTGAAAACTCTCCCTACTCCACTAGCTACCCAAATTCTTTCTTACTATTGTTGATCCCTATGCCATGAGGATCCAAATCCTAGGTCTGTTTCTCAGACTGAGGGGAAATGAAGAGGAAATTTTTAACAAGGTGTTTTTGATTTCATTAAGCTCCTAAATCAGAGGTTCTCAGCCAGAACAGGACCACCTCTCCAAAGGAGTGTTTGGAAATGCGTGTGGACCACTGCTGGCATCTAGTGTGCGTGGCCAGGAATGCTAAACATCCTGCGATGACAAAGCAGCATAATGAGGAACTGTTTGCCCAAAAAGGCAGTAACACTCTCATTAACGACCACTGTCCTAAATAAAAGGAAGCCAGTATTAACTGCCTTCACCCTTCCCAGCTTCTAGAGCAGTAGTGATCAAACTTTTTCTGTAAAGGGTCAGACAGTATTGTAGTTTAGGTTTTGCCGGCCACATATGTCTCTGTCACATGTTCTTCTTCTTTTTATAAAACAACCTTTAAAAATGTAAAAACCATTGTTAGCTCACAGGCCACTGTAGTAGTTTGCCCGTCCGTGTTCTAGACCGTTAACTGACTTATTTTTTAAAAAAACGAAAAACAAATACCAGTTGCTGTCACGTCAAATTCGACTCATGGCGACTCTATGTGTGTCAGAGTAGAACTGTGCTCCACAGGGTTTTCAGGGACTGATTTTTCAGAAGCAGATCACCAGGTCTTTCTTCTGAGGCACCTCTGGGTGGACTCGACCCTCCAACCTTTTGGTTAGCAGTCAAACACGTTAACCATTTGCACCACCCAGAAGAACTTTAACTGACTCATTAAGTGACTCACTCCAACTGACATACTAATTGTGAAGTGCTAATGACAATAAGACTGACGGAGTGTGTTACACACAACTTCATAATGAATCCCATGATTTTAAAGAATGAAATAAGGGCTTCAGAATGTAGCCTTAAAACCTAAGAATTGGGGCACGTATTTGACTTCTAATCAAATAGCTCTCTTCTCTCTTCTTCTCTTCTCTTGTACATTTCAGTTGCTTCAAGTTTTCTTCTGAATGTTTAGTTTCAAACACGTTACTGAAAAGATCACAGGCAAATGCATTCACCCTTTCTTCAGAATATATTACTTCCTACTCACCATGCGTGCCACTCAAAAAGTCTCTTTAAAAATTACTACTGCTAACACTTGCTAAAATGTCTAAACCAAACCAAGCCTGGAAATTCTGACTGGTATCTGGGTCCTGACTTTCCGGATGGTAACTAAAGGTCACGTGGGGTGGAAAGTGGCCTGTGGGTAACACAGAATGCACACATGCACGCGAACAGGATATGTTGGTAATCCGGTTTCCTGAGACCTGGTAAGTTGTGAGAGTTCTCAGCAATACTCTTGGGGAAGATGAAAACCTTCCACCGGGAACTACTGGATTTTAAGAAAGCAGCCATTCCCAGAATTAGATGTCTGGCTAAAGCAGAAGGGAAAGTTCACCTTTTCTTGCTCCACATTTTACTTGTCTAAAAATACAAAACAACAACAAAAATAAACATAGTTAAGTATCTGACAAGGTTTCTTCACAGCGTGGAAGCTGGTGTTTGTAGCATGCCTTCTGTCACGTCTCAAGCCCAGAAAAACAGAGTGTGGTTTTGGTGTTTAACCAGCCTCAACTGCACCCTGGCACTATTTCTTCCCCCAGAGAACTTCGCTCTGTTAGAGGAAAGAAACCAACCTCACATCATGAAGCTGAACGCCTAGGATAAAAATAAAGCCCTGAAGTGGTTTGGTGACCAAGGTCACATGGGGCGGTAAGGGTTTGTAGGTAGGGGCCAAGGTACTTTGAGAAACTTCCACTCTGCCAACCACAAAAAGACAAAGAAAGACATCAGTCCTAGGGTCCAGGCAAGTAGCCCCAGTCTTTGCCTGTTAGGGGATGCTCCTCACCTGCACACTTCACGTAATCAATACTTGAAAAACCCAATCCCTGTCCCTATCTTCTCTGATGAGTAACCTCATCAGGCTGTTCCTTAGGGCCTAAGAAAAAAACAGACAATCTGGAGATTCTTCCTACTGGAGGAGGCTTTTATGAACTGACTCTTGTCATCTCATGCTGCCAAATCTCAGTTCACAGAAGAATACTTTCAAATAGCTTTCAGGGTGAAAGAGTAATGAGGTACACACTGCAAACTATTTACAAAAGAATTATATAAATGACAAAGTTAATATAATCCGCACAGCAACCTTGAAAAACTGCCACGGTGCCTATCTTACAGATGTGGACATCTTTATATTCATGAGGCCAAAACACTAAGCTGATATAATTACGGAGCAATGAAATAACCAGGTTTCACAGCATTTACCTACTAGCATAATGACTCCACTCTAACGTTGTAGATTAAATCAATGCTCACTTTATCCAGAGAAAATCAGGCCAAAAGCTTTTTCTAAGCTTCATCAAGGCATTAGCTCTGGAACTGCTAATCTAAGGAGCACCATACAACTCTAGGAATTGGAACTCCCTCCAAGTCAACACAGGCAAGTCAACTTGCCTAAGGAAGCAGGCCTTCTACAACCATGCTCTGACCTATGGTTGTATTCATGAGGTGGGGAGACAGTGAGAGTGCACAGTAGAGGCATTAGATGTGTATCACCCACATATAGTAGCTGCAGCAGTAGCTCAGGTACAGAAGCTATGCAAAGGGCGTTGAAAAGTAAGACAAATGATGGGTCTGAAGAAAAATGCCACCTACATAACACAAGCCCTCAAGTAAATATAACAAGTTGGGCATGTGAAAGCTCTGTGCTCCAGGTCACCTAACCTGGATTTCCCACAGTGAACTGGTGCTCCTTTGCTGGTCAGTGTTGATTTTGCTGGACCCTTGATTAAATGCAAGAAAAAAAAAATACTCATGTACTATCCAGCCTTGCATATTCAGAGGCAAAAAGAAAACCCAATTATTCTCAACTTATAATAGAGCACTTAAGAAAAAACACAACCACAGAGACACAGACACAAGAGAGTCAGGCAGGGAGAGCATGCAAAATTCAAGGCAGAAACATTCCCAAATTTAGGGAAATAAGGTTCTTACTCTGCCAGAGAGTTCAGGTAACTGAAGCCTGGGGGATCCTCAAAAAATTAAAACATACGACCCAGCAAAAGACTTGAAAGCAGGAACTCAAACAGATATTTGTACACCAGTGTTCACTGCAGCACTATTCACAACTGCCAAAAGGTAGAAACAACCCATATGTCCATTATAAGATAAACAGATACAAAAAATGTGGTACAAACATACCCAAACCAAACCGAACTCATTGCCATCAAGTCAATTCCAACTCATAGCAACCCTGTAGGACAGAATAGAACTGCACCATAGGGTTTGCAAGGCTGTAGATTGCCACATCTTTCTCCTGTGGAGCGGCTGGAGGGTTTGAACCGCAGACCTTTTGGTTAGCAGCTGAGTGCTTAACCACTGCATCACCAGGCCTCTTTACATACATACAGTGGAATATTATTCAGCTATAAAGAGAAATGAAGCTCTGATGCATGCTATGATATGGATAAACTCTGAAAATATTATGCTGAGGTGAAATACGTCAGTTACAAAAAGACAAATATTGCACGATCCCACTTAAATTAAATAACTAGAATAGGCAAACGTATAGACTGAATAGATTAGTGGTTACCAGGGACTGGAGGGAGGGGGAATGGCAATCTGTACGTAAGAGGCACTGAGTATCTATTGGGGTGATGAAAAGTTTTGAAAACAGACAGCAGTGATCGTTGTACAACATGGTGAATATAATTAATGTCACTGAACTGTACACTTAAAAATGATTAAAATGGCAAATTTTATGTTATATATACAATAAAAATAAACTAATAAAGACTGGGGCTATGAAAAATTACTTAAGACAAGCAAAGTTTATTTCTAACCAATTGGTTTGGTAGGTGGCATTCAGACTTTACTAGAACATACCTGAAGATTTTCAGTTCGCACACTTAGGTAGTATAAGTTCTCACCAAGCCTGGCTTCAACAGGATGTTAAGGAAAGAAGTTGTCCCAGAGCTCTGTATGTAGGCCTCAATTCCTGGAGGTACACATTTCATTTGGAAACAGAACTGACACCTTCTGATTACCTAGGCTACTAGACAGGAGACAAAAAGTAAGCCAGCTTGGTATCAGGATATATTGCTAACTAGTTTCTGGGTCAACACCAACTACAACTTCATGTGAATCCCAGTAAAACACCTATGACCCAATGATTAAGACACTTCCCTGCGGCCAAAGTCAGGTCTGTCTGGGGGACTTACAACGTTAAACAGAATCTCTGAGAAATCACTTTAAATGCCTCTAGAAAACCTGAACTGCATTAACCTACTTCAGGGGTACTTTTAAGGAAGGGTCACAAAATCAAATGCCTACGAAGATAGGTAGGTAATGCAAGAGAGCAATGTGTGGGTACAGCAGAGGTGCAGGGGACAGTGGCAAAAGAGAGAACAAAAGGCTCACCAAGAGGGGGTAGCTGTTACTCAGCTCCAATAGACTGTTACCAAATCTTATTTTGTGTGCATGTGTGAACTAGCTGGCAACTGATTGACATTTAAAACCAAAACAAACAAAAATCCACCATTTCAACCATCTGAACCCTCTGATTAGTCTTATCATCACTAAATGTGAGATAACCAGACACCTCCTGACACAGTGCAAAATATGGCACCTGGTACCGTCTATGAAATCCTCTTGCCAGAAAAGCTGAATCTGAACCTCACCCACCTTCTAGAGCTAATTCTCATTTACAGGAATATGAGGGATAAAGGGGAAAGTTAAATGACACCACAAGGAAACAAAATGACAAATCTATAATGTGGGAATTCTACAGAACAACTGATACGGCTTCTGTGACAAGTTAATGACATGAAGAAAACTTTAAAAAGGGAAGGCAGGACTGTTCCTGATTAAGAGACTTAGTAGATCTTGATTTGAACAAACCAATTATGAGAAGATATTTGTTAGATAATTCAAGAAATGAAGTTATGGATCAGATACTAGATGATGTCAAGGATAGGTGTGGCGATGGTATTGTGGTATGTAAGAAAATGTCCATTATTTTTTAAACAGTGTGTATGGAAGTATGTGGGGATCCAGTGGAGTGATGTGTAAGATTTGCTTTAGACTACTTCAACCAAGGGGAAAAAAGGGAAAGACAAAACAAATGTGGAAAAATCTTGACAACTACTGAATATAAGTGACAGGTATCTGGGGATTCATTCTATTATTTTCTCTTGTGTTTGTTTGAAATGTTTCATTATTAAATAGAACTCTAGGTAAACAAAACATGTCTGCAAATAGACAGTGGGCTGTCTGTTCCCTTTGGTTAGAGATAATAAAAAATGCAAACCTAACAGCCTCAAAAGATTAAGTATGTAAGTAACATCTACTGCCACTAACATATGAGAACTTATAATTTGCTACTCATTGTTCTTTACATGCATTATCTCATTTAATCTATCATTACCATCATCTTACAGATGAGGAAATTGAAGCTCAGCCAGGTTAAGGAACATGGCCAAAGTCTCAGAGCTAGTAACTGCTGAAGCTAGGACTTGAACATAGGGCTCAAAGCCCAAGCTGTTAACATTTGCACTATCCTGTCTCTGACATATAAGATGTTGGACAAAGTTAATGAAAGCTATCAAACTGCCATCCTCTAGAGAGATACAATGCACATGAAGGTAATCATTCAGGGAATGATCTCCCAAGTCCATTATCTCCCAAGATTGGGGGAGGCGGGGCGAAGCAAAGGTGTGTATGGCATTGTACTAACAATGTAAGAAAAGGGAGACAATCGTATACACACACATAGAAACTATATTACCCATTCAAAAAACCTTTAATTAAAAAAGGCAATCACTCCTCTACTAAATCTCCTTCAACCTCTATTCCCACCTAGAAACCAACCCCACCATTACTGCTTACAAACTTCTCCAAGTAGAACCCAGTTTTCCAAACAAAGTCACAACTTTCTATGCCCAAGTAGATTCAAATTAATCCCCTACTTCCCAATTTATCACTAGTTTAAGATGCTTCCTCATGAACTGGACCCTTTCATACTTAATCTTTCAAAACAATAGCTGGTCCTGTTAGCTACTTAACCTTTCTTTAACTCACTCTTCCTTATTCATGTGACTTGAGAAGTTCCTCTCTAAGCATGGGACGGAGGCCATTAAGGTGTCACTCTAATTGTGTTACTCTGATAAACAGGAAGGCACTGGTAACTGTGTTGACCTAAGAAATGAAAATATCACTTACCAATCAGATTCTGGGTTGTTTAATAATTAGGCATGGATTTTTCCCTTCTGATTTCTCATTAGACATTTCCCATCTAAAGGCTGTGCCCCACCTAAACACGCAGGAAGAGTATATGCTAAAAGATTAGTAGTGGTTATCTCTAGGTGGTAAAAATGCATTGTTTATCTGCATTTTCAAATTTTTTGTACACTAAGCATGCATTTTTTTTTTACATTTTAGAAAGTAATAAATTTTTAAAAAATAAAAACAACTTTGCTCTACTTTATCCAAGCCATTGGCAACTTTCTCTAACAGCCAAGACACAAAACAACAGTAGCATCTTCTGTATATTTGAGTTCAGAGAGTCCAAAGCATTGTCTAGAAGGGTAGCCCTCAAACTGTTTTCAACCAGCAAACTGTGGAACAAGAAATTCAGTCAACCTCCATTCTACCAAATTTTATGGATGGAACAGTGATGCTTTTGTTGAATTAACAATGCAGACATGACAAGTAAACAATGAGAAATTCCATAAACAAATAATTACTTCCAGAATCCTGAAGTCTATCATAGGGAACCAGCCCTCTGACCAATACCCATGCACATCACAGCATCAAAGGAGAATCTGACTCCTGTGGAAGTCTCAGTCTCTTCTCTACCAGCAACAACCCATTTGCCAAGCAGTAACCTTTTTCAATTTCCAAAAGGAGCTAAGGCACAGGAGAAGGCGCATCCGCTAAAGAATGCTTGGAACCCTGGCAACACTAACTTCCACTGGCCTAACTTGTAAGGGGAGAGTTTAAATGTGAGTCTCGGTAGTTTAAAAGGATGCCACTTGCAGGTTGGTAGTCCCTCTCCAGGCTAGATGCTCAACTCAAACCATATCTCAAGGCTGAAAACCAACAACCCACAAGCTAACCTCTTGCAGCCATACAAAGAGACAGAACCGAAGCTTGGGCTTGCCAGATAGAAAACAAACTAGTTAGGTCTTTACTATTATTACTAACCACCTGAGGCCAAACTTTCTGTTTCTTATTCATGGATCTGAGTTTTAGTTTATGTTAGAAACTCTCCATTGTGGTTCTTGCGTGCCACTGAGTTGATTCCAACTCACAGAAACTCTCTAGGAGTTGTCAAAGGAGCAATTCCTATTACAGCTAATCACGCAAAAAGGACAACTAGAATGAGCAAGCAATTCACAGCAAATATATGAACTAAATAGATAGGTTAAATAAATGATATATATATTTAAGATGAAACATGCATCCATATGAAGAACATACTACGAAAATACATTATTAGACAGTGGAAATACACTCAGTTCTGCTATAATGCTTGATTTGAAAATATGAATTTGTTTCACTGTGATCAATATATGAGGAAACAATATGAGCACAACACGAATTTAGCATTCGCGTATGTGTGATTTTGTTCATGAGAAACACTAAGTGAACACAGAAAAGTGCACTCAGCTGAAGTGAGCCACACAGGAATGTACAAAATGCACACACCATACACCTCAAACATCTACCAGCTACCTCAATTTGCCACGTGAACAGACAAGCCACACCTAGCCACATCTGGTGTTACAACTGCCCATCTGATTTCAGATAACCCTTCTTCCACCACTTTACAGTAACTCACCAGCTGCAACCCTTCCAAATCCCATTTCACCAGCAAATGTCAGGTCTTTTTAAAAGTAAAGTGGCATATTTATTGTGGTATTTATGTATTTCTTAACCATTTAACATGTAAAAAAACTGTGCTATTGTTTTTATTAGGTTCCTATCTTTTTTTCAATATGTCACTAAAGAAGTTTTTGAGTGCTGTGCTCCTAACCCTATTTTCCCCATAGCATTGTGATTTTTAGGAAGAAGAATTGATGACTTTGAACTATGGTGCTGGCGAAGAATACTGAATATACCATGGACTGCCAGAAGAAGGAACAAATTTGTGCTGGAAGAAGTATAGCCACAATGCTCCATAGAAGGGAGGATGGCGAGACTTTGTCTTATGTACTTTGGACATGTTACTGGGAGGGACCAATCCCTGGAGAAGAACATCATGCTTGGTAAACTAGAGGGTCAGTGAAAAAGAGGAAGATCTTCAACGAGACAGACCGACACGGTGGCTGCAACAATGGCCTCTAATATAGCACGACTGTGAGGATGGTGCAAGACCGAGCAGTGTTTCGTTCTGTTGCATATAGGGTCACTATGATTCGGAACCGATTTGACATTACCTAACAACAACATGTGTTGCATTACAGCAGAACTGACTCTATGTCCAACTAATTAATTTTAAAAATCAAGTTGCATATTAGTATGTATAGTAAATTCCATTTTAAGGAGCCCTGGTGGCACAATGGTTAAGTTCTCAGCTGCTAACTGAAAGGCTGGCAGTTTGAACCCCCCAAGCAGCTCCATGGGAAAAAGACCTGGTGATCTGCTCCCATGAAGATTATAGCCTAAAAACCGTATGTGGCAGTTCTATTCTATCACATGGTGTCACTATGGGTTGAAACTGATTCGATGGCACCTAACAACAATTCCATTTTTGTTAAAAAAAATAAATAAGTTTCAAGTGTCTACAGGTATGTGTGTGTATACATACATATTCATAAAAACTTAGAAAAAGGTCTGGAAAGACACCCATCAAATAGTTAACAGTGGTATCACTGAACGCAGGAATACAAATGACTTTCACTTTAAACTTTATATACATTTCTGTTTAAGTACAATGAGCTGATGGTATTACTTCTTTAATTTTAAATCCCTTTAGAAAACAAAGAAATGTGTTCCAATACTACAAGTATTGGAAAGAGTGATCATTACACAAACCTGACTATGTTAATTCTCCTGCTTAAAGTTCTTCAATACCAGATATCCAAGTTCTAATACTTATGAAAGATCTGGCCCCTGCTCCTTTCTCCAGCCTCACCCCTCACTGCTATTCCCTTCATTTGTATACTCAAGTAAGATTTATTTAGGATCTTCTGTATGCCAGACAATGTGCTAGGCTCAGTGAACACACCAGATGGGACCCTACTCTCACAGAGCTTTCAATCTAGTGAGGGAGAGAAACCTTAAACATCAACTCCTTGAACATCAACTCATGCTAAAAATTATGTAACTAAAAACGTGGTATCATAAAGGAGAAAGAGCCAGTCTCAGGGATCAGGAAACGTTTCCCTGAAAAAGTGACATTTAAGCTGAGACTTGAAGGATAAGTAGGAATGAGACTGACAAAGGAACGGGTAAGAAAAGAGCATTGTGAGCGTAGCCAACTGCCAGAAAAGAGCTTGGGCCCTTCTAGGAAGAAGCCAGTGTGGCTCGAGCAGAGTAACAAAGGAGGGAAGAGGAGTGTAAGGTTAGAGAAGTAAAGGCCAGATCATGTCGGGCCCAGGAGACTATGTCAAGGATTTTGGACCTGATCCTAAGAGCAAAGAGAAATTAAAGACTTTTAAGTAGGGGAATGACGTGACCAGAAATGTGTATTTGGAAGCTCAACTGGGTAACTGTCCAAAAAGAAAGGCCTGAAGAGGACCAGAAATAAATGTGGCAAGACTAGTTAGGAACTTCTTTCAATAGTCTGTGGATGACGGAAGTGACACTGGCTCGGGCTAGGATGGTGGCAGTAGAAATGAATAGAAGAGAATGCATTCGGTTACGTTTAGAAGGTAGAATCAACAGTGCTTGGTACTGACTGGATGTGAGGATGGAGGATAGGAAGGGGTAAAGGATGACTCAAGTTTCTACCAAGAACACTTCTTACGTCCTAGTTTCTACCCATGAATGGTGGTGCAAATGGTTAAACACTCGACTACTAGCCAAAAGGTTGGTGGTTTAATCCACCTAGGGATGCCTGGGAAGACAGGCCTGGCAATCTGCTTCTGAAAGGTCATAGCCTTGAAAACCCTATGGAGTAGTTCTACTCTGCACAAACGAGGTCACGAGTTGAAACTGATTTGACAGCAACTAACAACAAGAAGTTTCTAGCCATATTGAACTACCTGCAGTTCCATAAGCCTTCGTGCTTCTTTCAAGTGTTTGTGGCTCAGTGTAGAAAAACCCTTATATCATTATTCAGCTACAAAACTATAAAATGCCTCCTCACCCCAGCTTCTATCACAGCACTTTCCACACTGCATTATAATCGTATACTTGTGTTTCTGTCTTCCTCACATGACCGAGCACTCTCTGAGGTCAACAATCACCTAGAGTTGTTTTACTCTCTGTATCCCCAATGCCTAAGCACTCAAACATATGTCGAATAAATCCCCACTTCTCATCAGTCTGTGTGTTTCAAGGAAGAGACAAAGCAAGTGGAGTTCTTGTGGCTTACTGGAAGAAAGAGAAGAATATGGGAAGCTGACTTGGGCCTGAGAAAGTAGGTAAAAAAGGCAGTGTGGTTTCCTGACTGGATAAATGAAGAGATATGAAACTGCACAGACTTCTTCCTCAAGTACCAGTAGTCTAGAACTAAAAGGGCAAGCTCACAGACATAAATTTAAAAGAAATTAAGGGGGAAGTAGGTACCCAAGGATGATGGACAAGCTACACATATAAACAGCTTCAAGAATAGTTTAGAAAATAGTTGAGAAAGGAGAGTGTTGACATGTCATGGGGTTGTTAGCCAATGTCAAAAAACAATATGTGTACTAACTGTTTAATGAGAAACTAGTTTGTTCTGTAAACGTTCATCTAAAATACAATCAAAAAAAAGTTTAGAAAACTACCACGTTACTCTGATACTTCTGTAATTATTTGCAATTTCTACCAAGAATATATTCATATATTATTTGTATAATTAAAAATAAAATAATAAAAATTTAATGAGTCCAATGACAGCTGACATGCTGAAAACGCCTTCCCTGAGATGTACATAAAGATAAAAACACAAATACGCATATTATACAAAAAAATAAGTAGGAAAAAATGGAAAAAAGAAATCTATAATACAACAGTTATAACTTTCAGAAGGGATACTATCCCAACCTTGAAGCCAGTGTAAAGAGAACTACAAAATGCTTACCCAAATTGTCCTTTGGTGCTTTCATTTTAAAGACAGTTGGACAGTGCAGCTAACTCATCAGGATAACTTATCTCTTATTCAAATAGGCTTCCAGTTTGGGGTTGTAATATCCGAACTAGAAGAGGACAGTGCTGAGGTATTCTACCACAGTAACACCAAAGCACCTTGACATATCATTATCACATACATAAACAGGTAGTCGAAGACACACCATGCCACATAAGGAGCTGGTAGTTTCACTTATAAGCAATGACCAATTTAACCTAGAAAACAGCTAAAGACTAAGAAGGAAAAAGAAGATAAATGGAAATTTTAAATTAAACCCCAAAGGCAGGGACCTCTGCTCCCACCAGCACCCTTGGCTTGCTCTTAGCAAACATGGGCCTCCAACTTCAAGGACAAAATAGAAAACATCAAAAAGGCCTTCCCAAGGTGGGGCCAAGATGGCAGAGTAAGTCAGACGCTTCCGATGGACCCTCTTACAATAAAGACCCAAAAAAACAAGCGATTCGATTATATATGGCAATCTGGGAGCCCTGAACATCAAAGGCAGAGCTGAGGAACTGGACTGGGTGGTAACGGGAGGAAGAGACAGTTCAGAAGCAGTGAGGAGTTGCCAGACCTGACCCAGTGAGAGCCTGAGCCCTTCAGGCCTGATCAGCTCAGGGGTGAGCGGTAAGGCAGGCAAGCAGCCGTGCTCAGGAGGTGCGTTTTCCGCACTGGGAGAGACCCAGCACCAGAGACTCTACACGGCCACCCAGAACCAGAGAGAAGCAGCCCTCCACGAAAGGTAAGTACCTGCATACAGCTTACTGTGCGGATCAAAAACACCCCTCTTAGGGAAAAACCTCTCTCCCATTTACCTCCCCGCTCCCTGCTCTGCGCTGGGTCCTAGACCGGTTTCAGCAATTGCCGAGTCCCCTGAGCCGGAAGTAGGATCTGTCACACGCCCAGAACCATTCTCCCTGCCTTGGAGAGTGAACAAATTAACAAACAGGAGAAAAAATAAACTGCCGGCTCCCCTAAGCCAGGAACCCAAGGTAGGCACAGCTCCTTTGCCTAGGCAAAGGCATAAGGGATCCACAGACTTTGAGTGCCTTTCCCCCTGCACAGACTTGTGTGGGCCCATCTCAACGGCGTAGGCCCTCATTACTGCAGTACAACAAGGTATATACCGGAAGTCTAATTTCAACTGTTTCAGCTGTGAAGTGGCAGGTTCTTGACATTTGACACTGCTCTGCCCATTAAGCAGGGTCTTCACCTACCCACATCATGGTGGAAGATGGCCCATTCCCTAACATAGGGAATAAAGATAGAGCTTGTTTTAGGAGAAGGATGATAATTTAGTTTTGGACATGCTGAATTTGTCATTCCTGTAGGACATTGAAGGAGACTTGGTGGCTCAACGGTTAAGCACTCGGCTACTAATCGAAAGGCTGGCAGTTGGAACCCATCCAGCAACTCCACGGGAAAAAGACCCAGCAATTTACTTCTGTAAAGATTACAGCCAAGAAAACTCCATGGGGCAGTTCTACTCTGTAACACATGGGGTCACTGTGAGTTGGAAATTGACTAGATGGCCACAAACAACAACATGCAACATCAAAGTGGAGATACTCAGAGGTGAACACATATATAGATCTGAAGCTGAGGAGAGTGGTGTAGACCAGAGATAAACATTTCTGAAGGCATCCGCTCACAGATAATAAATAAATATAATAACTTATTGATGGCTTGGAGACAACAGTCAATATCAACTCACATAAACAGGCAATCCATGATGGCTTCAGCAAGCTCCCAAAATAAAGTATCTAGAAATTTTCCGGAGGAGGAAAATTTCTTGGAATTACCGGAGGCAGAATACAAAAGATTAAAATACAGAACTCTTTAGGAAATTAAACAAAACACAGAACACGCAATAGAGAAAATTAAAAAGATTAGAGAAGAGCATAATGACAAATTTAATAGGCTGCAAGAATCCATAGAAACAGCAGTCAGAAATCCAGAAGATTAACAATAAAATTTCAGAATGAGACAACACAATAGAAAGTCGTAGGAGCAGAATTGAGACAATGAAAGTCAGAATTAGTGAGATTGAAGATAAAGCACTTGACACCAACTTATTTGAGGAAAAATCAGATAAAAGCATTAAAAAAAAATGAAGAAACCCTAAGAATTATGTGGGACTCTATCAAGAGGAATAACCTACGAGTGGTTGAAGTACCAGAATGGGGGGGATGACAGAAAATACAGAGAGAACTGTTGAATATCTGTTGGCAGAAAACTTCCCTGATATCGTGAAAGATGACAAGGTATCTATCCAAGATGCTCATCAAACGCCACATAAGGTAGATCCCAAAAGAAAGTTACCAAGACATATTATAATCAAACTTGCCAAAACCAAAGATAAGAAAATTTTAAGAGCGGCTAGGGATAAACGAAAAGTCATCTACAAAGGAGAGTTGATAAGAACAAGCTCGGACTATGCAGCAGAAACCATGCAGGCAAGAAGGCAATCGGATGACATACATAAAGCCTTGAAGGAAAAAAACTGCCAGCCGAGAATTACATATCCAGCAAAACTGTCTCTCAAATATGATGGCGAAATTAGGGCATTTCCAGATAAACAGAAGTTTAGGGAATTTGCAAAAACCAAACCAAAATTACAAGAAATACTAAAGGGAGTCCTCCGGTTA
>NW_004443976.1:17402915-17431580 GCF_000243295.1 Trichechus manatus latirostris | reverse complement strand
AATTAGGGCATTTCCAGATAAACAGAAGTTTAGGGAATTTGCAAAAACCAAACCAAAATTACAAGAAATACTAAAGGGAGTCCTCCGGTTAGAAAATCAGTAACATTAGATAACAACCCAAGACTAGAACACAGGACAGAGCAACCAGATATCAACCCAGACAGGGAAGTCACAAAAGTAAATCAAAGCTAAAACACTGCAAATAGGGAAACAGATGTCAACATGTAAAAGATGACAACATTAAAACAAAAATGCCTTCCCTCATCTTCCTCCTACCACCCCTACCAATTTGCTTACCTTCTCTACTACCTGTTCCTCCTTCCCCTCAAGCATAAGAAAGATCTCTCATCCTCTTTCAGGCTAATCTGTTCACCTGTGCTTTGGGTCCCACTCCCTTCCCTGCCTCTATAATAACTTCACCCTGTATCACCATGTATCTCCTCTCTTTCTTACATCATCACCCTGTCATTCTATGTTTTTTCCTTGAGCAACTGAATCAACTATCATGGCATCATTATTATCTATAAGCAGATGCCTTCAGAAATGTTTATCTTGGTCTAGACCACTCTCCTCAGCTTCAGATCTATATATGTGTTCACCTCTGAATATCTCTACTTTGATGTCGTATGTTGTTGTTTGTGGCCATCTAGTCAATTTCCAACTCACAGCGACCCCATGTGTTACAGAGTAGAACTGCCCCATGGAGTTTTCTTGGCTGTAATCTTTATGGAAGTAGATCACCAGGTGTTTCTCCCGTGGACTTGCTGGATGGGTTCCAACTGCCAGCCTTTCGATTAGTAGCCGAGTGCTTAACCGTTGAGCCACCAAGGCTCCTTCAATGTCCTACAGGAATGACAAATTCAGCATGTCCAAAACTAAATTATCATCTTTCTCCTAAAACAAGCTCTATCTTTATTCCCTGTCTTAGGGAATGGGCCATCTTCCACCCAGTTTCCAAGCCAGAAACTTAGGTGCAACTCCTCACTCCTTCTTCTGCCTCAGCTCCCCATGTCCAATCAAGTCCTATGGGTTCCACCCCATTAATATAGCTCATTATGTTCACTTCTCCCAATCTCCAAAGTCATTTCTTGCTTCAGGTCCTTTTCACATCTCATTCGGATTACTGCTGCACCCTCCCCTCTTAGTCTCCTTATTTCTAGTGTTCTCCAATCAAATTTTTCAGAAAGCAGCCAGAGCTATATTGCTAAAATGCAGACCTGACATGTTATTCCCCTATTTAAAGCAGTCAATCACTCCTACTACCTTCAGGATAAAGGTCAGATTATTTATAGCATTACCATTGTGATCTGGCTCCAGCTTACCTACTCTAGGAGTTTTACTCTCAAGACACAAGGAACCAACCACTTACAGTTCTCCAACTATTACACACTCTCTATCCCAACCTCGCGCCTTTATATATGCTAATTTCTTAGCCTGGGACACACTTGCCTGCTCTCCTTTCCCTCCTCCTCTAGCTAAAACTCCTACCCATTCTTTACATTTCAATTAACTACCATCTCCACTGAGAAGTTTACCTTGGCTACTGCCCCTCCCACCCTGCTAGACGAATGGCTGCCTCAGGTCCCACCAATATGCATACCCCAGAACAAAATTCATTATATGTACTCTAATTGCCTGTTCATTCTCCTGCATCTTCCACTAGAATGTAAGTTCCTTGAGAGTAGGAGAAATCTTGATCACCATATCCTCAGTATGCCTGGTATACTATTAAAAAAAAGCCAAACCAAACCCATAGTTATCGAGTCATTTCTGACTCATTGTGACCTTACAGGACACAGTAGAATTGCCCCACAGGGTTTCCAAGGAGAGGGTGGTGGATTCGAACTGCCAACCTCTTGGTTAGTAGCTGAGCTCTTAACCACCATGCCACTAGCGCTCCAGAGTATACTGTAAGTGCTTACTAATTATTTGTTGAGTAAACGGAGAGAAAATCTTCCAAATGAGTCTGTGATTTTTCAATGTTATTTCCCCGGCCCTAGGAAAAAGTCCTAGCCCAAAAGTCAGAAAAGAATATCCCATAAAAGGCTGATATCAAACTGGACTAACCAATCTACCCAGCCTGCCTTAGCTCATGCTCTAAATCTAAGGCCAACCAAGAGAAAAAACAAGCACAATATCCCACATAGACTCCTAAAGTATTACACTGGCAACTCTTAACACAAAACAGCAAAAAATTCTAACCCTATAGTAAATAAATCTTCATCTACAGAATTACTTTTATTAAATTCTACAGTGCCACATAGTGGTGAGAGAGGGAAGAGCATAATAAAGACAAAGGAAGTTTAGGTGGAGACGGATGAGGACAGCAGGGAGCCTCCAGTCGTTTGTCTTCCCTGTGATTAGTGGGAAACATCTGTGGAGTGCCTCACAGTTGTGTCAACTAGGGCACCCGGGCTTACTTAGCTGATTTGCTCATTACATCACCCTCCAGTACTTACATCACTGGGGCTCAGGCTACCCAGCCCATTTTCCTGCTCAGAATCCTTCCCAGACTCAGTGCCTTGGGATGACCGGGGATGGGATGGATGAATCCAAATCTCCAGGCGAGTGGTGTCATCTCCAACATGCCGGAAAGTAGACTTCTTTCCTTTCCGCCATTGGTCAGAGTTCAGTTCCAATTCCTCGTGTTGCTTCTTTTCCATCTGTTCTGCCTGTACAACATACAACCACACAAGCTCAGATGCTCCTGGGATTCAGCTAATAAAGATAAAAGCCTCATCTGTATTTGGTGCCTAAAGACTACAAAAGGTAAAGATTTTGCCGCAGTTCCAAAGTGGCAGAGTACCATCTTTGTCTCACAAAAGTTACTAATTCTATAGATCTAGAGTAAATCAGATGCTGTGGAACACGTACAACCAAAGGCCCCTGAAAGCTCTCCTGAAGATCACAGTTCGGTTCTGCACAGGGCTTGACTCCCCATCAACACAGCCCGATGCGACCCCCGCTCTTCATTAGCTATTTCTTTGAGGAGAGGGAAGCGCTAAGAAGAATACAGTCTTCTAGGAAGGAATGTTCCTACCTGCATCCCCGACTCACCTTTCGTTTGGTCTCTTCAAACAAGCTCATTAAACTCTCCTTGGCAGTCAGGATGGGGTTGCTGGCAGCTAAACTGCGCATATAGTAATATACAGCATCGAGCTTCCTCCTCTGTGGAAAGAGGCCAGAGACACTCAGTGAACCAATTCTCTTCCTGACTCCAACCTGAGGCAGCTGACCCAGGGAACCCTTCTCTCTCTGACTGTGCCCCATGCTGTCAGGAGTTCCAGTAAGAAATCCAGAATGCTATTGTTACAAGTTAATTTGTCCCCCCCCTCCCCAAAAAAGATAGGTTCAAGTCCTAACTCCTGGTGCCTATGAATGTGACCTTGTTTGGAAACAGCATCTTTGCAGAAGTAATTTGTTAATATGAGGTCATGTTATGGAGTAGGGTGGATCCAATCCAATATGACTGGTGTCCTTATAAAAAGAGGAGAAAGACACAGAGAGACATAGAAGGAAGATGGCTATATGAAGTCAGAGATCAGAGTTAAGCTACTATAAGCCAAGGAACACCTCGGGTTACCAGAAGCTGGGAAGAGAATAGGAAGAATATTCCTCTAAAGTATTCAGAGAGGGCATGGACCTGCTGACACAATGAAATTAGAATTCTAACCTCCAGAACTATGAGAAAATAAATGTCTGTTGTTTTAAGTTAACCACTTTGTAATTTGTTATAGCAGCCATATGAAACTAATACACTATCCATGAGAGAATTACATCAGAGATGTCTTTTTGGCACAGTACTGTACCTTACATGCAGAGTTATTCCAAGAGCCAAGTACTCATAGGAGACAGGAAAGAATAAAGATGGTCATAAAATATAAAGGGTAATTATGTTTTGTTCTTAGAGGAAACCAAAATGTTCAACTCATCTAATAATTATTTTTAAGAACTGTAAATAACAGCAGCAACCATCATTTATTAAGCAAAACTGTGAGACAAGTGGTCAGCATATGTTATCTCTAAACCTAACAACACTGGCCCATAAGTATTATTATCCCCATTTTTAAGATGAAGAAATGGGAACTCAAGAAGATTATTATATAAAACTTGTTCAAGATCTCTAAGCCAAATCCTGGATAAGTCAGTATTTCAACCTAGGTCTGTCTGGCTCCAAAGTTCATCTGTTTCCACTATACCATATTGACCCTCTGACAAGGAAATAGAAGCCATTACTCAATTAATTCAACAAATAAGTAAGTCCATTTTGCAGCCAATTAATAGGGAAAAGAAGTAAAGGAAAGGGAGAGGTCAGTAAGAAGGAAAAAGAAAAACACTACAACAAAAGGGGAAAGAATGTCCAAAAAGCTTTCTCACTGTCCCTACAATTTCATACACGTTTTCACCTTTTTCTATAATTGTCTCAAAATACATCTAGAATACTAACTTCTCTCTCCTCAGTATCTATTCATTCTTCAAAGCTCAAATCTTGTATTCATCTAGAATGGTTAAAGGCACAGGTTTTAAGATCAACTGCCCGAATCTGAATCACTTCTACCATTTATTAGATGTGACCCTAGGCAAGTTAACCTTTCTAAGCCTGTTACCTCATTTGTAAAACATAAATATTAATGTACATATGATTCTTGAAAAGATTAACTTAGTATAATGCATATAGTTTAACAAAATTCCCAATGCACAATTCAGTCAGTTAAATGGCAGCTATCCTTAATATTATTCCAACCCACACTATACCGCTAACTTGATTTTAGACTGTATTTTATCAATTTTACAATGCATTTTATGACACTGAAGATTTCTCAATTCTCCTTGAGATTTTGCTTTAGTACTAGCTGTATTTTGTACTGTTGAGTGTATGATTCTCGACCGAGGTGTGCATCAGAATCACCTGGAGAAATTTTCAGAATTCAGATGCCTCCTCAGAATCTTTTTTTTTTTAATGCTATTGCAAATGGAATTGCTTTTTTAATTTCCTTTTTGGATTGTTCATTACTAATGCACAGAAATACAGCTGATTTTTGTGTGTTGATCTGGTATCCTGCAACTTTGCTGAATAAATACTTAGGAATAAATTTAACCAAAGAGGTGCAAGATTTGTACACTGAAAATTAAAAAACACTGCTGAAAGAAATTAAAGACCTAGATAAATGGAAAGATCCTAAGTTCAAGACTAGAAAACTTAGTATCGTAAAGATGCCAATACTCCCCAAAGCGACCTACAGATTTAATGTAATCTCTGTCAAAATCTCAAAGGCCTCTTCTGCAGAAATGGAAAAGCTGATTCTCATATTCATATGGTACTGCCAAGGGGCCTTGAACACCGAAAACAATCTTGAAAAAGAACAACAAAAAAGGAAGACTCACACATTCCTGATATCAAAACTTACTACAAAGCAACAGTAATCAAGACAGTGTGGTACTGGCATAAGGATAAACTTACAGATCAAGGGAAGAGCACTGAGAGTCCAGATATAAACGCATAAATCAAAGGTCAACTGATTTTCAACAAGGGTGCCAAGGCTATTCAATGGGGGAAAGAACGGTATCTTCCACAAATGGCATTGGGAGAATTAGATATCCACATATGAAACTGGATCCTTACCTCATACCATATACGAAAATTAACTCAAAATAGATGAAAGACCTAAATATAAGAGCTAAAACTATGAAACTCTTAGATAAAATTCTAAGGGTAACTCTTCTTGGTCCTGGATTTGGCAGTGGTTTATTATATATGAAAACAAACATATAAGCCACAAAAAAAAAAAAAAATTGGACTTCATCAACATTTTAAAAATTTTTGTGCATCAAGAGTCAACAACAAAAAAGAAAAGTACAACAAAAAGACAAACAATCCAATTTAAAAATGGGTAAAGGACTTGAACAGATATTTCTCCGAAGAACATACACAAATGGCCAACAGGCACATGAAAAGATGCTCAACACCACTAGTTATGAGGGAAATGCACATCAAAACCACAATGAGATAGACACCACTTCATACTCACTAGGCTGGTCATAATAAAAAAATGGAAAATAACAAGTGTTTGGGAGAATGTAAAGAAATGGGAACCCTATACACTGCTGGAGGGAATGTAAAATGGTACAGTTGCTGTGAAAAATAGTTTGGCAGTTCCTCAAAGAATTAAACATAAAAATTACCATATCACCCAGCAATTCCACTCCAGGTATATAAAGAAGTGAAAACAGTTAGTCAGATAAACACTTGTACTTCATAGCAGCACTATTCACAGTAACCAAACAAAAGGTGCAAACAACACAAACGTCCATCAACTGATGAATGGATAAACAAAACACAGTATATCACACAATGGAATATTATTCAGCCATAAAAAGCAATGAAGTACTGATACATGCCATAACATGGACGAACCTCAAAAACATTACGCTAAGTGAAAGAAGCCAGACACAAAGATCACATATTGTATGATTCCGTTTATAGGAAACATCCAGAATAGGCAAATCCATAGAGACAGAAAGCAACCTAACTGTTGCCAGGGGACAGGGGGGAATGGGGAGTGACTAGTACAGAGTGTCCTTTTGAGGTGATGAAAATGTCTTGGAACTAGATAACCAAACCAAAAACCAATGATTGCACAACACTGTGAATGCACAAAATGTCACTGAATTGTACACCTCAAAATGGTTATGGTTAATCTTGCTACATAAATTTTGAAGGAAGGGAGGTGGGGAGGGAGGGAGGGAGGGAGGAAGGAAGGAAGGAAAGAGCCACTGAAGAGGGGAAAAAAATAAACTATATTCTTTAATTAATGGGCAACATTTTATTCAATAATTACAAAAAAGAAAAGCTAAAAAGGAGACAACAGATGAATAAAGAGAAAGGAGAGAGAAAAATTAAGCTACAGAGAGGCAAAAAAAAAAAATCTCAAACACACATCACAAAAAGAATAAGAAAGAGGTAAAAAGAGAAGAGAGAGATTCAATAGATTCTAAAGCAAGGGTATCAACAAACCACATTACTTAATCAACTATTCAATCCACAATTAACTATTAGGAGTTTCTTTCACTCTTTTGTGGAATAATGAATATAAACATTGAATTCAAAGAGTGTTTATTTAGGTAATTTCATCACATTAAAAAGCTCTCTCCCAGCTAATGAGCATATTAGCTTCTTCTTATCCTTAAACCTTTGGTATCTACCATCGGCCCTGCCCTTCCCCTTTCAATTCAGCTTCCTTACTAGCGGCTCTGTTAGATCCAAAAGTCCATTTCTCTGTTAGAGCCACATTTAGAGGAGAGGGTTGGTAGGAGATAGGTATAGTTTGGTGTTTACTGTGCTTCTGCCAAGGAAGCACATTAGGTGAAAAGCTAAGAGGAATGAGGGTGCCTGGGGAAAGAAAGCAAGGATCTGACTACTTGGGGCTAGTTGAGGACTTTAAGGGAAAGAAGTTAAGGGAACAGGGCTTTGAACTGGTTTGTTTTAGTTCGAACCCCTGCTGAGAATTTGCATTTCTAACACATTCCCAGGTGATGCTAATACTGCTGGTTAGGGACCAATTCTGAGAACCACTAGTGGAGCAGTGGTTCTCAAACTTTATTATATGTAAGAATCACCTAGGGATCTGGTTAAACTGTAGATTTTGATTCAGTATATCTGGAGTGGAAACGCAAATTCTCAGCAGGGGTTTGAACCAGTCTGAAGCCCTGAAAGGCAGACTTATTTCCGTTCTAGATTGAGTAGCCTAGTTCAACAGGACAGAGAAGAGAAGGAAGATAAAATTCAGGGCAGAAGCCTTGGTCAGAAACAGAGTAGTGTTTGGTCAGAGCATGAACATCCCCTTAGGAACTTAAGCACAGTGGTAAGCAGCTAGATGAAGTACAGGTTCAAGTTAAGGGATGGATCCCTGACAACTTATCTCTGAAAGTAATAGTTAACAAAAGGAGTTTGAGGATGGGAGGCAGAAGAGGCTATTCTTTGGGCTACCCTGATCAGATGCAATCAAGCTCTAAGAGCTGATGCTAACAAAATCCATATTTTTAAGATACTGCCTGCAAAACACTTCCCCTCTCCACGGGATTTCTTACCGTATACACTGCCAGCAGAGCCAACTGGTTATACGGGCGCCCATTTTTGGGAGCAATGTGCTGGGCCTTCAGGTACCAACTAAAACAGAAAAACAGTAAGAAAATGCTAGCTCCGTATCAATGCTTTCCCAATTCATCCCAATAGCCCTTAATACTTAAACCAGGTATAGCCCTACAGTGGTAGAGCATGACTACAGGGACCAATAGGGACACCCATATGGGAAGCAGCTCATCTGGCACTGCTCTTAATAGAACTTAGCTTAACGCCACACGGAGAAGGGAAGTAATGAGAGATGAAAGTACCTGCGTGCTTTCCCATAGTTTGCTGTGTCATTGGCTTGCTCCCGATACCTAGCAATATCTCCTTGACAAATCATACATCGCTGAGCACTGATCAAGGCATATTTTACCTTCAAGAAAAATAATCAGTTAGCAGAGTACCCAAGAAACTCTAACTTTAACCCGAAAGAACGGGGATGAGGTCAAAATAACAGAGCAGCATTAACAAGGCACTGGGGTGGAATGATTTGGAAAGGGACAGCAAGGACTGCTGTATGTAATCTACGTCACTGACTTGTACATGTAGAAACGTTGAGATGGAGTAGGTTTTGTTATGTATATTTTCACAATAAAAAAAAATAAGACACTGAAGTTTTCAGCCTAACCCTGATTACCAAAGAACAGCAAACAATGTGATACACAAATTTACTGAGAAAACAAGAGCGGCAGAAGAGAGAGGGGGTCATTCTAAGTTTGAGTCCCACGTCAAGGGGAAAAACATGCTGAAAGTAGGAGTTAGGAGACCTGAATCTCTAATAGTTGTGTGATCTCAAGGAAGTCTTTGAGACTCAGTTTCTTTATCAGAAGGTAAAAAACCTGTACCATAGGGTAACTGGGAGGATCAAATGTAAAAATACTAAACAAACTGTACAATGATATGCAAATATAAAGATAACTGTTTACTCTGTTCTTTTCCTACCGTCATTAGTCTTTTTCTTCCCAAACTGTTAGCACTTCATTATGTTACTGCATTATGTTCCCTCTGCCTAATAACAATAATAGTTACCCCCTACCAAATGCCTACATCATGCCAGGGACTGTGTAGTAGTATATGCATGTTTTATCACTGATGGGGTTAATTTCTGTCATTCAGTCAGAAAACAAAGCAGACCCTTAACAATTCCAAGACATGTGTCCACCTTAAAAAACAACTCTCTAAGGAATACCACTTCACAATATATACAGTGAAACCTGTTTGAGAGCCAGAACTTGATGGGACTGCCTTGTATTTCTGGGTCTCGCAAGTTTTCCGCCTTTGACAGGGTGCAGTCTTACCACTCTTCTATCACTCGTTTTAGTGGAAAATAGTTTGAGTTTTCCTTCTCTGACAGGTTTCTGCCTTACACAGGTTCCGACTTTCGCAGGTTTTATTGTAATTCCACTCAACCTCATGCGTAAGAAATTAACATGTCCCTCAGTCTTCCATAATCCTCTAAACTAGATTAGTTGTTCTTAGGTGCCGCTTAATCAGTTCCAACTCACATTGACCCTACAGGATAGAGCAGAACCGCCTCAAAGTGTTTCCAAGGAGTGGTTGGTAGATTTGAACCGCCGACCTACTGGTTAGCAGCCAAGCTCTTAACCACTGCACCACCAGGGCGCCACCCTAAACCAGGTTAGCCCCTTTATAATATACCCCCAACGCAGCCTTTGCAGAAGTCACTGCACCTGCAATTATTCACCCAACATCTGCACTCACCCCAAATCAAACTCTAAACTCCAAGTGAGCTGGGCTCATGGCTTTCTTGTTCCTCACTGAATTGCCTATGCCTAGAACGGTACCTGGCATGTAGGAGGGGGCTCAATAAATACTTATGAATAACAGAGCTTGTGCATAGCAATTTATCAGAAGGAGCAGAAAGGCAAGGGAAAGCCTCTGATCCATAAATTACGTTCCTCTCTCTAATGAACCTTTAACTTCTCCCTTTCCCTGGCTCTTTCGTTTCAACATATAATATGCTCAAGTCTCTCCCATCCTAAAAAAAATAAAAAATAAAAACTTCTCTTGATCTTACGTTCTCTTTCAGCTACTCTCTTCCCTCCTTGCCTTCACTGCCAAGATTCTTTAAAAAATGGCCTATAGGAAAAAGGGGCAGGAAAGATGGGTGAATGGGAAATGGGGAACCCAGGGAGGAAGTGGGTAGAGTGCTGCCACGCTGAGGGGATTGGAATTAATGTCACAAAATGTGTAGAAGTTTTTGAATGGGAAACTAATTTGCTCTGTAAACTTTCACCAACTACAATAAACTGTTCAAAAAAAAAAAAGGTTACATACTGCCTGATTCCACTTATATAGCATTCTTGAAATAACTGATTATAGAAATGGAGAACAGATTAGTGGCTGCCAGGGATTAAGGAGGGGGCGGTGGGAGGGAAGTGGGTGTGGTTATACGAGGACAACATGAGGGATCCTTGAGGTGAAGGATATGTTCTGCACATCCTGACTCATCAATGTCAATATCCTGGTTGTGATAAATACTTCATAGTTTTGCAAGATGTTGCCACTGGGGGAAAGCAGGTAAAGGGTACATGGGATCTATCTGTATTATTTCTCACAACTGCATGTGAGTCTACCATAATCTCAAAGTAAAAAAGTTTAATTAAAAAAAAAAAAAAAAGAATGGTCTGTTACTCTCTCATTATCTCTACTGCCTCACCTCCATTCATGATGATCTGGCTTCCATCCTCTCCAACTAACTCTTGATGAAATCATCTAATCCAGTACATGCTTTTTAGTAATCTAAATCTGACAACTCAGTAGTATTAGACAATTCCAATCTCCTCCTTCCCCAGCTTGAAATTCAATCTCCCCTCTCTGGCCAGTCCTCCCCAAATCCCAACTTCTGCTACACACTGATGACTCCTGAATCTATATCACTAGCCCATCTCTTTCTCCTGAGCTCCAGACGGACCAAAATGCTCATTTGTTCATTTTAAAGTTTCTCTATATACCTCCACCTATGTATATCCAAAACAGAACTAACTTTTCCTTCCCAGCCATTCCTACAGGCCGCAAAGTGGGAGATGATCTAGACTCCTCATGCCTTCAGTCTCATCCCTTACACCAAATCGGCCAGCAATCGAATTCTATTTCCTTTATACCATTCCAATATGTCTCCTCTTCTCCACCTCCACTACCTCAGTTCAGGCCTACAACTTGACTCCCCGACTTCCACTCTTGTCCTACTCCAATTCAAACTCACTCATTTGCCAGTGATTGGTTCCAAGAACAAATATAATTACATTATCCATTTGCTGAAAATCAAGCAATGGCTCCCCACTGCTTTCAGAATAAAGTCCAAACTCTTCAGCATGGCATACAAGCGTTTATGCTCTATGCTACAACATGGATGAACCTTAAAAATATTACACTGAGTGAAATAAGTCAGCCACAAAAAGACAAATTTATATGATCCCACTTATAAGAAATATTTAGAACATGAAAATGTATAGAGACCAAAGTTGGTTACTAGGAGTGACAGGAAGGGGAAAGGAGTCATTGCTTACGGGGCACTGAGTTTCTGTTAATGGTGGTTGTACAACATGACGAACATAATGTTACTGAACTGTACATGAAAAAAGTATTGAGTTGGCAAATGTTTTGTTACACATTTTACCACAATTAAAAAAAAAAAGTTTATGATCTAGTCCCTTGTCTACTTCTCTAGCTTTACCTCCTACGACCTCCTACCTTTAAAACTCCTATTCATCTTTTAAGACTCAGCTTGCGAGTCTTTAAGAAGCAATCATTGACCCCATGAGGCAAAGTCAGATCCACTTCCCTTTATGCCTCTTCATGGTAATGGTAATACTACCAAGGTACTTATGACATTACATTATGATTGTTGGTTTAATCTGTCTGTTCCCCTACTAAACTTTATCTTTTATTCTTACACCCTCAACACCTAACACAGTGCCTGGCACATAACTGGCACTAGACAAATATTTATTAAATAGATGAATACATTTAAGATACATAAAGGAGCTGGCTTACTGTTTTGTGTAATGGCTTGCTGCGAATGGCAAGACCGTCCATGTAGTCCTCCAGTTTGAACTTGTAAGTAACCTGCAGCTTCTGAAGCAAACTATCAAAGAAGTCACTACCCTATAAAGAGAAAAAATAAGAAATGGCTAAATCAACCTGTTCTGACCCAATCTACCCACCAGAAACTGAGGCAAGTGAACCTTTCACAGTTCTGCTAATGCTCAACCATCCTATGTATAGGAAGGCAAATACAGTATTAAGCATCACAACTGAGCCCAAGACAAATTCACAGCATAAACCTTTCCATGGTTTTAAAGATGTGAACACACACACACACACTCACTCCCCCCCCCCCCCCCCGAGGCCAAGCCATTCAGAAAGCTTCCTAGCTCAGAACTAGTTTCAAATGTCAATAAGTTATGGTCCCAAGGAAGCAATAAGGGTTGGGTACGGTAGGCCTAAACTCAAGGAAGTAGTATACAGTTTTTGTCAATGTTCTCTTCTAAACAATACTATTTCATGTGGTAAAAACCCATCACAACTACAGGATGCTGAAGCCTTTATCGTGAAGACAAAAAAATGACAGTTTACCTCATCCAAGAGCTCCAAAAGTCTGTTCCGAATCTGTTCAGGGTTGTCAACATTTGGATCCTTGAGAAGCTGCCTGAACTTCTCAATCACCTGATAGAAAGCATTCTTCCACAGAATCTGATCCACATTCTGATTATCAGAGAACTCAATATCTAATAAAACACAGCGCTCATATAGCTGCAGGAGTTCAGCTCTGGAATAAAACACATGCAACTTCTTGCTCCAAATACACCACAGGAAAGGCTAGACCCAAGATTCAAGCTTCCTGCAAATTAACCACCTTCCTTGGCAAGAAACCCAGAATGCCACCAGGTACAGTTCTTATTCTAGTTTCCATTCTGCACAGTAAAATGTCACTCTAAAGACAGTTATGTCTTGGAAAAGTAGTTTTTCCCCATATGCCTTCACCTAAATTTAACAGCTGAAATAAGATCTTTACCACAAGTTATATTTTGTTCATTTCTTGGCATTCTGGAAGGTCTTTCCTTTTCCATTTCAAGATTCCATGTTCCCTTAACTTTTTTGAGGGGAAAAGAAAAAGTTGGAAGCATAGTCACTTCCAAGACTAAAAACAAAACCTCTGTTCTGTTCTTTTTCCAACAGCCCCTCCCTTAGAAAAATCACTATGAAAGGGAGAAACACCCAGTGGCTCACTCAAAAGGCTTCTACCATCCTCAGCCATAGGAGCTATCCAACTCCTTACGCCCCTCTCCCTCTAGCCAGGATGGAACACACCATACCTGAGCTGAGCCATCTTCTCCAGCCCCTCAGGACTGATGCGGTCCCTGGAGAGCAGGTTGCTGAGCTGCAGTTCCTGGTTGTCAGCCACTCGAAGAAGTCTATGTAGCTCCTGTTGCTGAATGTTCCTCATGTGCTGCTCCATCTCCTCGGGACTCATGGTGCTGGCAGGGAGAGGGCTACAAACATACTGTCCTGATGGAGTTGGGTAGCCTGGGTAGTAAGGCCCTGCATATACACCATTCGTAGGGCCCACTGGGTACTGTAGAGGGCTATAGCCTGTGTAGGGGTACTGGGAGGCAGGGCCTGGTGTCCGAGGGTAGTAATAGGGGTTGTCAGAATTTTGAAACTTATAGTAAGATGCTTGGGCCTGGCGGGAGTCACCCCAAGATGTAGGGCTGACTTCATCATCGGTGTCCAAGAAATGTAGCTGGGGTGTCTGGCTCTTTAGAGCCGGCTTCTGATCAGGATTGTTTGGGTCCCACAATCGGCGGGTGGTACCTCCACGGCCCCAGCTCCGAGATCCCTTACTACCAGTTCCGAATAAAAGCCGAGGCTGCAAAGGTGTGGACTCTGGAGAACCTGCTGAATTGACAGATAGGGTGGTATGGGCAGGCAAGATGAGAATGCCACGACCTCGACCCCGAAGTTCTTGTTTGAGGTTTTTGGACTCCTGCTTCTCAGAGGCTTTGCCCCCACTGCTCAAACTCCTGTCAGGCTTTATCCTATCCACATCCTCCCTGGATGACCTTACCATGGGGGAATCTTTGTTCATGGTTTCTGCATCAAAGGTGACACGAAGAGTGCCTCGATTCTCTTTACCATTGCTTTTCTGCTCACCTTCCCCACGGCTGGACCAGCTTCTTTCTAAATGTTTCTTCCTTTCTGAGCTCCTCCTGGGCCCTAATCCATCAGACTCATCAAGTCTGTCCTCATCCAAGGAGTCAGTTGAGGACATAGATACCTGCTTCTTTAGTCGTGGCCTCTCTTTGGTCCGATCTTGTCGCCGGCGTCGACAGCCATTGTCTGTCAGGCCAGCTCCCTCAGCACTGTTATTGCTACCAGCTGAGCTGGTGCTGCAAGTGCGGTAGCGATTCCTTCGCTTGTCTGAGCGGGAGTAGCGCTTTGCAGAACCTGGCTTTCCCTGTGCCACATCATCATTCATTTTCTTCATCCCCTCCCCCTTTTCAATCCGCTTTCCTTTTTCTCCCTTGGCAGCCCTGACTCTGTCACCATGCTGGCTCTTTTCCACCTCATCTTTGTCTGGTTTATTCATAACCTCCTCTTTCACAACATTTCTCCTACACTCATCTTCCTCTACTCTCAGTTGTTCTACCTGGTTGAGGATTTCTTCCTCATCTACGCGGCTAGCCAATTCTTTGCTAACAGTCTGCAAACGCCGTCCAGGCTGATAGATCTGCAGGTCAGGTTTCTTTGTTCTTTTGATAATTCTGAGACTTCGTTCCTCTTGTCCAGCAGTTCTAGAAAAGGACTCCTGCCCCCGAATATTTTCTGGTTCTACAGGACCATTTTGCTGTTGGTTGTCCAGTTCCTTGCAGACATCTTTAATATTCTGTGTACCATTTCTGACAGCAGAAGAATCTCCATCATTGACCATTTCATCCTTGAATTCCTCAATCCCAGAGGGTTCCTTGATTTTAGGTTTGTTCCTTAGTCGAGAAAGACCAGGCTTATAGATTTCCAGATCTGGGCGCCTGTTATCTTTACGCTGCCTGGGTTCTTTTAATTCCTTCATGTTTTCTGTGATGTTGGGGAGAGGGGTTGGAAGCGTAGAAGAAAAGAATAAAGGAGGAGGGAAGGGAAAAAAACTGTTACTCTGGCTATGTGACAAAAAAGCCAAACAAGAATTACACACATATCCAAAAGCTCATATTGATGGTCATAAAGGGAAATTTACACAGAAGCAGAAATTCTGGGTTTACAATATTTGTTCAGCAGCTGGCAAGGCAAAGAACTTAATCATGTTCGGTTACACGCTTGGGTTAGAGAAACAAAAAACAAACAAACAAAATCATACTCTCTTGAGTTATCTAGGTCATGGTCAGATCCCCGTAGCCCTAAACTACCTCATCATTGTCAAAATAAATGATCTCTAGTAGCTTCAGCATTAGACTGTTCTGTCTACTGAGCCCTAGGATCCATCTCAATCTTTTCTTTTCCTGCCTCAAACATTTCTCCAGAGTGGCTAAGTCCTTTTAACACAGCAGAAACAAAAAAAAAAAAAAAAGGAAGAAGAAAAGAAAAAGAAGGGTATGCATAGCAATCCATAGTCCTGGACACCTGTAGAGAAAAAAATTGTAACTTCCAGTCTGAATTTGGCCAGAACAATCCTCATCTTTGGCCAGAACAATCCTCGTCTTTAGGATACCAATTACCCAATCACATACCTCTTGTTGAAACACACAGGAAACAGTTCCTTTCACATTCTTCAACTCCACTCATGTTCCCCAACTTTCTAACAGCAGCCAGCAGAGTCATTCCATGGAAATAGCGCTCAGGCTATCATCATTAGAATACTGAGACTAACTGCTACTATGATGATGGAATATGAAAAGGAAAAGGTTCCATAAGGGAGCTTTCTGCAGAAGCTGAAGATAGGGCTGGGACATGCTTTCAAAACACCAAAGACTAGGACACTCAAGAATAAGAGTACAGGACTTAAGAAGCCACTCTCTAGGTTCCAACAACTTACTGAACAACCAATAAACAAGTATCTATTTTTTGTAAGTATCTCTTACCTTTATTAAGAGGGAAAGCCACTACAAGTACTCGCTAAACATTTCAGTGGGAAAGTGAAAGGAATTAGTAATATTATAGAGTACTCAAAATGGAATGCTATATAAAATCCTAGTCTGGTTCTATAAACACAAATGCAAACATGTCCGTAAGAGGGATGTATGATCCAGTAGGGTGGGTGTAACAGAAAACAAACAAAATCTTGAAGTTTAAAATACTGCTTCAGTACCTTTAGGAATTTAAAAGACTGCTTCAACAAGTATGAATAAAGGTAAAGCAATTTAACCACTGAGTTAAACCCCAGAAGAACACCTCCTCAGCAGCCTTTGTAACTTTAGTGAGGGGTGGGGGAATGCCTGAATAATCCAAATTCAGTTGACCAACAAAACCAATTTCACAGAGTTTTAGCCACCTGCCCAGAGAAGACACCTATCAGAGCTACAATTCTACACAATTTCACTCCCTAAACAAAGGAGAGGTGAGACACTAGAATCTTCTTGGAGCTTTCCTGGTGTGGCTGGAGACTTTAACTTGCATATAGAGCATTCTCTCTGATAAAAACTGTTCCCACACAAGACCAGGCCAAGCCAGAGTCAGCTCTCTGAGGTTCTGGGTCCCTCCGGTGGCGCAGCCTTCAGAAGCCTGCGTTGGGGAAAAAAGTTCAGCAGGGGAAGTTTCAGGATGTTAAACCTCTCCTCGACTCTCCCAGTTCCTCCACTCCGACGCTAAAGATATGACGGGGGGCAGGCCTGATGATGATTTCTCTAAGAACTATACACTCTGGGGCCTCCATCAGACCCCAGCGCCCACCCCGGTTGGCATCCCTTGTCCGCTGGGAATCCACGGGCTGGTGTGAGAGGGCTGGGGCAAAAGGGAACAGTCACCTTCGCGCGAGAAAGGGGGTGGTGGCAGGAATTCGGGCTGAGCTCTCACTACGGAAGGCCAAAGCTGGTGAGCCCGACCCCACACTAGCCCTCAGGCTAGTACGGCGGTGAGAAGAGCCCCCAAGGCCCCCGCCCCCACTGTTGGGGGAAGGGGCGGGGGCTCCGGAGAGCCGCGGACTGAGCGGGGAGGAGGCAGAGGAGGAGAGAGAGGCGGGGCGGGCAGGCCCGGCCCAGGAGCTGGGCGGCGCGACTCACCTCTGCTCCCAGCCTGCGGAGCCAGAGTGGCCAGGATCCCTCGCAGCTCCGACGCGGAGATCCGGACACGCTCCAACCCCTCCGCCATCTTCGCGGCTGCTGCTACAGCTGCAGCTACTCCGCCACCGCCGCGCGCAGCCAGGAAACCACGACGGACGGGAGGTGCGCGCGCTCACCCACCTCCCACTCTTCTCCCCGCCCCCTCCCTCCCCCAAAAGACGGTGGCCGCACTGGGAGGAAAAGCTTTGAAGGCACTTTCGGCCCCTGGAGCGGGGAAGTGCTGGAGCCCGAGCCTGGGCGCGCAAAGCGGGCGCTGCGCTTGCGCAGAGGTGTAGCCGGGGAAGGTGAGCTGAGGGTAGAGTTGGAGGCGCGGCGCTGGTGAGGTGAGGTGAGGCGAGGCGAGGCCTAGTCGAGGCAGGCGGGGTGGGGCAGGGCGGAGCGGGGCGTTCACGTCGGTGACTGCTGTTGCTGTGGCTGCTGTCGTGGCCATCGAGGACACTGGTGCGGGTCTAGGGCTCGGGTTGACGGAGACACCCCGCAATCTGGTCTTCTCCTGTCATCCTAGGCCAGGATCTCCCGCCACAGGCCAGGACTAGTGCCTCAGGCTTTTACTTTGGAGACGTTAAAGATATTTAAGAGTAGCTATTATTATCCCCATTTGAAAGATGAGGAAACTGAATCCCAGAGAAGCTTAGTAAATTGTCCAGGGAGTATCCAGATCTTTTTCTTTATGGCAAACGATGTCTCCAAGACTCCTGACTTAGAAAGTGAATTCCTCCTACCTCCATTATCCAAATTTGCTTTATTGTTTTTTGGATTACCCACATAATATGTGAGCAATCCCTACTGTAAGAACTAAAACATTATAAAAGTATATAGAACCTTCACTCTTCATCAAATCCAATACCTGATAATAAATTGAAGCGCTTATTCTTCAGGAATAAATTCGACAAAAAATAATACAGTACAGTTGGCTCTTGCTGACGGAAGGGGTTGTGCGGAGGTAAATCAGGAGATATTATAGTTCTGTTCGGGGATTTCTGGATTAGCATGGATTCTTGAAAAAAACTACTTCCCTGCACCTCAGGTCTCCATCCACCACCCCACCCCCATCTTTAAAATTTAGCTGGGCCAGAATACCAGTACTTAACGTTTTTTGTTCATGAGCTCCTGTTCAGAACTGTGGTGAAACTCCCTCTCCAAAGGCTGCCTCCCTCCACCTGTTGCTCCTTTTTAAAGGAATTCTAAAGTTCATTTGGAATAATTGGAGAAAAGCCAATCAATTTTAGAAAGAATAATCTGGGAAGAACTTCTTAACACAATGTATAACTGGAAAAGGAATTGACAGTTTGATTAACGGAACAAAATACAAAGTCTATAAAAGGCCCAAGCATTAACAGAAATTCAATTTTTGATGAATGAGGCATTTAAGAGGAAAAAGATGGTTCAGTCAGTAAGTGGTGTTAAAATTTGACAAAAGAACAAGTGGCCAATAAATATTCAGATAAAATGTTGAATCACGAGTAATGAAAGAAATATAAATTAAAGCTACTAGACATATTTCATTAAATTGACAGATAAAAATGATACAGCAAGGGTGAGGGAAAAAGCATTCCTTATAAACTGCTGCTGTTGTTGTGTGCCATCTAGTTGGTTCTGACTCACAGCGACCCAACCCTGTATGACAGAGTAGAACTACCCCATAGGGTTTTCTAGGCTGTAATCTTTACGGGAGCAGATCACCCTTTCTTTTCTCCTGTGGAGCTGCTAGTAGGTTTGTACCCCTGACCTTTCCGTTAGCAGCTGAGTGCTTAACCATTGTGCCACCAGGGCTCCTTATAAACTATTGTAAAGCAAACAAAAATCCATTGCCGTGGAGTTGATTCTAACTCATAGTGACCCTACAGGCCAGAGCAGAACTGCCCCATCCAGTTTACAAGGCTGTAATCTTTACAGAAACAGACTGCCACATCTTTCTCCTATAGAATGGCTGGTGGGCTTGAACCACCGATCTTTCGGTTACCAGGTAAGCTCTTACCCACTGCACTACCAGGCTCCTTTTATAAAGACTATAGGGAGTATAAATCGATATAATCTACAACCCTTCTGGAGATGTTTGGCAGTAGGTATCAAATGTCTTAAAAGAGTGCATGCCTTTTGATGCAAAATGCCATTTGATGGCCTCTATCCCAAGGACGTACGGAGAAGCACAAAGATTTTGTAACAAGGCTGTTCATTACATCATTATTTCTTATAGAAAAAAAGGAAATCTAAATGTTCAACAATAGAGTATTATGTAAAATTACGGTATTTTTGTTAAAAAAAAAAAAAAACTATTAAGCCACTTTAAAAGTTGCATAAATATATCTATTGATAAGACTCAGAATAATATTGACCAAAAAAAAGCAAGTTATCAAACCTGTCAAAAAAAGAGATTATCTGCATCTATATGAAAGCGTGAAGAGATGAGCACTGGAGCTTAGATACAATTGTCTTTGGGTAAGGAGGTTTAGTGGTTGTTTTCATGTTTTTTGCATCTCTATATTCCAAATTAAATTGGTTTTTCTATTGAACATGTACTGGTTTTATAATAAGGCAAACTAAAGAGAAATGTCATTTTTAAGTGCTATGATAAAAGAATGAAAAAAATGAAAGCATAATGCAGTTATTGAAAAATATGAAAACTATGAAGAAACTGAGCCAAATGTTTATTTAAATGATAGGAGCAAACGGATTTGATTTTCACCATCATATTATGTATGTATATTGAAAAAACAGAAGGAAACATGGAAAATGAACACAGTTAATTTATTAAAATGGTAGAATTGTGGTTGATTTTCTTTGTTAAATAATTTTTTAAAATAAAAATTTATGGCAGATTTTGAACCTAATTATTCAAGCAGCTTTACAACGATGAAAAACAAGGTGGAGACCAGTGGCAGTGCCAGGAGATGGTATGGGGGGCATTGGGTGAATCTTAGCCTTCCATAATCACCACCATTTACCTCCTATAACACTTTGCCAGAAAAACTTATATTATGCTTACTAAGATACTGAGGTTCAAGACAAATTCCCTTCTACACAGCAATTATGGAGCCCCCAGTAATGGAGGCAATTCCCGCATTAATACCAGAAACCTCAGATCTGTTCTTCTGTGTTATGCATTTTCAAAATCTTTCAATAAACATATTTCTCAGACTTTGATTTGACCCCTTCCTTATTCCTCGGTTTCAGAACCATGTGTGCTGAGTACTGCGTCTCCTTTGCTGATGTTAAAAAAGCTCATACCAACATTCAAGATCTTATCCACCTCACCCCAGTCCTAACAAGCTCCATTTTGAATCAAGTAACAGGGCGCAATCTTTTCTTCAAATGTGAACTCTTCCAGAAAACTGGATCTTTTAAGGTAACAATCCATTTTGCTAGTATATCATGTTTTTCAAATCCCTTTCACATATAAACTTGTTGATCCTCCTGACTACCCAGTGAGGTAGGAAGAAGTAAATTAATACCTTTTTATAGTTGAATAGTTGCAGAAATTTTCCTTTGTTCAAGTCCTGATTACCTAGCATCATTGTGTTGATGAGCCATTTTTATACAATCTAATAATTTCCTATAATTAGGGTGGCTGTATAACTTATCCAAACTAACATATGTTTGAAAATGAAAGGGGGAAACTTCTAACGTTTAGACTGAGACAATACACGTCAGCCTAGACTGTTACAGGCAGAATGGGAGTGTGATCACCCTTACATATACCCAAGTTTAGGCATTCACCTTGTGTCAACTTGCTATTCATTGATACCTTATTAAGGCTTTAAAGAGGCTTTAAAGATCTAAATCTAGCTAAACCCTCATAATAAGATCTTTTTCTACAAAATATGTCAGTGGCTTTCCTATGCATAAAGGAACAGTGTGTTGACTTGTTACCAGAATCTTCTGTTCATTAGTTGAGCTTGAAAATCCTTTCAGGTAAGAGACTTAAGACTGCATTTAGCACTGTGCCTGATAGGTATTAAGTACCTACTAAGTGGTAGCTTTAGGTCAAGAATCTACCTTTCCCACACCCATTACTTGAGAGCTTTTAAACTAAATAAACCCTCTGTTCTCTTTTGCCCTTTGCTTCTGCCATGGTTTACTCTTCATTCATTCATCATGCATTAAGCACCTATTATGTCAGCAACTGTACAACGTGTATCTACAGTAGGCCTTGTCCTTTATTCATAATTGCACGGAAGACAGTTTATCAACAAATAGGTTGATGAAAAATGTCTTAAAAGGATACAAATAAGGTGCAATGAAAGAGCAGAGAATGGAGTGCCCTATTCTGCCTTGGAAAGCAAGCAAGTTGAACCAGGTGATGTTTATCCAGGTTTTACAGGATGAGTACTTTTAGCCAGATCAGGAAGTAGGGAAAGAACTATAGGTACAGCAGATGGGTGTGAGCTAACCTGGCAGCAGGGAAACTAGAAGTTTAGCATGGCTACAACAGTGATAGAGGCAATAGATGCTTTTAGAAAGAATGCAACTTACAAGGAATTTGTAATTTGTCTTATAAAAATGGGCAGTCATTGAAGATGATCAAGTTTGCAGTTTTAAAAGACCACTTTAATAATAGAGTGGAGATACTAGATGAGGATGAGCCTTGAGGCAGGATCAGTTGAGGCTTGATAACACCCAAGTTGAGAAATGAGGGCCTGAATCAAGGTAGTGGAAGAAAATGCACACGAGATATTTAGAAGGTAGAATCAGTAAGATTTGATGATAGATGTGCAGTGTTAGGGAGAGAAAATGTAGAAGAACTCCTTAGTTTTGAAAAGAAACTTTTTCATCAAATTCATGAATTCCCCATCCCTTTTTCAGATTCGTGGTGCCCTTAATGCAATCAGAGGCTTGATTCCTGCCACTTCAGAAGGGAAGCCCAAAGCTGTTGTTACTCACAGCAGTGGAAACCATGGCCAGGCCCTCACCTATGCTGCCAAATTGGAAGGTAAGTAATTAATTTCTCAGGGTGCTGAAGAGAGGCAGCTGTGGGAAATAAATCTCCAGAGTCCCTGATTACAGTCAAACTGAACTGAAGCTTCTGTCCTGAGCTCTTTTGACTTGTAGTAACTAAACATATTTTTCCCTCCCAGGGATTCCTGCTTATATTGTGGTGCCCCACACAGCTCCCAACTGTAAAAAATTGGCAATAAAAGCCTATGGAGCCTCTATAGTATACAGTGAACACAGTGATGAGGTAAGGGGGCGAACAGTGATCAGTACCGCCTTAACTGCTTTCATTTGATGAACTTCTCTTCCTACCTTATTAGTAGTCTCTGTTTCCTTTTCATCTCTAAATGTTAGCATGTTCAGTATTTAATCTACACTCACTCATGACCTCATTAGTCTCCTGGCTTAAAATACCACCTATACTCTAATAGAGGCGCCCTGGTTGCACAGTGGTTAGAGCACTTGGCTGCTAACCAAAAGTTTGGCTGTTGGAACCCACAGCCACTTCACAGGAGAGGTGTGGCAGTCTGCTTCCATAAAGATTTACAACCTTGGACACCCTGCAGGGCACTTCTACTCTGTCCTGTAGGGTTGCTATGAGTTGGAATCGTCTTGACGGCAGTGGTTTTGGTTTATACTCTAATAGCTCCCAGATTTGTCTCCAGCCATGACCTCTCCCCTTAACTCCAGACTGCTACCCGACATTCTCATCTGGATGTCTAACAGGCATCTTAAATTTACTACGTCTAAAACCAAACTCCTGATCTTCCTGCTCCTCCTCATCTTCCTCATCTCAGAAAATAGCAACTTTTATCTTTCTAGTTGCTCAAGCCAAAAAATCTTGGAGTCATTTTTGATAACTCTCTCACATCCAACATTGAAATGTTAGTCCTACATTAGAAATATTCTCATAATCTACATACTTCTCACCACCTCTACCATTACAACCCTTATTCAGCATTTCTCACCTAGATTATTTTAGTAGCCTCCCAACTGGTCTCCCTGCTTCTACCCTTGCCCCATTAGTGTATTTTCAAAAGAGCAACCAGAGTGATCCACTTATTAAGTTAGAACTTGTCACCTCAAGATCCTTTAGTGGTACCCTATCTCATACACAGTGGAACCAAAGTTCTTAAAATCATCTAAGGCCTAGATGAACTGGCCCATTCCTGTCTTTCTGACCTCATCCTCTACCACCTCCTTACTCAACTCTCTCCTCCCACCTCCCCACCCCACCACACTCCACACCAGCCACACTGACTTCTTAGCAGTTCCTCAGTAAGGCCAAACACTTCTACTTTGTAGCCTTTGCACTTGCTATTACCCCCTTCCTAGAATATACTTGTAGAGATCCACAGGACTTGTCCAAATCTGTTAAAATGTCATTTTATCAGAGGCCTTTCCTGGCCACCCTTTATAAATTCTTTCATTTTTCTCAAGAGCACTTATCTGGCATACCATATATTTACTTGTAGCCCAAGTCTCCAACCTCCTCACCACTAGAATGTAACCCCCTTGAGGACAGGGACGTTTTGTTCACTGGCATACCCCCAGTACCTGAACGAAGTCTGAAAAATAGTAGATGGTCAATAGAGTTAAATGACTGAATTTAACTTTTGAATTCTATCAAATGCAAATCAAGTAAGCTAAATTAATGTTTTCTTTCAGTCCAGAGAAAATGTTACAAAAAGAATTATGGAAGAAACAGAAGGCATCATGATACATCCCAGCCAGGAGCCTGCAGTGATAGCTGGGCAAGGGACAATTGCCCTGGAAGTGCTGAACCAGGTAAAATAGCCTAGTTAATTCTTCCTGTTCAGATACTGGTATATCTGATGTTTGGCTATAGATTTGATTATTTTATATGTATATATAAAACTGCATATAAATAGGCCTGTTTATATTTTATATTCTTTTTGCTAAAGGTTCCCTTGGTGGATGCAATGGTGGTACCTGTAGGGGGAGGAGGAATGGTTGCTGGAATAGCAATTACAGTTAAGGTGAGAAAACAGCCAATAGAGGCCTCCCACTTCAGGCATAGAAGATTTTATTTTACATTGTAGTACATTGTGGATACTTGCTCAGCATTCCCCTCAAAATGCCATTCCTTCCCATCATCCTTGACACTTCTCTGCCTCAGTATCCTCTTAATCCATGACAACTTTACAGCACAAAAGCAGTTACAATGAGTGGTACTCTTGCAGTTCTTTCTTTGACTCTCGCCTCACCAACCTACTATCCAAGCCAGGGGCTACTCTTTTCCCAAATTACCAGCAGAACCAGATGTGATGCAGGCAACTGAAGGCCAGTATTAAACTATTTCTAAAGTGTTTTAGGATCATATTTTCATTATATCCATTAAAGGAAAGGCTCTTACTTGAGCTGCAATGTGGTAGCCCTACTGCCTCCTTTATTTTAGGCATGCAGGCAATGCTGAGGCTAGTTATAAAGTGTCTAATATTCCTCTTCCTAGGCTCTGAGACCTAGTGTGAAAGTATATGCTGCTGAACCCTTGAATGCAGATGACTGCCACCAGTCCAAATTGAAAGGGGAACTGACCCCCAATCCTTATCCTCCAGAAACCATAGCCGATGGTGTCAAGTGCAGCATTGGCGTAAACACCTGGCCTATTATAAGAGACCTTGTGGATGATGTCTTCACTGTCACAGAAGACGAAATTAAGGTGAGGCTCCAATAGGAAAGCAAGTAACAAAATAGAGCAACTTCTTAGGCAAAAAGAACCTTCTCCAATTATGAGTAGCAACTGACCTACTGGGGACTTGTATAGGTGACTTCATGACATGTGGAGGTACCCTAGATGTATTAAGACAAGCCTCTCAAAATAAGCAGAGTTGAGATTAAAAGAAAAGCCCTGCCCTTCACTGGCACACACACAGAGCAACCAGAAAACTCAGACTGGGCATATAGCTTCAACTGGCCTTTATAACTGAACCAACCAGGTCCTTTCCCTTTCTCCCATATGACTAATTCTTACTCCCTTCTGTACCAACAGTATGCAACCCAGCTGGTGTGGGAGAGGATGAAACTACTCATTGAACCTACAGCTGGTGTTGGAATGGCTGCTGTGCTGTCTCAGCATTTTCAAACCATTTCCCCAGAAGTAAAGAACATTTGTGTTGTGCTCAGTGGTGGAAATGTAGATTTATCCTCCCTAACTTGGGTGAAGCAGGCTGAAAGGTCAGCTTCTTCTCAATCTGATGCTGTTTAATTTATGCAAAAGATGGGTTTCAGTGTCTCTAGACACTTGGAAGTTTTGTTTCCCGGTCAGTGTCAAATTTCTATCTTCTCTTAAACAGTTTTCAAAATCCCAACTGAGAGTTGACATTGCAGTAAGACTGAATATTTTTTGGACTAAGTATCAATAGAAAAACATATATACTTAACTTAGACACCTTGTCAAGGCCAAGAAAAGCCGCCTATAAAAAAGGTTAGCAGACTTGTAGGGTGAAGTAGAAAATACACTTTGCCAAATCACAACCTGTAAGCCCCTGTCCCTAGAATGCTAATTGGCAGCAATAAGACAGAATCCCTTTGAATCCATTACTCCATGTTCACTTCAGGCACTGCTGAAGAAATCTCACTTTTCACCCAAGGTACTGGTTCTGGTACATATGGATCATAAGTCCATTTTGGGAAAACTCGTTTATAGAGGTTCATCAATACTGTGTCCTGAGATTTTAGCTTCCCATCAAAACTGCATTTCATGTGGCCATGGGTACCTAGAAAGTAAACAGAGCAAACTGACCAAATTGAAAGTAGAACATTTCAAAACAGTGGTCCTTTAACCCAACAGTAATTTAGTAGCACTGGGAAAATCTACACAAGGTCCCAAACCCCACATTCTCTTACCTAAAGGCTCCTTGATGTGTCCCCTGCGGCCCCACTTTGTTCTCAGTTCCACTGGTTTAAACCACAGCACATCCTCTTAGAAGGAAACACGGAAGATCAAGATGAAATATTTACTCACAAGATATAGACACACCTTCATCCCACAAAGGCAACCAGATCCTCTTTCTTCACACCTACCTCTACTGAAGAACATGTAACGCACTACTGCCATCTTAGTCAAAATTTTGAAAGGATGACCACTCAGAACAACCCTCTTGATGACCATTCTGTCTGGATCCACTGACAACAGATGGCCTGTAGCAATGAGGCTGTGCATTCCTAAGGAACAAATACAAACCAAGTGTTTAGGAGTCTATAAGCAAAAGCCTACATTTTATTGCTGCAATCCATTTCAAGACCTATGGCAAGATTGAAGAAATCTTAAAATAGAGATGCCACTATGCTGCCTATCCTCCTAGATCCATGGCAAAGACCACTAAATGATATCCCTGCTGAGCCTGTCCCCAGAACCTATCTGAAATACAGCACTCTGCACAGCCTCTACCAACGAGCTAACAATTTCAAGCAAGATAAAACCCATCTTGTCATCCCTGCCTTAGATCCACTGTGATGCTGAGACTTAGATATTTTTTGAAAACCATCATTAGCTTCTCCATACCATTTGGCTCCCAAATCTAAACAGGAGAAAACAATGTTAATCCTGTTAAGGTTCTGCAGGCCTGGTCACCTCTATGAACTTAACTCACCATTGCTGTTCTGTTTGAAAAGCAGCACAGATGCAGGAGGAAAAGTGATTGGGGCATACACCGTCGCCACCAGGGCCACATCAGCCATCAGGAATCTCTGAAATTTATGCTTATCTGCTGCCATAATAAAGGTTAAAAGAAAAAACAAAACTTTTTTAAGAAGCCATAAGTAATCAGAGGTCAGTCATTCAACCTGGAAGAGCTGTATCACTGCAACTTCTAAATCTAAGGCAGTGTGTGTTTCTTTACCTGACTAGTTCTCACTATTTTTTTATGCTTCAATACACTGGAAAGAAACAACCCAATCCTATCAGTGATTTTTCAACTGGAGGCAGAATCTTGGAGCTTGGAATATAGAATATATTTGGGGTTTCAGAAAGTTCTCAACAGCTCTTAGTCTCGAGTAAGAATTGGCAAAAACTTTTTCTGAAAAGAACCAGATAGTAAATATACGGGCCATAGTCTTTGTTCCAACTACTCAGTTCTGTCAGTATAGCAGAAAAGCAGTCATGGACAATCTGTAAACAAATCAACATGACTAGGTTCCAATAAAACTTTACAAAAACAGACTTCCGGGCAACATGGCGCTATAATCAGAAGCACCATGCTGTCCCTCCCCAGCAAACATCAGAAAAACTAAGTCAAACAGAGTCACACGTCAATCCTGAAATCCTAGGCATCAAATGAAGAGATAAAGAACTTAGCCAAGCACCAAATGGAATAAGAAACTGACCGAGAACAGAGAGCAAAGAGAGATACATGCAGAGGTCCCCTATTAGCTACCACAGCACGGATCTACCATCTTGGACTCCTATCGGAGATCAGCGAACAGGCGGTACGAGAAAGCAGCTTCACAGAGCTCCCAGCAGGAGACAGAACAACCGGTAACCAGTGATATAGGCCTTCCCACCCCCCACCCTTCTTCACCCACATTTAGCCGCCTCTGCTTCCTGCAGCCACAATCTCTTGGCCAGGAAGCAACAGCTTCACCCCAGTGTCACTTGGATTCCACCCACCCACACTGGCTGACTCCCTGAGTGCCCTTTGTTGGCTGCTGGTGTTGCTTTTTTCCACTTCTTTAGATTTCTTCCTTACCTCTCACCACCTTCCCCTCCCTTCTCTCAAATACCTGCCTCCTGCCATCTTTGCTTCTTCCTGAATGGCTGCAAAACACCACTCGACTCTGAAACTGCTTCCGGGCCGGTGCCGCCACGCTGGTGGGACCCTGGGGCTTTTTTGTTTGTTTGCTCTGATTTGTTCTGTTTTGATTTGTTTGTTCATTTTCTTTTTCTTTTCTCGGCTTGGGAGCCCCTTCTACCTAGGCAGTATCACACGGCTTCGAAGCTACTCCCTTACTCTGCGCAGACGCACAGGGACATTCCTGGGGGCATTTCTTTTTTGTTGTTTTTTGTTTGTTTGTTTGTTTGGTTTTCTTCTCTCTCTTATTCCACTTTAGTCTTTCTTCATTTCCAGTTTCTGGATTTATTCATTTTTTTTCTTTCATGCTTTTTCTTTTTACCCATTTCTCAGTCTCTCATCTCTCCACTCCAATAGCAAGCTCCCTTAGCACTCTTTTTTGTTTGTGTGTATGTTTTTGGCTCCTGTTCCTCTCTCCTCTCTCTCCTCTTTCCCATACCCATCTTAGCTCCACACATCACAATCTACCCCCTCCTTCCTGCCTACCTGCACCGTGCACTGA
>NW_004443976.1:17348674-17402815 GCF_000243295.1 Trichechus manatus latirostris | reverse complement strand
TTATTAAAAAAAAAAAAAAAAAATTTACAAAAACAAGCAGTGGGATGGATTTGGCCCTAAGGCCATATAGTTTGCCAACCCCCAATCTTAGAACTATCTGGAGTTCGTTTTTACCTTCAATGTAACCCTTACCCCCTTTGAATACTGACACTACAGGAAGAAAAATTTTAAGGGAAAGAGAAATTAATCTCTCATTTAGATAGCATGGCTGGCAAAAATAAAAATTATCCAGAGCATCCATTAATACTGCCTTCATTATCTTCCTCTTGCCATTGCTGAAAGCAGGGAGTGAGCTGAGTGTGCAGGTGATGTTCACATACTCCCAAATTAGTGGGCAACATATCTTCCCACTCATAAGTATAGGAGTGCAATCTCTTTTGCCACAGAAGTGTCCCTAGCTACCATTCTCCAAATTCTCATCCAGTCTCAATATCTCAGAACCGACACCTCTTTGCTTTACCCAACTGTGGGCCACATCCAACGACCGTCCCCTCTTCATCCACACTGCTACTGGCACATCAGATGCCAAGAGTTCTACCCTCTGGCACACCCTTTTTATAAAGCTGCTGAATCCTATTCAAAACCTACTTTGGAACAAATACTCATGGCAGAGAAACCTCAGCACCACACAGAGGTTGCATCACTTGGATGCTTCAGACAGGTTCAGACATTTTGGATAAAAACATCATTGGTTCCTAAACCAGAGTACTGAAAATACCTTTAATCCAGAGACCTAGGATGTGAAGCTGTATATTCTGCACCCCCATCCCACTTAATTTAGAGTCATAGTTCCCCAAAAGACAATAAGGTAGATAAGAACCCTGAAGGCTTCCCCACTCCTAACCTGCAGTGTGCTGGGAGAATAAAGGTGAGGCCCGGAAGCGCCTGAACCCACAGTGGAAGATCAGCTCCTCTTTGGCTTTCACAGGTTCAGTGTTGCCAGGGTGCCGGCTCACCACCATATTCAATACTGACATCTGGGGACCAAGTGAAAAACAAAACAAAACTTCATAGTCCAGGAACACAGCCTAACAGCGTAACCCGAAAGAAAGTAAACCAAATAGCAGCCTCACGTTCACTTTAGGAACTGACAATACTAATTAATGGTAGAGTGTAGGTGATGGGACACCAATTTGTCCTTCACCTCTACAAACATCTGGCATTCAAGCCAAATACTGGCTAATTTCCAGAGCTTTCATGCATCCTTCCAGGGTCTAACATGCGAGTGTTCAACATCTGCCAGTCAATGGCCTTCAAGTCATTCATTTACCACACACCTCAAACCACACTGATTCAAGTCCCTTCCTCCCCAATCCTTAGCCAAACCAACCAAAGGCTAGAGTTTTCACACACCCCCTAACCTACATGACTGCTGGCCAAGGGAAAAGAATCTGCACCTTGGCATAAACGCTTCATTTTTAAGGCTGCCAACTCTTATTCAAAATCTGATCTGAAAAACATACTTATCTCAGAGAAGTCTCAGAACCACAAACAGATTGATTGCATCACTGAGATGCTTCAGACAGGTTCAGACATTTTGGGTAAAACCATCATCGACTTCTGTATTATTCCCTGATTTCTAATCCTAAAGGCAGAATTTTTATATCCCAATGAGCAAAATGTCAATCTCATAAACAAAATTTAGACTAAGTCAGACAGAACTGGTTGGAAAGTTCCATAATCCCCATTTCACCTTCTGTTCATAAGGTAGTAGGGAAAATGCAATCAAGGGTGCTCCTTGCTTGAAGTACTCAACCACTGATACAGGGACTTCAGAGACATGAAGTGTGACGTACCAGCCAACCTGCCAGAAGAAAGCACAAAACAATGACAGGGTTATCCTTAAGGTTCCAATGATGATGAAGCAAAAGTTTTTTCCAAATGTGTTAAAAAGTCGGGAGTATCCTAAAGCCAGCCCTCTCCCTTCAAGAGTGCCTTTCAGTTAACATCTCTGATACCTCTTTGTCCCCAAATCACTCTTATCAGTGACTCAATGGCTCCCCTAATTCAGCTATGAGCAGCACAAAACTAATAAAGTACTCATCCTCATGCCAAAAAAAGGAGTAAACTAGGGGGCACGTTGGCAAAAAAAATGCAAATTATAGGAACGGACAAGGGAAGGCAGATACCTCAGCCCCTTCAACTTCTTTTTCCTCAATCTCTTTAAAGATGCGTTTTCTAGTATTAGTAAAGTTCTGAAACTGAAAGATCCGTGCATAATCTTGAGGAAGGTTTTCCTTAGGATCCCATGGAGATGTCCGGAAGCTCTTGAGGCCTCTGTATTTCTGAAATCTAGAACATAGATTTTAAAAAAATTAACAAGTCAGATTTATATGGTGCTATTTAACCCTTTCACTCAGTCACTTCTAAAATGGCTAACGCTCTATCTCAAAAGAACTCTACCCATCATCTCTCAAAATAAGCTAACAGCCTAAACCAAGACCACATTTCCAAACAGCCTGTAACAAACATTTCAGAACCAAACCCAAGATTCTCACTAAGGATAAAGTATATACAGTGGCTCCCTAGCGCTGCCCACGGAGTGGCTCTTTAACTGCCAAACAAGTGCCTTGATAAATGCCCTACCTCTCTAATATCCAACATAAATAACTGGCTTTGGTCAGATTCATCTCCAGAGTAGACATGATCTACATCTTCGTGCTTTTACTCTTGCTGTTCTACCAACCCCCCCCCCAAAACTCCAAACATTACACTTCAATTGAGTATTAGCTCCTATACGAAGCATTTGCTAATTAACCTTAGTATTTCTCCTCACTGAAGTCCTGTAAAATTGTTAGTCTGTAGCACACAACCTAGAGCTTGATTATTTGTTGCTGTTGCTTGTATGTATGTCTTGCCTTTCCATCTAGAACGTTAGCCCTTCAGGGGCAGACACCATGTGTTTTTCTTCTTTTGCATCACACTGACATAGTTCTGAGCCACGTAAGTTTTAAATAAAAATGTGCTGATTGGACTTAGTCTCAATGACTAACCGAATTCTAGCAGCCACATCCCGGGGGGTGTCCACTTCATCTGGAAACATCTCTTCTAGTCTTTCTTGTTTATATTTCTCCAACATCTTTTCCTCAGCCTCTTCATCTACTTTCTCATCATATAGATCATCATGCACAGATTCTCCTATAGTCATAGTTTCACATTCCTCCTCTTCTTCCTTTTCACTGCTCTCATCCTGTAGAATAAAGGATTGCAGTTATTTTAGAAGAAACCCATACCTGCCTCTACAAAAGGCTTTAAACTAAGGATAAAATCCTTTTACTAGATACCTAATCTCAACCAATACCAATTCTAACATAGACTCAATTATAAAACAAAAGTTTCATTCTTTGCAACTATAAAGTCATTCATAAGAAACTGACTGCCCCCGCCTCCCCAGCCCCCACCCCCCACACACTTTAAGGTCAAGATTGTATTTTGCCTTGCATTTAGGGGCTGTATAGAGTGGCCCAAGGGCTCATTTCCTCACCTGAGATTCCTCTTCCATAAAATCCTCATATTCTGTATCATCATATTCATCTCCTTCCCCCCCACTTTGACCATCCTCATCCAAAATCCATTCAGCCTGGTAACTGGATGTTCCTTTGGGGACCTTCTTCACTATCTTGGAACTTTCTTTCAATAAGTCTGTAAAAGCCCAAACCAGTTAAGTAAATTATATACCTCCTTTTCCCAATTACTCAGGGTATCCTCACCTAGGCAAGAAGGTAGATATTGTTGCCAACATCAGAAACTCTAACAGACACTATGAGTAGAACAGACCACTTCCAAATTTAATTCAGCCACCTCAAAGCTAGCAATACTTACACCACTAAATAAACCTTGGAATGACTCCAAAATTATTTATCTGTTCATTCTAAAACAAGAACAAATAATTTTGAGAAATGGAACAAATCTGTTCAATGCTTAATGTAAACATACAGCATTTGGGGACAGGGAAAGAGACAGACCTCCAAGTGCATCCTCACCCCACTCTAAGATACAGGGTCCTCATTGTGAGCAGCTACACAAAATCCACAATTCTAGACCAAATAAATTACAAACAAGTTTGCCAATACCAACCATTCGCCTCACTCAGCTCCTCCTCAGTGGGCCAGGTCTGCTCCCCCTCCATTGGATCTGGGATAACCTCTGATTGCAAAGATTCCTGTCTATCAGGGTCTGCTTTCATTAGGACTTTAAGATCTTCCTCCATATCAACTACAGCATCGGTAGCACAAATCTGAAAACCAAAGCAACTGATGATCAGTCAAATATTAACCAAAAAGCTACTAAACTTAACACAGTAACCAAAAAGCTGTAGACTAAATGAAGTCTCAAGTAGAAAATAAAACAATGAAACAGAAAGCCAAAACTTGTCAAAATGTTTCAAATGGCTCTTTCCTAGTGTTTTAAATCTACACTTAAAAAGCTTGGCTTTTAAAGTCTTTCATAAATCTGGCCCTTCTCCTACCCAGCCAAGTCACTCCCATCAAGCTGATTTCTTTAGAGTTCAAAGAAACCCTCTGACCCATAACTGTGCCAAGGTTCATGTTATCCCCATCTTCTAGGATATTCTGTCATCTCTCTTCAACTCATAAATAATATTCAGCCTATTCAACATCTTGCTCAAATCTGATCTCTGTGATGTTTGCTAGTCTACTTTCTCAACTTCCACAGCAGGTCTGTACCTTAGCCACATACTCTTCCACAGGTGTGCCACTTTTGGAGGAAGTGACAACACGTATGTCTTTTATAAACTCAGAGCCAACTGAAGTGCAGGGCACCTAGAAAGTGCTGGATAAAGAGTTGATTTATCAACATATTTTTAGTTAACTATTGCCTTACTTCCAACTAGAAATAGCCTCCATTGGCCTAAGTGTGCAGCCTACCTTCTCTGAACTTAGTTCTAATTCTGTACCAGTTCATGTATCAATCTACAATAAATGGTTTTTAAGAACATCAATCTTACCTCCATGGCCATGCCCTGGTCCTTTTGAGATTTAATCACTCTAGGATTTAAAGGAAAAGGGTCCATGGGGGCATCTATCTGTTTCATCTGGAAATCACCATGTCCAATGATATGCAGCAAGCTATTTACATTTAGAGTCTGTCCACGAACGTAACCTGAGACTTTCAAAGTGCCAACCAAGTTATTTTCCTCACTAGGCACAAAGTCAGCAGCATGGGCAAACAGGTAGGCCCGCCGATCTCGAAAGGCAAGATGCCGTTGCTTTTGGTTAGCCAACTGCCTGAGCAGCATCCCTGCCTCCTGCTGAGTGTCTAACAGGAGGAGTTTGTCATCAGGAAAGCGCTTCTCCACTGCTTTACTTAGCTTTTTTCTGGCATCTATTTGTTTCTTCGGTGGAAGGCCAGAAACTCCCTGGACAGCTAGTGCTATGAGCAAAAGAAAAAGAGCTTGATGATCTATTGTTTCACTATACGCAAATCCCCGTGCAGTTCACAAACTAACGGTTCAGATGTTAGCCCAGAGATCATTGGGAAACCCAGCGATCAGCTACCCTAAAGACATTTCACCATGAAACCAAACTTCACATTTTTCTTCTTCCTCTGGGCAAAGGACAGACTAAAAATAAAAAGGAACACTGGCAGATAATTTGTTAATAATGGACCAAGCTTACGCCATATATGTACAACCTCCCACCAGCTGTACAGGGTATTCCTGTATCAAATGCCAGGCAGAGTCCTGGCAGATTACAGGTGCTCAATAAATGCTAATTCGCATCTCTCTGCGGCCTCCAATACTCCTAACTCACTTACTGTAAGTGGGAAGGCCCTGAGCAAAGAGGCAGGAAAGGCAGTAATCCCCAGTGCTGTCCCAGCCTTCCACTGAATCAAGGAGGAACAGGATGGTATCAGCCACTTTAGCCACGTCTAACACAGTGTGCAGATCCCCTGGAGATAGAACAAAAAGTCGGTAAGAAGTGGTTGGCACCACATTTAAGAAAAAAAAAAATTACCACTACTCAAACATAATGATAGTAATACCCTAACCTGGCTTTGCAGATGTAAAAAACCACCGATGTTTTAACCGCGGGCACAGGAGCATAAAACTACTGGTGCTGCCCCATTCACTTAGGTGTACTGTTCCAGTGTCGCTGTCCTGAAGCAGCCGAAAGGCCTCTGGCAGGGAAATCCTGTTGTGCAGGGGCACCACGAGTACGTGATGGGGAGGGCCATCCTTGCTGCCCAGTTGTCTCTTCTCTGCCAGAACCTGAGGGTCGGGAGGTTCAGACAGCATCTCAATGCCTCGGCATTTCGTTCTAGTATTGCATTTCCAACACTACAGTTGCTCCCCCTAACCAGCATCACTCTTGTAAAAGGAGGTATGCAAGGAGGGTGGCAGGAACTCGGATCGAAGCAAAGAATGCCCCAGTGCGGGCATAGATCTTCAGGCCCGACATGTGCTCTGTCGCCGTCCCCTTCCCAGGGTCACGTTTTCTAGTTCGAGGCTTTACCAGCCTAGAACGGTTGTAAAGCCACACCATTGCCCAACTCCCGCTCCTCTCACCGCCTCTTTTTTCTGCTTCCGGAGCTGGCTGGCACGATGCCTCTGGTCTACTCGGCTGAGCTCTTTTCTCACCTTCTTGCTTAGAGTTTTCACTGCTAGACGGCCTGGAGGGCAGATCAGAAAGGGCTCTAGCGCTCTGCATCAGAAAAAGGTCAAGAAAGAGGACCCGTCTCCGCCCACCCTAGAAAGGAACTTTTACACGGCGCCCAGGTCAGAGAGAGGTCACTTTGGGCATGGGGAAAAGTAGTTAATATTGGATAAACAGCCATTCTTTCTCCTACCCTATCTTCTCACCCTTGCCGTCTCGTTGCCCGGATCCCCGACCCCGATGCCGCCCGCCTTTATGAGCTTTATTCTGCTGCTTCAGCGGACCGGAGCGGTGAGCCGCCATGCTGCCGCTCACGTGTAAGAAATCAGCACTACTTCCGGGGCGGACTGAGCATTTCCGCTCCCCAGCATAGGGGCAGGCCGGGGGCGGGCCGTCTCCGCGGAGGGGCAGGGCTTCCTTCAGCCTTTCGCTAGGGTCCTTCCTCCCATTGTTGGTGTGCGAGGTGTCGGCCTGTCAGCCAAACCGCGGTGTTAATTTTTCCCACGTGGCGGTCTGCGGTTGGGGCTTTATAAAAACTTCGCATTTAGGCTTTTGTGGTTCGGGGTCTCGGTCCAGGAGAGGTGTTTTGTTCTCCTGTGTTTTCTTTTTTTGTGTGTTATAAAGTTGTATCACGTAAGAAGATGTTGAATGGGAGTCCGTCCCTTCCTGCCGCGGAGGCTTTAGCCCCTCCTCGAACTTAGATTTGTGCACGCCGCTTTTAAGTTTGCAGCAGCAGGTGTTCTTTGTCACTTTGAAAAATCTTCTCTCCCTCAATTCCCCTTGCAAGGCTGCTGAAGTTTCCAAGCTGAATCGTGTGGAAGCGCATCTCACCTTCACCGGCTCGGTACAAACTCCCGCTAGTCCCTGTTACCCCACCCCGCGCCCCTACATCCCACATACCATCAGGAAGAGCCAGACTAGACGTGGCGAACCCGAGGGAGATGGAGAAGACTGGCTGTGTGTGACGCTCGTCCCCTCAGGGCCAACCGAGCCTTTTCTGGCTCGAGGCGACTGAATGCCCATTCCTCTTCCCACAAGCCTTGCAACTGAGGGCGATCGACCTGGCAGGGGTACTCAGAGGAACACATAGAGCTCTGGCTTTCCCGTGGTCAGACCTGTCCCGCGGAGGCCCAATGCCCTGGCCCCAGCCCTGGCAGCGCCCCCGCTCTTTTCCTTCCGGTCGGGAGAATTAGCGGGCAGAAGTAAGGGGGCGTCTAGCTGGGTTGAATCCACCCCTGGCCCGGGCGACTTTCTCCTCAGCGAACAGCCGGCGGGAGTCCGGGACCCGCCCCGAAGCCCCACCCCACGCTCCGCTTGGCTAGCTGCGGGCGCTCATAATGCAGGTTCGCGCCCTCGAGGCAGGAGCAGGCGCGTTGCCATGACAGCAGCCCGCTCCGGGGCACGCCACCCCAGGCGCGCGCCGCCTCGCGGTGTCTCGACCCCCCTCGTCGCTGAGCGCCGCCCTCCCCCGCCCCCCCGCGACCCGCGGCTGTGGGAAGGGGCCGGGCCAGCCGCCTGACGTCTGTGCGGGGCTAAGAAGATGGCTGCGGAGCCGAGCACCGGGCAGTGGCGGCGGTGGCAGGAGGGGAGCGCGGCGGGCGGGGGCTCTGCCTTGCGCGTGGGGCGTTGAGCTGAGAAGCGCGGAGGCGGCGAGGGCGCGCGGGGGACTTGGAGGGTCGCTCGGCACCGCCTCCCCGCCAACCTCCGCACCATGGGCAGCGCGGAGGACGCAGTCAAAGAGAAACTGATGTGGAACGTGAAAAAGGAGGTAAAGTCGGGACAAGGACCCCAGGGGTCTCGCGCCCCGGCCCGCGCCGCCCAGGGGGCGAGAAGGCTCTCGCGGGCCCTGGCCTGGGCCAGGCGGGGTAAGGTTCTGGACCGGCTGCGGCTCCAGCCTCCCTCCCGAATTGAGGGGCAGCGCCCCTCGGCCCCAGGAGCCAGGCCGGAGCTCCGGGGCTTATTTGCTCCGTGATCCCGCAGCTCCCCGCCCTGTGACGGCAGCAGCGCCGGGAGACCGAGGTCGGGGGAGGGGTGGCGGTGATTTCTGGAGAACCGCAGCTGCCCATTCATTACCCGTGCCGCCAGGGGAAGGAGCGGGGTCCCGCGCGGCCCTCCTGCGACGATAAGCGAGTGATTTGGGGGCTTAGCGCCCCCTTTCTCTATCCCCCTCCGCTTCCAGTATCCCTCTGGGAACTGAGCTTGGCTGCTGGAGGGTTCGCTGCACACCTCACTGCTTCTCTCTCCACGCCCACCTCCTTACCCAGGGAGCAGTTTGTTTTTTTTTTAAGAATGGTTTTCAGGACTCGATTTTTTTTCTCTTTGGAAGGAGGCCCCCACGTCAGAAAGAATCTTTCCCTCTACTAACCCCCTTTACGTTGACCCAACCCAAAAGCTCATTTCAGGAGAGGGGAGGTTGCCCATATGAATGACTCACCCCCATTTTAGAGCTGGAGGGCTTAAACCTGCAGAGTTGGGTAGAATGGATTAGGCCTCTGGAGCCATGAGCTCCTTCCACCGCTTGTCTCTTTGGCGATAGTCTGACAGATGTGTAAACTGTATGTTTTGTCCACTATCCATCCAGTGCTTGGCACACAGTAGACACTCAGTGACTATTTGGTAAATAAATCTGCTGATCTTGGAGACTGCAAAACATGGTGGAAAAGCATAATTTTTGGAATAGTCTGGACCTAGCACTGTGTGACCTTGAGTAAGTTACTTAACCTCTCTGAGTGGCAATTTCTTCATATCTAAAATAGGAAAATGTTACCTACCTCATATATAAAAGTTTACCGTATTGATTCCTTTACTCCTTCATAGAGTTTCAGTGTTGAGGAAGACTCTCGGTTCCAATAAAATCCTGTAGAGCTTCAGATGGTTCTCCTTCAACCATGTCCTGACTACTCTCCCCTAGCATTTGTTCCCTTCCCTCTCCCTGACAAAGAAGTGGCTGAAACCGTTACCTCTCCAGCTGTGTGTGAAAAGCTCCATTGTGCCTTTGCTGTGGAGTGCCAAGGAAGGGTTTCTTAGGCCAGGCGTATAAGCCCCAAGTTTTAAACGTCAACTTTGCCCTCCCCAAGGGAAAGAGAAATCTTGGTGCTTGTCCTCAGAAAGCAAGCAGTCTGGTGTCAGAGACTTACACAAACAAGAACAAAAAAGTAGCTGTTACTGTACCTAAGCTATAGCCAAACATCCTAGGATTGCTGATATGATCCAAATTATCTATACTACTCCACGAATGATTCCTAAACAAATGTGAGAAATGTCCAGAATATGCTGCAGCTGTGTATCTTACCAGGGCACCCTGATGGCACAGTGGTGAAGAGCTTGGCTACTAACCGAAAGGTCAGCAGTTTGAACCCACCAGCCGCTCTGCGGGAGAAAGATGTGGCAGTCTGCTTCAGTAAAGATTTACCGCCTTCGAAACCCTATGGGAGAAGATCTGCTCTGTCCTACAAGTAGTACAGGGCTGACCTTTCACAGAGGACCTTGGCATAATTGGAGGGGCCTCTGTAGGTCCTCCTAACCCAAAAATTTACCCACCAGACTGCTTCAGATGCCTGCCGTCCTTTGAGTTGTAACACTATGCTCTGTTTAACGTAAGCACTCCTTGGGAAGTAATCTAGGAAGCTATTAACAGTTTAGAGTACATGAATCGATTTGATGCTGTTTTACCTAACTGCTAGCCATGAGCAGTTTTCAGCAGGGAGGAGGCTCCAAGTTCTTCCTCTTTCCTCCCCAGGCCTTAGGGGCTGTTCTACCCTCCAAACTGTAGGGTACTGGGCAAGGGCCTTGGGAACTGTGGCAGCATCAGGACACTGGATGTCTTGCCAAAGAATGGCAAAGACTAGCTTACCTTATCTCTAAGATTTATGCTGGGATTGAGGTAATCTATCCCTCTAATCTCCAGTATTACTATCTGTCTCCTGGCATCCCTGCCCCAAGTTCCCCCAGGACATCAAAAGTACTTGGCTGAAGTTTTGGGAGTAGCTAGAATCTCATACACTGCTGGTGGGAGTGTAAATTGGTACAACCACTTTGGAGGGCAATTTGGCAATATCTAATAAAGCTGAGTATATGCATCACCCAGAAACTCCATGCCTGCAAGTATAAATCAAAAGAAATGCATACATATGTTTACCAAAAGGCATGTCCAGAATGTTCATAGCCATCACTATTCATAACAAACCCCAAAATGGAAACAACTCAAGTGCCCATCAATTGTGGTGTATTCACACAACAGAATACAGCAATGAGAACTACCAGTCTACAGTTATGGACAATAACGTGAACAAAGCTCACAGTCACACAGGTGATCAACAGAAACCAGTTACAAACCCTGCACACTGTGTGAATCCATTGAAAAAAAGCACAAAAACTGGTGAGGCTTATCTGTGGTGTTAGCAGTCAGCATAGTGGGTACCCTGGAGCAGAGGATGTGACAGTATGGTGAGAGGGAAGCTTTGAGGAGCAGGTCATGTGCTGCTGTGTTTGATCTGGATGCTGGTTTCACAGGTGTGTTCAGTCTGAAAATTCAACAAGCTGTATAATTATGATCTATGCCCTTTCGGGGCAGTTCTCCTCTGTCCTGTAGGGTTGCTATGAGTCGGAATGGACTCAACAGCAGCAGTTTTTTTTTTTTTTTTAATGCCCTTTCTAAATGTTTACTCTGCGTCAATAAAGTAGTTTTTTTTTAAAAATGCTTAAAGGAAGAAAGAGGTCACTGCTCACCTCACGAAGTATTTGGAAGCTTTTACATGCAGACAGGGACCTGAAACATCAGGGTTTTAGAACCTTAATAAAAAGAAGTCAAGGCTTGTGAGCACATGGAGAGTGTCCCTGAGGCCTGGACAGATCTAGCCCCTAACCTCAGAGAAGGGAGAGAAAAGGAGGGGCAGGTTGTTTATCTACAACCTGTACTGAGACAGTTTGTCTCTAAAGAACAGTGTGTCTGCCCAGAAGCCCTTCTCCAGCTGAGTCCAGATGAGCAAACAGCATCCCATCCCAGTTTTCCACGGCGTGGCACTTCCTCCTGAGCTGGAACACTTGTACTGATTGTTTGTTGGGATTATGGCATTTCTTTTCCGGGTTGCCTCCCCAGAAGGCTTGGGGCAGTCTGTGCTGAAGAAACTTTGCTTCCCCACTTCCCCATCCCTATCATTGACTCTGTGCTGTCTGAACCCAGACTAGGAGAGCAGAACCAAGGTATTTACTTGCATAGAGGCCTTTGACCAGGAAAAAATATGTATATAATAACGATGATGCCCGTTTGTCCACAGGTGAAGCAAATCATGGAGGAGGCTGTCACCAGGAAGTTTGTGCATGAAGATAGCAGCCATATCATTGCTCTGTGTGGTGAGTGAGTGGCTGGGGGACTTGGGACAGTGGAAGGTGGGACTGCGTTAGAACTGAGGACATGGCTGGCGCTGGAGCCAGGGAAAGATAAGGCCCCAGGTTTAGTAGGTCTCAAATCTGGCTGCAAGTCAGAATCAGCTAGGGAGCTTTTGGAATCTCCTTGGGCCCCCTCCCAGATCTACTGAATCAAGATCTCCAGGCCCAAGAATATATGTGTGTGTGTGTATACGTATGTATATGTATATATATTTTTTAATGGTTGTAAAAATATATATAACACATTTGCCAATTCATCATTTTTAGGTGTACAGTGTAGTGATAGCAATTACATTAATCATGTGGTACGATCACTACCCATAGTGAATATTTTTAGTGCCCTAGGACAGTGATTCGCAAATTTTAGTATGCACCAGAATCACCTTAAAGGCTTGTTAAAACAGATTCCTGGGCCCCCACCCCAGACTTTCCGATTCCAGTTGGTCTGGAGTCAGGCCTGAGAATTTGGATTTCCAACAAGTTCCCAGGTGATTCTGATGCTGCCCGTCTGGGGACCACACTCTGAGAACCGACACCCTAGGTCATTCAGGTTTGGGAACCACTGCTTTGGTTTATCCTTACTTTAACTTTGGGGAAAGGTTTGTGCCTTTTGGATGCTTTCTGTGCCACATCTACTTTTCTGAGTAATCACACATGTATTGCCCCATCATTCCAACTCTCCAAGCACTTGACTGGATGCAAATGAACATGAGTGCAGGATGAGCAATAGTCAAAGCCTTCCGGCCCAGAGGAAGGATGTCTGTAATAAACCACTGCTTCCACCTCAGCATGAAGACTTTACATTTGTAGGAGAAAGCCTATCTCTACCCACAACAGAGTTTTCTTGGATTTCCAGTATTTGGCCTTCCTCTCAACTCTCTGAGGGGACAAGGAGCCATTTACCATCAGTATGTTGTTTTCCTTGGCCTCTGAGATCAGTGATCAGTGTTTGGGGTTCAGGGAAGGGGAGGTTGTGAGTTTCTGAGGGGGAGGAAAACCAGGAGTGGATAGGGACAGGATACTTTGACAACAGTGTGGTGAGGCATATAGCTGCTCCTCCCATCAGTCCATCAACAGTTAACTCACTGAGAGTCCACCACGTGCCACCCACTGTTCTAGGTGCAGGGACATGGCAGTGACAAGACCGACAAAGTCTCTGCCCCAGGGGCTTTCATTCTGCTGAGGGAAACAGATGGAAACTAAATGCACAAATAAATATGTAGCATGGTAAGAGGTAATGTGCTTCAGAATCATCACAAGGGCTTGTTAAAACACCCATTCCTGGGCCCCTACCCCCCACCTGATTCCAGTCAGAAAGCAGAGGGGTGGTGGGAGGGCGGCTAGGGGAGAGGCGGCATGTGAGCAGAGCACAAGGGCCAGACTTGGGTTTGAATCCAGGTGCTCTCCTTACTTCTTGCATCATCACGGACAAGGTTCTTAACTTCTCTTACCCTGTTTGCTCCTCTAAAAACAGGGAGATGACTCGCACCTCAAAAAAGTTGTGTGGGGATTGAGATAATGCATGTGAGTGTTCCTAGCAGTGTAAGAGCTCAAAAAAAGTCTTTCCTTCTCCTTTGGATGTTGAGGCTGAAGATAGGTTTGCAGGACATTTTCACCATTTCCCTTTTAGGGGAGTTCCCCCAGTTCTTTGAGAGTATGTAATGATTCCCAGGTTTACAAGGAATAAGTAGTCTGACCACACCTTTTCTTGGGCAGAGCCTGTGTTAGGGAAGAAAGTATTTTAGTCTCTCGATAAGCGGCTTTGAAGAGTGTTAGAATACGTGCTGTATTCCCCTGACTTGGGCTAGTGTCTGTTGTTGTCACCCGAAGGGCTCAGTGCTGGCAGCCTAATTGTGCACAGCTTGGTGCTAGGCTTCGTCCAGAGCACTGTCCCCGTCTGACAGGCACACTGGTCTGGATGCACACACATCGAACATGGAAAATGGAATAAAACAGTGCAAACAGCTTGTGCATGGGAGCCACATATGGGTGGCTATGGGGGAGTGAGGAAGAAGGGGCTGGGAGCAGAGAAGCAGGTAGAAAAGCTGTGGGTGTCCCATGTTCAGGCCAGTTAGGGGGAGAAAAAGCTGTCAGCTCTCCTCTGAGCAGTCTGGGAGCCCCCAGGAAGCAGTGGGGCTTGTGCTTTTTATCCTGCCCTGAAGCCCAGGGCTCTTTCTAGCAGGCAGGGCAATCACACTCAAATGATTTTTCTGCTGTTAGCCAGTTTTCAGTTGCTGAAATAGAGCAAGGACCCTCAAGTCTTTAGAGTTCTCAACTCAGCCCGGAAGCAAAAGGAGGGGACTGTGGCCTCCATTTCTGGTGGTTTTCAGGAAATGCCTTAGGTCCATGAGTGCAAACTTAAATGCCTACAGGGTCAGCCACAAGGGAAACTGGCTTGGGTGTGAGCAATAGGGTGTGGTGGGGTCTGGGGTGAACAAACAGTGCTTACCCTGTCTGCCCTGTCAGCTCCTGCAGGAATGCAAGCCCAGACTTGCCATGACCTGTTTTATTTTAAGAGAAGTCAGAAGTCTGGTTTTTATATGAAATTTCCCAGTTTTTAAATGCTGACAATTAATTCCCATTAAAAAAAAAAAAAAAAGAGTGTGTGGCCAAACAAAAGGCATCTGCAAGCCACTCCCAGCCTGCTGCCTCTGCGTTGGTATCTGTGCACAGTTAGTGGAGAATATGTTAGCAGGAGGGGCTGCCAGCATTTTAAAACTCAGTCAAGCTGGGGTATCTGAGACCCATGAAAAAGGAATCCTTAAGCTTGGTCAAGATCAGTGTTCAGTGGTGAAGTAGATCCCAATTGGGGCTTAAAATACGGTTGTTTAAATGCAGTAATTGTTTTCCATTTTTTCCTACCTTGAGGCATTCACAGTGCATCACACAGTGGAACCATAATCAGGGATTTTCGGAGGTGGGAGAGCATAGATATAAACTGATTGAAAAACACCACCCACTTGACGTTTTAGACATTCCAATATGCCAATCTCTCACACCCTTGAAAAATGCTTCAAAATGTATTTTCAGTTGTATACTAGGTCTTCTGTTGTCCTAGCCACATGCAGAATTCAGCTTTGTTCTGAGAGAAATGGCAGTACAGAGGATGTGCTGAGGGACAGGGAACAGAGTGCGGGCTGTGGAGACCGAATTAACCTCAGAGTAACCCATTCCCTAGAGTTTTGAGGAGCACCAGGGTCCTGGGCACCTCAGCTCTGCACTGACCCCTCTGCTCTTGGCAGAGGAGGGTGGTGTCTGGGGCAAGATGAGCTGCTCTGAGCTTCCTTAGAATACAGACATTTGAGTCAGAAACACAGCCTTCCTGGAGAACCTTAGAAATGGAACTCAAGAACCCCTGGCTCAAGACCACATCCTGGGCAATCCTGGGGAAGTGGCAGCCAGACCCCGTTCTTTTTACCCATGGAGAAGTATGAGGCTCCGCAGGCTGGTGAGAAACGTGTTTGCTGTGCTGGTTCCTAAACCTGCCTGTCCAGAAGTTGTTGGGTTTCCTACAGGTGGAAACCTGGTGAGGGAGCTTTGCTGGCCAGCCAGGCTAGGCAGGGAGGGGGCTTCTCTGCACACTGTTCCTCCTACCTTGATGCCCCTCTGAACCCCTAGGTTGAAGGACCAGGACCTGTGTGACTGCTGGCTCCTACAGCAGAGGGTGGGCCTTGAATAGGCCCAAACCTACCACTGTAGGAGAGAGGGTTCTTTGATACTTTTTATCTTAAAGAGTCATGGAAAGTTTACATTTTATTCCATAATATGGTCTTTGACATCTCTATTTTAATATAAAGACCTATTGTTGAATGAAATGAATGCTTTATGTTTTCCCTGTGGCTTCATGAACCCCAGATGTAGGCTGATATCCTCTGCCCCTCCCCAAGGTGCTTTTAACTTGTGGTTTGGGGCACAGCACTGAGGGTCAGGGTTAAGCACCAAATTGTTTCAAGTTACATCTTTGAACTCTGTATTAATAATAGTGATATATATGCTTAAAGAGAGCAGACTTGCTCTCTTCCCTTCAAGGGATCTTAGGTAATTTAGGCCTCAGCCCATGCACCTTGGAGAAGCAATTGTTTCTGCGATCTGCCCTACCCCTCTGGCTCAGGGCCTGGGAACATTTTCCTCCACAGTATTTCTATTTGCTCTATTCTGATTTTAACAGGATAGAGTGGGTTTATGAGGCCTACAGAGAGGTTCCAGGCTTCTTAGAGCCCATTCTCAAACTCATAAATGGCTCCTCTCCCCCAGAGACATTGGGGGCAGGGCCTGGGCTGGACCAGACGGTTGAGCCCTGCCTCTGCAGGCACCAGGTTTCCTGCCCTCCCCTGCCTGGATGGGTCAACCTATGGGTTGTTTCAGGCTAAGGAGGAGCCATAATGGGACACGTGGTTGGAGTCTTTGGAGCTGGGAGTAACATCAGGGCTTTATTAACCAGCTCCCTGTTGCTAAGCAGCTTTCATTAGCCAGGAAGTTCTGCCCCGCAGTTGAGTGCCTTCGGGGAATGGCAAGGAGATGCTAATGAGCTTGAACGGAGCAGGTGCTAGAAAGGCCTGGTATGTGGCAGCCAGAGTTATTTCAGCACGTTCTGAGATTCAGACTACAGGTGGTTCGTAGCCTCTCTCTTTTCAGAAAAAGGGATTCCTTCTCTCTTCCCACCCGCACTGAACGAACAGCTCATTCTCAGGATATCTGACTGCTGCCTTTCATCCAGAAATGATCCAGGTGGAAGGAAAGACCTCTGGGGGAACTGGTTCCCCTCGCCCTGCCTTGGGGCACAGCTGAGGGTATATGATGGTGGTATTCCATATCTCGGACATTGGAGTCACTAGACCCGGCTTCATATGCAGGCCATGTCTCTCAGCATCTCTGAACCCACCACCAGAAGGCTGATAGGGGACTAAAAGAGTGATACAGGTAAAGCACGTAGCGGTAGCCTGGTATGCAGTAGGCACTGAATAAATGTTGCTGTCATCGTCACTACCAGTAACATTCTATTTTGTTCTTGGAAGTAACCTTACAGGCTTCCCCTTAAAGCCTCCTAGAACCTTCTCCAGGATCCCATCTGGGAATCCACATTTCTGAGAGTTTGGAGCATCTGGACAATCAGGGAAACTTGAACACTGAATATCTGATGAATTAAGGAATTATTATTAATTTTGTAGGCGTGACAAAAGTACTATGTACATGTTTTTAAGAGCGTCCTTATCTTTTAGAGATACATACATATTTATAGATAAAAATATTAAAAATTATAGATAAAATACGTACATATTTATAGATAAAAATATATGATATCTAAAATTTGCTTCAAAATAATCCAGGGTTAAGGAAAAGAGTGGTTGGAGGGGGTGCAGCTGAAACAAGATGGGCTGTGATTTGATCATTGTTTAAGCTGGGTTTGTTAAATTGCTCTCTTTTGTACGTGTTTGGAATTCTGCATAATGATATTTAAGACAGGGAGGAGAAAAACGGAGAGGAGGAGATAGGGATGTGAGTATAGACAACTTTCTTGAGAAATGCTACATAAAGGGGCGTAGATAAATGGGGCAATACCTGAATGGAAAGTCAGTCTGTCTGTCTGTGTTTAGGTCTGCATCTCTATGAGTTTCAATCAGTAGGGTTTCTGCTCAACCCAAAGGTTTTAGAACAGAAATTCTTAAACTTTTTGAGGGCAGGTACCCCTTTTAGAAGTTGAAAGTCATGGATCCTCTGTCTAGAAAAAAAGCACTCACCTCAGCATGCTGGAGCATACAACAGTTTTGCACACAGTTTCAAGACCGGCCAGAAGCCCACCCACGAATCCCCTTAGAAAAATGATTCTCAATTACTACCTTTTTTTTTGCCTACACATAGTTTCCACACAGCACACAGTAACAGCTTTCATTGCATGCTGTGATTCTCAGTGGGGGGGCACCCCTGTGAGAATGGGGAAGCATGGTATAATATGAACAGTCATGGCCGGCCCGTGGATCTGGGCTAAGAGTGTCTGCCATAAAGGGTTGTTTACTTTGCTTCAAAAGGAGAGGAATGAGAGCAATCTCTTCTTCTGCAGATACTGCCTGGCACCTGGCCTGGGTTTTCACAGAAAGAACTTAGGGGCCATAGGGTGAGCTGGGGGGACTGGGCATGATATTTAGGCTTTTCTCCTTATTCCTACTTGCAGTAATTGCTAAGGAAAGACTCCTCTCACCCCAGAGAGCCTCGGTGCCTGCACTCAGAGGCTGGAGGGGAGGGTGGGCCAGGCCATCAGGATGAGTGTGCCTGTGCCTGCCATGCCCACCTCCCAGCCTGGCTGGCTTGCAGCCTGGGGAAGGTGGGAAGGCTAATGACTCATTATCCCGGCAATTAGTCACATCACTGAGGCACGTGATTCCCTGCAGGACTGGTGCCACCTGCTGCCACTCTAGCCCTGCTCAGTGCTGCTTCTCTCCCTGCTTTGGATGAGGAGTGCAGTCCCCAAAAATGGTCACCCCCCTTCCACAGGTACAGACATGGAGCTGCAGCAGCCCCAGGACAAGAAGAGAGGACTGGGACAAAATGGTCACTGGCCTGTACACCCCAGGGTCACACAGACCCCCAGGGATTCAGGTTGTGTGATGCTTAAACCAAAGATTCCCCCATTCTGCATACACATGTGCACTAGAGGGATGAGCACACCCTGATGGAAGGGCTGCACCTTATATTAAGTCAAATCCTCCAGTTTGAACCCCTGCTGAGAAGTTGGATTTCTAACAAGTTGCCAGGCGATGCTAATACTGCTGGTTGGGGACCAATTCTGAGAACCACTAGTAGAGCTGTGGTCTCAAAATTGATTATACATAAGAATCACCTGGGGATCTTGTTAAACTGTAGATTCTGATTCAGTATATCTGGGGTGAAAATGCAATTTCTCACAGGGGTTTGAACCGAAATGAACTGGTTCAAAGCCCTGCCTCAAGTGGGAAGCTGTCCAGCAGGAGCCTGTTGCGGGAGGGAAGGGCCAGTCTGTGTTCCCCTCCCCTGGGATGTTCTCACCGAGCTGGCCATCCTCCAGGTGGGGCCCCAGGGACTCCAACTTCTTGACTCCAGTCCAAGGGAGGCCAAACAAAAGTCGTTTAGAGCCCAGCAGTGGCTGCCTGTCACTTACTAAAAATGAAGGCAAAAAACAGGCAAGAAATCCTACTTTCAGTGATTATTTCCTAAGTCCAGGCTTCATATTCTAACAACCTTAGTAAAAATAAACTTGACAGGGCCTTGGTTCCCCTATTCCCAAGATGGTAGCATTTCCACCCACCTCTGGGGCGGGTTGCCATCCTCTCTCCGATGCCGCCTCTTCCCCTCCCTGCCAGGGAGAGGCCTTGCAGAAACCCACCTCTTCCGGGTCAGCTGTAGAATAGAACCCAAAAACAAAACATGGACAGAATTGGGGACCAGTGTGGAGTAAGTGCCTCCCATGTGCCACACTTGGTGCTGGGTGTCTTACATACTTCATCTCACTTAACATTTTGCACCAATCCTAAGAAGTATTACCCCCATTTCATAAATGATAAAACCAAGTCTCAGAGCATTAAGTCATTTCCCTAAGTTTCCCAAAGCATTCAGATCCTGTTCTGACTTCAGAGCCAGGCTCTGTCTGGCTCAGTACTGTTTCCAGTCTATGTGAAGAGAGCACCAGCAAAGTGAGGGGAGTGCCTCCTCCCACCTCAGTGGCCTGTGAGATGGGAAAGGGGCCTCTGGTCAGTGTTTGGGGCCCTGGGTCCTAGTGCTGGCTCTGCTGCTATGTGACTGTGACCAAACCCCTTCCCTTTTCTAGGCCTTTCCCTCCTCACCTGTATAACAATTGGATTAGCCTCAATAATGGCCAAGCTCCTCCTCCCCCCACGCATCCACACGCATTTTTTTAGTCTATACATGCCCAGGGTAGCTCCTTGCCCTCCCACACCAGCTCTTTCCTTCCTGGGTCTGTCTGCGGTAAGCAGGATCCAGAGGGAGAGCTTAATCGTAGCCCCTGAAAACATGAATGAATGAAGGGAAGCCCTCCCAGCATGGAAAATGGAAATCTGCTCTCACTCTCGGCTGCTGGGCTCATCAATAATTCAGGGGCCGCCATCGAGTCTGATCTCTGCAATGGCTTCATCAATATTTCAGCTCCTCCAGAGCCTGTTCCTTAGCAACCACATCATCTGTGCTCTCCAGGAGGGCTGCCAGGCCACATGCGCTCGCCCTTGTGTTGGGGTGGAGCCACTCGTGCCACCTGGAGCGGGAGCTTTGATCCCCACAGCCCCAGGGGCCATGCTGCATTTGGGAGACATGGACACACCAGGCGTGGGCGAGGGGCAGCAGGGCATGTCAGAGCCCCCGACAGGGTAGCCCTGGGCAAGACCAGAGGTGGAAGGAGGGCAGGCTTCCCCAGAGCATAGCCACCGGGCCTGCCTGAGTCTGAAGCCCTCACCCCAGTTCTGGCATGCGTTAGGGCCTGCCCCTGCCCCTCTCGTCTCCACAGGTATGGAGGAGAGGGGGTGTTTCCCTCTCACCCCCTCTTGCCCAGGCTCAGTGCTGTTTTCCTCTGTGGCCCAGGTGCGGTAGAGGCTTGCCTCTTGCATCAGCTGAGGCGCCGTGCCGCTGGCTTCCTGCGCAGTGACAAGATGGCAGCCCTGTTCACCAAGGTGGGGAAGACATGCCCAGTGGCTAGGGAGATTTGCCAGAAGGTACAGGAGCTACAGCAGCAAGTAGAGGGCAGGTGAGCCGGGTGCCAGCCCTTTCCACCCATCCCTTCTGTTGTTTCCACCTGGCATTTGCTACTTCCTGGGGATACCCGTCTGAAGGTTGGCTCCTGGGCTGGTTTCTCACAGGGCTTCTTGGGTAAGGGACCAGCTTGAGGGTGAAGGTTGGCCCCTTGTGGGAGCTTCATGTGGCCCTATCCCCTGCCTCCAAGACCCCAGCCTGCTCATTCCCAGCTATCATTTGGTGACACCAAGCCCCACTCCTGGTGCCACCAGTCCCAGGAGCCTCAGCCAGGCTTCCTCCTGAACCCTTGCCCTCCTGAAGCCTTCCCTCTCTTTGCAGAAAACCCTCAGGGGGCAGCCACGAGGCCCTACGGATACAGTGCTCTGCCAGCGGGAAGGCCCCAACCCGCAGCCCGCAGGCGTTGAAACACATATGGGTACGCACAGCGCTCATCGAGAAAGTGCTGGACAGGGTTGTGCAGTACCTGGTGGAGAACTGCAGGTGACTGCCCATCCCCCAAGGCAGCCCCTCCTCCCTCTGCCAATCTCTTGCTCGGTCCTGCAGCCCCACCCTCAGCTGCTTGACTGACATGCATGTCAGCCTGTAGGCATGGCCCTTCTTCCGTTTTAGCCCGCTGAAAGCAAAAGCGTAGATCACACTAGGCTCTTCACAAAGCTCAGTCCTTGTGGACTTTTTCTTCTTGGTGACTGACATGCATTTGTTTTCATGGGGACATTCCTGCTCTGGGAGCTTGACCGTCCTGGAATGAGTCCAGGGGCCCCAACAGTAACCCTGTCTCTCCTCCCTGCAGCAAGTACTACGAGAAGGAGGCGTTACTGGCAGACCCTGTGTTTGGCCCCATCCTGGCCTCTCTCCTAGGTGAGCCTGAGAGAAGAAGCCTGGGCTGGGCCCACGGTGACTGAGGGGAGGTGTGGAGCAGAGGGAACACTGTCAGGAGCTGACTGTCCCTGTCTCTACAGTGGGACCCTGTGCCTTGGAGTACACTAAGCTCAAGACAGCCGATCACTACTGGACTGACCCCTCTGCTGATGAGCTGGTCCAGAGGCACCGGATCCGTGGGCCCGCCAGTCGCCAGGACTCCCCTGCGAAGCGCCCAGCCCTGGGAGTAGGTGTCCCCCTCCCCACGCCCTGTGCACATCCCTGGCCATGCCCACAGGCATGGCCTCCATGCTCCTTGCAGGCACAAGATGAGTCTTGGGGATGCCCCGAGATCGTCACCCCCCCCCCCGGGGAGCCTTCTCCCCACACTGGCACATGCCAGGAGCACAAGGCTGGTCCATGACTGGAGAGCAGAGGGTGGCTGAGAACACACTTGGGGCAGGAAGGACCCAAAGGGTCAGCTAGAGAGAGTTGGCATGGATGCTCTAGGGCTTTCAACCCATGAGGCTGATTTCCTGAGGCTGGGGGCTGAGTCTGCCTTTCCACATAGATCCGGAAGCGGCACTCAAGTGGCAGTGCCTCAGAGGACAGGCTAGCTGCCTGTGCCCGGGAGTACGTGGAGTCCCTGCACCAGAACTCGAGGACGCGGCTGCTCTACGGGAAGAACAACGTGCTGGTGCAGCCAGTAGGAGAGCCTAATACCCCAGCACCCTACCCTCCGCCTCATCTCCCAGTTCCCATGTTCATTCCTTTCCCAAGGGGCTTGAGCCAGAGAGAAGGGGGAGAACAGCTCCCACCCCCACCTCCTTGTTTCATTAGACTCATGCCCAGCCTTGAGCAGGTGGGAGCAGGGCCTGGCATCTGCTCTGGCTAACCAAGAACCAGGCCATCCATGGGTGAGAATGACAGCCAGCAGGCAGGGTGGACACCTGGCTTGAGTGTTGCTGGCCCAGGGTGTGCCTGGCATCCAGGAGGCTAACAGGACAGAGCCAATGGCACCAAGCCGGCCGGGGGAGGGAGACGCCCAGATCTGCCATGAGGGCCTTTTCTCCCTGGGCTCCTGCCCACCCCAGTCCAGGACCCCTGGATTGGCCTATCCTGGCCTCCCCTGCTCCCACGTGTGCCCTTAACCACAGGCCACGCCTACAAGCCCCTCAGCCCTCATCGTCTGGTCTTCCGGTGTGTCTCTCTCTGCAGAAGAAGGACATGGAGGCTGTCCCCGGCTACCTCTCCCTGCACCAGGCTGCAGAGAGCCTCACTCTGAAGTGGACCCCCAACCAGCTCATGAATGGAACTCTGGGGGACTCTGAGCTGGAAAAGAGGTGGGGACTTTAGGATTTGCTCCCAGGAGCCAGGGAGGGGAGTAGGGGCTCACGCCCCAGGCAGGGCATGGAAAGACCCAGCCTGCCCGGGCAGGCAGGCCTCACTCCTATCCAGACGCCAAGACTTGCAGGGAGAGGCCGCCGGAGAGATTCCCGAGCTCTCTAAGGTCAAGCCAGGGCAGGACATGAAGGGGTTTGCCTGAGCCAAGCTCTAGACAGCCAAGACTGCCAGGCTCTGTGCCAGAAGGACAGCATGGGCCCAGAGGGACATGGCTGCTGGGGTCACATCTTGGCTGTGGTCATCTTATCCTCAGGGTAGTTTTAAGGGCTGGTGGGGCTAGGAGAGGAGGAAGTCCGGATGGACAGTCCTGGGACACAGTGACACCAATCTGGTTCCTTTCCAGCGTTTACTGGGACTACGCCCTGGTTGTGCCCTTCAGTCAGATCGTCTGCATCCACTGCCACCAGCAAAGTAAGCCTCCCTCGTCCTGGGCGTGGGGGTGGAAAAAGAGAGATGCCTTTCTCCCAGCCATGCGCTGTGCCTGGGGCCTGTCGGACTTCTTGTCCTCTCCCACCGTCCCCTCCTGATGAGGCTCCTGGTCATGCCCCGGCTTGCCTGGACTCCTCACACGTTTACACACATTTACCCCCCAGAGAACAGTGGCACTCTTGTGTTGGTGAGCCAGGATGGCATCCAGAGGCCGCCGCTGCATTTCCCCCAGGGTGGACACCTCCTGTCCTTTCTGTCCTGTCTGGAGAATGGGCTCCTGCCACATGGACAGCTAGAGCCTCCACTCTGGACCCAGCAGGGGAAGGTACTGCAGGGCTTGGGAGGCTCAGGGTGAAGGGGTGTATGGGGGTGGGTCCTCCGCCCCACCTTCTTTCTCCAGCTGTGGGTGGAACCCTGGGTAGGACTCTGCCCTGGACAGGCTGACCGCCCACCCCACCTGTCCCTCCACAGGGGAAGGTGTTCCCCAAGCTACGGAAACGCAGCAGCATGCGGTCAGTGGATGTGGAGGAGATGGGCATGGGGCAGGCAACAGACTACGTGTTCCGGATTGTTTATCCTGGCCACAGGCACGAGCACAGTGAGTGTCCCAAACCCCACCCAGCAGAGGAAGAGAGAAAGACACTTAGGGAGGATGGGGAGTGCAGTGCACCCAGGAGGGGTGGCAAGCTGGGCAGGTGGGAATGGAAGTCCATTGACTGGAGGTCCATGGGCCAGGCCAGGTTAAGACAAGAGGTTCATCACTTAGCCTCTAAAATGAACCTTTTACCACCAGGTCATCCCTTTGAAAAGTTGCCTCTCTTCTATCTATCTCCCCCCATCTCTTCACCCTAAGACTCTTGGCTCAGCAGACCCAGTCATCATTGTGAAATATCCTCTTAGTCATCCTTTCATGGCCTGCCTCTGAAAAAAAAAAATGTGGAGTGACTAGAAATAGAAGGAAGAGGACTCGCCATCCTTCCTGGCCTGCCACCTGATCACCACAGGCAGCCTGGTTGTGGGATCAGTGCTTCTTTTTGGATGATTCAAATGGTTCACTGACTCCACAAGGGCCCGAGTCCTCCATGAACCAGCTACTGACCAGAGGCACTTCAGCTGGAGTAGGGAGTTGTCTCTGAAGACCGGAGACTTAGAACAGCCCAGGGGACTTTGGGAGCTGAGGGGCCCAAAGTCGGCTTGACCCTCATGAATCCTAAGTTCCTAGGTCTTTGCTCATTCCTCCCTGCCGCACCCTGAACACACACCCCTGGGCTGAAGGAGGCATATCAGTAGGTATCAACACTGAAGTTCCCTTCCTACCCAGAGTGCTGCTGCTACCCATGGGTCTCTCTGGGCCAGACTTGCTTTCTTGCAGATAAAGTCAGGGAATTTCCCAACTCAGAGCATTTATTGCCAGCCAGACCACCTACCTGCCCTGCCTCCTAAACTTCCTAACTTGTGCCAACTCAGAGGAAACACAATTTAATCCACAAGTTGTCTTTACTAGGTGACAGGTGACCCAGGCCATATACATATCCACAGCACAAGCAGTCCTAACAGGCTTGGAGGACACAGGATATTGGGACTCCCCTCCACCGCCCCCACGCACCCACCCAGATGTGCCTGACAAGGAGCTATATCTTTTGCCAGAATATGTTTGCAAACCTAGCATTTCAACTCGGGCTGTTTCTCCATTTTGACTATTGTCTCCACTTCCCCTCTTTAAGGCTTGGCATTTCCCAGTTCTGTTCATGTCACTGTTCAAGGACCACTTCCCCAGAGAGTAAGCTAGGGCCCAGAGAGGAAGCCAGATGAGTCACTCAGGTTCCTCGTGAGCAGCTGTGGGAAAGCACTAGGAGAAGGTTGAGTTTACAGTCTGAAAGAGGGATTTGGAGTAATCCTCAGATGTGGTCCAGCCTGACGTGACAGAAGGTGGAGAATGAGCAGGACTGTCTGCCAACAGTTGAGCCCAGCCTTGGCCAGGGCTGGTGAGTCCTGAGCTGTTGTCCTGCCACAGGTGGTCTTGTCTTTCACTGCCCTTCTCCCCTCCTCAGTTCTCTCTTCTTCCTGGAGGGGCGTCCTCAAGAGTGGAGTCTGTAGCCACCTCCATCCTCCCGCCTTTTTTCCATGTTCCCCCAAATAGGCCATCAAAAGAGCTCTCAGGTCTCCCCTTCCACATCCTGCAGGTTCCAGGTGACCCCGGAACTCCATTCCACTCACCTTGAGGAGGGACAATGGTCCTCATGCCTCTGCCTCTCTCGCTGTTGTCTTTGAGCAGTCACTATTAACTACCACCACCTAGCGGCCAGCCGCGCGGCCTCGGTGGACGATGATGAGGAAGAGGAGGATAAACTGCATTCGATGCTCTCAATGATCTGCTCGCGGAACCTCACAGCTCCCAATCCAATGAAAGGTTTTTATCCTTACCCTCTTCCTGCCCCACCTCATCCCCCACCCCACCCCCCTGGGCCCACCTGCCACGAACTGCAGGGGCTCTAATGGCAGTGTTGGCATTACGGGACTCGGGCCCAGGCAGTTGCCTTCCATCTGGAGGCAGGTCAGGGAAGGCCGGAAGGAGGCCAGACGAGTGCTGGCAAGAGGAGGGCATGGCACAAGAGCAGGTGGCTCTGGGCACCTAATCCAGTCTGTAAGGACAGGGTTGCATGGCTGGGAGGAAACGGATCTATTGGTGGAAGGGTCTGCGATTTCCTGGTTGCCTGTTGGGAGCCCCACAGGTCTCTCTGAGCCCCATCTCCACTCCCGAGGATCATGCTGGCAGCAAGCCCAGTACAGTGTTTCTTTCATTCTTTCATGCTGATTGGGAAGCCCGGCCTCTGGGCCCTGTACCCCTGACTCCTGAATTAGCAGAAACAGGACAGGGGGATGTGGCTGTCCTGGGCAGGAGTAGGGGCTGCACAGGTCATGAGGACAGTCTTGTGGATCAGGTGGGGGGCTAGGGGCCACCATGGAGAGACCCCAGGGCTCAGTTTTCCCAGCAGAATGGCCTGGTGCTTTAGTATGAAATCTAGAAATATTTGCAGTGTTCAGGAAGGGGGCACAGGGCATGGTGGCATGAGTTCTAGTCCCAGAAATGCCTCTGCTCAGCTCAGTGATTTGGAGCACATTTTTCACCACCGCAAAGCTCAGCGTCCTTGTCTCTGCCAGGTGCTGTGCAGGCACTGGGGATGTAGGGCAGGTGCATAGGGGTTCCCTCTCCACGACTGCAGAGCCCCCATCATTGCAAGCAGCACAGCACAGCACAGCCTCTCACCTTTTCTCATCCATGTCACAGAGCTGGATGGTGGAGAAGGAGCTCCACTCTTTCTGGAGAGTGGTCAGCCAAGGAACCTGTGAGGGCCCGGCAGGGGAGCTCAAGAGGAGGTTAAGAAGGGGCTAAGGTCAGCTCTCATAGTCTAGGAGAACTTCCCTACTTTAGGGTACACTTCCCTCTTCCCACACGTTCTCATGCCACAGAATGAATTGCTTCTTCCCCTCGCCTGTCCCTGGAGACGGTGTCCAAAAATATGTAACACTCCCCTTATGCTTCTGCAAAGTTCTGCCAAGAAGCCTGATTCCTTAGCCCAGCCCCATTCTTGGGCAACCAAGTCTGTGCCATAGAACACACCAAGTGTACCCTTAGCACAGCCCTGCAGCTGCCCCCTCTTGCCCCCCATGTGTCTGTCTCATGCCTTCCCTCCCGCCTATCCCTTCCAATAGGAGGAGTCAGTGGGCCAGGCCCAGATGGGAAAGGCGGGGGAGGGTCCCACTTACCATGTTTATTTCCTGCACAAAGGCCTGCCCCTGGTTCCTTGCAAACCTTGGCTTGAGGGCTGATGCTTATTTACAGGTCAACTGACTGAGCCGCATGGGAATGCTGAGCTCTGGGAGGAGGCAAGGAACCCCTTCTTAACCTACACACAGCCTCCCAGGAGCCTAGTCATCAGGCTGGGGCTTCCCAGCAGAGCCCTCGTCTTGGCACACTTGGCAATAGGAAGCCCATCCCTGACCAGTCTTGAGGCTGAGTTCCCATCCCCTTGGGGAACTCAGAGGGCCAGACCAACCAAGTGTGCATCCCCTGGACCCCCAGTACTTGGGAAAGGGGAGGAGACGTGAGAGCAGAATACAAAGTTGGTTGGGAGGTAGGAGGAGTTGGTTGGGAGATGGGAGGAAAGCCCCCACTGCACTCCGGTCCGTAATGACAACACTGTTGAGTCCGTTCTGCTAGCCATTGCTTTTCCGGCCTGCAACATGCTTGACTTGTGCATGTGACTCAAGTGGCAGGTGTCCAGACCCCCCTCCCTCCCCCCCTTTCCTGCTGCCTCCCCCACCGAGCAGAGATGCTGTTCACTCTAATTCTGCTCCAGGTCAGACACCTTTCACTCGGAGTCGTAGGGGCTGTGGGGTTCAACTGTCCTGATTGTTTGTTTTAAACTTTCCTCCTGCTCAGAGGAGAGAGTCGGAGTCCAAGCTGACCCAGCAGACCCCCGGTCCAGCCCGCTGCCCCTCACCCAGTCACTCCCAAGCGCTAGCACTGGGTTCATTTAGAGATGCAGTGTCCGTGCTGGCTTGTTCAGCTCCTTCCTGGAGAATTAAGGTGAAGAGCATTGCCCCTGGAGACTTGCCTTGGTCAGGCCCTACTTTCTGGGCATGAGCTCATTTCCCTGTCAGCTTGTTTCCTCTGCCCTCCACCCTGTCGCCTTCCCTGTCCGCCTGCTGCCTGCTGCCTGCCCGCTGGGCCTGCTCCCACCCCGGTCCCCCCCCACACCAGCCTCCCCTGCCTGCCGCAGGGCATGAGCTAGGCTCCTGCCCACACCGCCCGCACCTGTCCCCTCCCTGTCCCCCTCCCACCGTCTCGAGCATGGCTTGCAATCCCCCCACTCCCAGAGCTGCAGCCCCTCCTCACCAAGTATGTTCCCTTAATTTGCCTCCTGGTGGAGCTGAAGGGCTAGACAGCTACCAAAAATCCCATCCATGTCTGGGAAGAGTCCTGGGGCCAAGGCAGGACAGCCTGAGAGGGGGCAGGAGGGAGCTCAGCTTAGCCCTCTTCACCAAGGCATACCCAGAGCCAGAGTCTGGCTCCACACAAACCAAGCCTGGGTCTGCTCCAGACTGCTGGCAGGCAGGGCCAGGCCAAGCCAAGTGCACACTAGATGGGCAGAGAAAGCCGCTGCCAAAGGAAGTCTCCTCATCACTCACACGTCTCTTTCCTGGTTCTTCATTACTCTCCTCTGCTTTTTCCTGTCTCCTGGCATCATCTCCTAGTCCTTTCCCTTCCTGCCATCACTTTGCTTCATCTTTGTGAAACTCATCTGGCTCATCTGTCAGAGGCCCCTGCGAGCAGTGCCCTGCCCCGCTGGCCCTGGAAGCTCCGCAGGGTCTTGAGTTCTGATTCAGACCAGCTGGGCTGCCGTGAAGGCATCAGTCTGCTGGGCGTGTAGATGTATCCAAGGAGCTGTCTTTGCTGAGGTGGCACCTGGGCACATTCTTCTGTGACTGGCACTCAGATGGTTGGTCATTGTGCCCCGCCAGCCACCCGCCTCCCTCAGTGGCCTGGCAGCCCTGAGAATTTGGCTTCCCTTCCAGCTCACCTGTGCATTTCCAAGAGGCCACCGTGCTGGGTGCAGTTAGGCTGAGCCAGAAGGGAGAGGAACTCAGGAGGGCCATGTGGGCTGGCAGCATGGGGCCTGGCTGGGCAGAGAGTGCTGCTCCGCTTTAGCCTCTGGCCACCAGATCTGGAACCCTGGGGGCCAGGACAGGTGGCTCTGGGGTCCCTCAGGGGCTTTAACTAGTGAAGCCTCGCTGGCACAGGAGGGTTCAGAGTTTGCGGCGTTCCCAACACCTTTCTACTCGTCTTGGAGTTTGTCAAAGAGGACCAAGCTGAATCGAAGGCCAAGCTAGCTGGCAGCAGCATTTTAGGATGCTCAGGCCTTGGTTGTTCCTTCTCTTTCTCTCCCCTCCCTCTAGAAAAACAAGTGTTTATTCCATTACCAGTAGAGAGATAGACAAATGCCATTACCCACAACTCAAAGTATTTTCTCACGAGCAGAGAGACACCCGCCGACCCTCTCCAGGCTTGGTGGAAGCTGGGAAGTGGCAGGCACCCTCTCTCCACCATTTCCACCTCTGGGCTCTGGACCAGGGAGGCACCAGCCTGTGGTTTTCCACCACCAGTGACTTAATGCTGCAGCTCTGGGCACAGAGGTGGGCATGCTGCAGGGTGCTTGGGGGAGGAGGCTTGCCAGGTTCTGACCCTGGCCCCCTTCTTGCCCTTAGATGCCGGTGACATGATTGAGATGCAAGGCTTCGGGCCCAGCCTACCAGCCTGGCACCCGAAGCCCCTGTGCAGCCAAGGCTCCCCCTGCCTCTCTTGCTCCTCCAGCAGCTCCCCATATGCCACCCCCAGCCACTGCAGCTGCATTCCTGACCGGTGAGTTGACGGGGCCCAGGACATCAGCTTCCCAGATGGCATGTCTGTTCATGTGTGTGTGGCGGCCCTTAGGGTCTGTGTCACTTGCCTGACAAGGTGGCCTCTGGAGTTGGACACACATAGGTTCTAATTTCACTTCTGCTAACCATTACCCATGTGCCTTTGGCAAGTTACTGAGTCTACGTTTCTTTTCCTTTCTTTTTTTTTTTTTTTTTTAATTGTGCTTTAGGTTTACAGAGCAAATTAGTTTCTCACTCAAAAATTTATATACATATTGTTTTATGACATTGGTTGCAATCCCCACAATGTGACAGCATGCTCCCCCTTTTCACCCCAGGTTCCCTCGGTCCATTCATCTAGTTCCTGTCGCTTCCTGCCTTCTCGTCCTGCTTTTGGACAGGAACTGCCCATTTGGTCTCGTATATTTGATTGAACTAAGAAGCATGTTCCTCATGTGTGTGATTTTTTGTTTTACAGGCCCGTCTAATCTTTGTCTGAAAAGTGGGCTTTGGGAAAGGTTCAGTTCTGGGTTAGCAGAGTGTCCGGGGGCATAGTCTCGGGAGTTCTCCAGTGTGTCAGACCATTAAGTCTGCTCTCTTTTCATGAATTTGAATTCTATTCTATATTTTTCTCCTGCTCTCTGTTTGTTCCCTGTCAGGGTGGTCATTGGTGGTAGCCGGGCACCATCTGGTTCTTCTGGTCTCAGGCTGGTGGAGTCTCTGGTTCATGTGGTCCTTTGAGTCTCTATGTTTTTTGAGCCTCAGTTTCCACATCTGTAAAATGGGGATAATACAATCACTTGCTTCCTAAAGTGCTTGTGAGAACTAAATGAGAAATAACCTATATGAATGCCCAGAGTTGTGTCTGGCACATAGTAGGTACTCAGTACAGGTGAGCTCCCCTTCCCCACATGGACATAGATCCTGCTCTCAGGCCATAAATCCTGCTCTCAGGCCATGTGCCTGAGGACACTCAGCAGTAGACATCTAGGCGTCTGTCATGTGCTGGCAGTGGTGTGGGAATGGTGTTGATGCCTTGGCCAGGTGTTCTCTTTTAACTGTTCCTTCATTTTTTGCCTGTTCTCCTAGTGACCTTCAGGTGGTTCTCTCCATTTTCACATGAGGAAACCCAGGTTCACTAAAGTGAAGTTAGTTGTCCAAGGTCATCTGGGTGGGCAGAGGCCCAGATTCTGGATCCAGGGCCCTGCATTCCCTCAGTTCCTGGGCCTCTATCCATTGGCCTCACTGCCTCTCTGGAGCCTTGTCACTGTGTATGTGTCTTGCCCCCGCCTCTTCACCTCAGGGCTGTGAGGGGTAGGATGGGCAGAGAGCCCACTGGGCAGGCTACGGTCAAAGAGGCTTGTGAGGGTGGAGAGAAACCCAGAACACACAGCACTTTCCTTGGTCACTCTGGACACCACTTTCCAAGATGCTCCTGAGCTCCCTGGCTGCTGTGCATGCCACACCTTGTTCCCCAGGCCTGAGCACGTGCCTGTGAACCCTGGAGCAGCGAGAGTAGGGAAGCAGACCTCCTGAGTTCCTGGCCCAGCTCTGTGTGAGGGGAGTGGAGGGGACCTGTCTCCTGATGGATCAGTGGTGCATAGACAAACCCCATGTCCTGTGGGCTCTATCCAGGTGGCAGGCAGGGGTGGGAGCCCGCTGACATGCTGCTGGGCTGGGCTCCTGCTCCCACACCAACCAGAGTGCCTTACCTATCGCCCAACCGGGGATGTCCTCCCACCACATAGGCCACGCCCACCCACTCTGAGCCTGGTTGCTTCCACAGGTTGCCCCTCAGGCTGCTATGTGAGAGCATGAAGAGGCAGATTGTGTCCCGGGCCTTCTACGGCTGTGAGTATGGGGTGACGGGCAGTGAGGGGCCCAGGGGCAGGCAAGGGAAGGCACTGTGGTCACGGCCTCCTGGTTCCCTGCCGCAGGGCTGGCGTATTGCCGCCACCTATCCACCGTGCGGACTCACCTGTCAGCGCTGGTGCACCACAACATTATCCCACTCGACCGGCCCCCAGGTTCCTCAGGGGGTCTCACCAAGGACGTGTGGAGCAAGTATCAGAAGGACAAAAAGGTGCATGCTCTGGGAGTTGTGGGCCAGGGGCCAAGTTGAAGGGCTGGGGTGGGCAGTGGTGAGTGCAGGGCAGCCTGCCGCGGGAGCAGCTTGCATAGACTGAGTGTGCATTGAGGGGAAACCGAGGTAGGGAGATTGACCGGCCAGGATCGATGGCCATGGGTGACTGAGGTGATGGTGAGATCTCAGACAGCTGGGTCTATCTGGGAAGAGTGCTGGAGCGGAATCCACTCTCCTCTGTGCCACTCTGACTGAGCAAAGCTTTGCATCATGCTGGGCTCAGTTTCCTGCCCTGTAAGGAAGGAGGGTTGACGTAGATCTCATCCCACCCTCGTCTGGGGTGAGGGAGGTGTGGCTGCACACAACATGACTTGCCTAGGCCTCAGCAGAGTGACAGACCCACCTTCCCTAGCCCAGCTGTCCACGGGATGGGCCTCCCCCAGCAGCCAGGTGTCCACGGGGGCTGCACAGTCTTTGCTCCCTGGGTCCCTCAGAACTACAAGGAGCTGGAGCTGCTGCGGCGGGTTTACTATGGAGGCGTGGAGCACGAGATCCGCAAGGACGTCTGGCCCTTTCTGCTTGGCCACTACAAGTTCGGCATGAGCAAGAAGGAGATGGAGCAGGTAGGGGAGCTGATTCCCACGGGGGTGGGAGCTCAGAGAGCTGGACCAGGGCAGCCCAGGGAGGGGGCCTTAGAAGCCTCAGCCCCTTCCCATCTGGAGGGAAGCGTGGCAGAGAAGGGTGTGAGCAGAGCGGCTGCTCTAGTCTCCAGCTATCCCAGCCCTCCCCCAGTCACGGTGTGATCCGAGTGCAGGTGGACGCAATGGTGGCAGCCAGGTACCAGCGGGTGCTGGCGGAATGGAAGGCCTGCGAGGTGGTGGTGAGGCAGCGGGAGCGGGAGGCCCACCCCACCACACTCGCTAAGTTCTCCTCAGGCAGCAGCATCGATAGCCATGTGCAGCGCCTCATCCACCGGGACTCCACCATCAGCAATGACGTGAGGAGCCAAATGGACAGGGGCGGGAAGTGGGGGCCAGCATGTGACTCGCAGAAGTCCTGTGTACTCGCTCGACCTCTAGTGCTCAGGTTCAGTGTGTCTGTGTCTCGTGGCTTTAACTGAAAAATGCAGTGACCGTATAGGGTTATGCTGCCTGCTGCTCTGAGCACTGCCTGTGGACATGCTTTGAGAAGGAGGGCACGTTACACAGATGTTACATGTTAATTGTGTGTAGGTTTGGGTTGTTCCTGTGAACTAGCAGGGAAAGATGGACTTGCAGGAATTTAGGGAAGCCCTCCCCCTGTAGAGAGACCTCAAGGCTAGGAAGAGGGTCCTGGTCCCAGATCCACTGTTGACAAGTATCTCTGGACAAGAGCTTTCTATCTCTGGGCCCCTCAGTTTCACCTTTCAGCTCTAATATAATCTGATTCTAGAAGTGTCACCCAGAGCTGTCAGCCAGAGAACAGGGGAGCACTCAGCGAGGTCCCATTGGTGTCTACTAGCAAAGTACCCCCCCCCCCACCATGTTTTCTCCCATCTTATAGGATTGGCTGTGCAAGGCCAGTTCTGAGCCTGGGTAGTTCTTCCTGGCATCACCCCTGCCTTTAGGTAGACGGGAAGTTCCAAACTATGGCTCTTGGTCCAACCAGCACTGCTAAGAAGTTTTATTTTTAAGGACACTCTTTTACATCTTGTTACTTCAATAAATCCTTAGTGGTACTAACAGAAAACTCAAGTTGGAGCAAGACTTAAAGAAATATAACTGCCAAAACACTCTCCTTTTCCATGTGTTTTTAATCAGTCCCCTATTCGTCATCTACCTCTCTCTCTCTGACACTGAGTTTTATAAAACTTGAGTCTGCACAAACACCCCAGCCCCTTAGCTCAAGGATAGTAGCACCTTTCCTCGCTGGCAGTATTCTGAGTCAGGCTCTCATCTGCCTCAGAACCATGATTTTACCCGTTGCTAACTCAGCACTTCATGCTTTTTGCCCAAAGTGAACACTGCTTTCAGTATCCCTTTCCCTACACAGTCTAAATAGAAAAAGAGGAAGGGGGAAAAAAGTTTACGTAGGTCTCTTAGTTCCCTGTGATTTGTCCATGGTGGTAGACTATTTCCAATCCATAAGATGTGTCCTTCCACTCTTTACCTCTTTTCAGTGTGTCTAAAACTAATATAAATGATTGGTACTTGCTAGAGAAGTTTTCTGCCTTCTTCTGCTGGGCATTCAGTACTGCACATAAGGAAAAAAACTTGTTTGTTCTAAAACCTCCAGCTGGCCCTCGCCCCAGGTACTCCAACAGCCACATCAAGACACCAGTAATGAAGCTTTCCCAGGCTGAGGCAGTCACATGACCTGAGGAGAGCCTTGTAGAATGAGACTTAGCTCAAACAGGCCACCAAGTATCCAGGCCTCCAGTTCCCCTTCTGCCTACACCAGCCTCAGGGAGCCCTGAAGCTCCTCATAATTGTCCTCATGCTCCAGAAAGAGGCCTGAGGAGGGGGCACTGGGTAGGGCCAAAAATGGTGTCTTCATGTTTGTCCAGAGCCTGAGTTCCCTCAGAGGGGAGGCAGGGAGCCTAGGAGGCCATGGGAGGGAGGATGGAGTGTGGAGAGAATAAGGGCTCAGCTCTGACCCAGGGAGGGGGTGGGGAGCTGGGAAGGTGCTGGAGTACAGGTGTGAGCCCCACCATCTGTGTCACCCCCCAGGTGTTTATCTCTGTGGATGACCTGGAGCCCCTGGGGCCCCAGAGCACTGAAGATTCAGGGCCCAAGCCTGAGCAGGAGCAGGGAGTGGGGACGCCGGGTACCGCCGTGGTGGAGCAGCAGCAGTCGGTGGAGTTTGACTCCCCAGACTCAGGACTACCGTCCTCTCGCAACTACTCCGTGGCCTCGGGCATCCAGTCGAGCATCGATGAGGGGCAGAGCATGGGCTTTGAGGAGGAGGACGGCGGCGGAGGGGAGGAAGGCTCCGACGGGCCAGTCCCTGTGGCCCATGCTTTCTCTGAGCCCCAGGATCCCAGCCAGAAGAAGGCCTCACAGGCCAGCAAGCTGGTGGAGGCGGGGGAGGAGCTCGCGGCCGTGTGCGCTGCTGCCTACACTGTATGTGGACGTTCCCAGGCGCTGCCCTCAGCTGGCCCCAAGGCCTCCCTGGCATCCCAAGGCTTGGGGACAAGGGCTGCAGGGTGGAGGTGGGGATGCGCTGACAGTGCTGGAGGTGGATGCTGAGCCCCTTTTTCAGCATCCCCAGGGCAGTCTGCTCTCTGAGTCCCCTCGGTTCCCTGCCCTTGCTGCATTTCTTCATTTGGGCATCACCCACTCTCCCCAACCTTGGAGGGGCTGGCCGACCCCACCTCTGAGGGTCCTCTGCTCTTCCAGATAGAATTACTGGATACCGTGGCCTTAAACCTGCATCGCATAGACAAGGACGTGCAGAGATGCGACCGCAACTACTGGTACTTCACGCCCCCCAACCTTGAGCGGCTCCGAGACGTCATGTGCAGGTGCCACTGTGGGGCAGGGCTGGGGGGTAGCGGGGTGGAAGGCAGGGCCCACCCCACACCCGGCTGCCACCAGTTACTCTGTGATAGGTCAGATTCCCGAAGGTGCCCTGCTTCTCTCCCGTGCCTGTACTAGACTTGGCTCCCTCTGTCTGGACCACTTTGTCCTGCACGTTACCCCCCACCCCTACCCTCTTCATTCTTTGCAGCAACCTCCACTTCAGCTATCCTTGTTCAGGAAGCCGTACCCGATTTCCCTCACTCCAGGGCTTCCCCTGCCCCAGCAGACCAAGTTGGGGTGGCCGCCTGGTTGTCTCTCTTCCCCGAGTCCCTGAGTGCCTCGAGGTCAGGGGCTGTGGGCTGTTTACCATTGTCCTCCCACTGTGGGGCCCAGAAGAGGTGCTTCAGGGCTGTGGAAAGGCTGGTTTCTGGGGAGCATGCTGCTCCAGGGGCCCTCCCTAGACTGCCCCTCCGCCTATCCCAGGGGTCCCAGAGGGGAGAGGAGGCTGGGGCCGCCCCTGTAACTCTGCCTGGCATTTCAGCTACGTGTGGGAGCACCTGGACGTGGGCTACGTGCAGGGCATGTGTGACCTGCTGGCACCTCTCCTGGTCGTCCTCGACAATGGTGAGGGACGGACACCCCACGCCCAACCTCCAGAGCACGGTGCCCCCAATGGTGTTGGGGTTGGGCTAACACAAGCTGGAGAAGGGAAAAAAAGACCACTGGGTCAGGATAATGGGAGCATAAACCAGCCCTGTCCTCTGGGCTTGGGACACCCCTGTGTAATGAGGAGCCTGCCCTAAGGGGCCGGGGGGCTCCCCCTGCCGGCCTTACTCCTGTCTACCCTCAGATCAGCTGGCCTACAGCTGTTTCAGCCACCTCATGAAGAGGATGAGCCATAACTTTCCCAATGGGGGCGCCATGGACACCCACTTTGCCAACATGCGCTCCCTCATCCAGGTGAGGTCTGCAGCCCCCATGGACACGTAAGCTGACATCACTGGGCTGTCCTGCTTCCACAAAAATATCCTTTCCATATATGTCTTACTTTTGTTCTTTAAACGAAAACACATTTTTTTCAATGTTACCAATTGAGGAGGAGTATGAGTATGTGAACGCTTGTGCCCGTGAAAGTTCTGGTGAGGGTTGGGAGTGATGATGAAATCAAACACCCAGAAAATGGTTTAACACCAAGAAGAGTCCAGCCCCAAGAGATGGATAGGGCAGCAGAATGCGACCCCACCCGAGGACACCAGAGGGGAGGCTGTCAGGCCCAGGATGGCAGAGAGGCTGCCAGCCAGGCCTTGTGGGGGCCGGAGCTTCCTGGGTGTGGAGGTGAGGGGCTGTGGGGAGAGGCAGCATTCATTCAGTCCCTGTCCTTTTCCTCCTTCCTCAACACAAGATCCTGGACTCAGAGCTGTTTGAACTGATGCATCAGAATGGAGACTATACCCACTTCTACTTCTGTTACCGCTGGTTCCTGCTAGACTTTAAAAGAGGTGAGAGGTGGGCTGGATCATGGAGTCAGGGGCAGCAGGAAATCCTTCCCCAAAGTCAGTGGTTCTCAACCATAACTACATTTTGGAATCATCTGGAGAGCTTCTAGAAGATACCAATGCCCTGGGCCCACCCCCTGCACTTACTAACCTGGACATGTGTTTTGAAAAGCCCCCCAGATGATTCCAAGGCGCAGTCAGGCATGAAAAGCACTACCCTAAGGCAATGGTTCTCAGAACTTTTTTCAAACAAAACCTCACAGGAGCACTAAGGTGTGAAGCATAGCAAGTAGAGCTGCTCTGGCTGAACTGCAGTGCAGTGGGGGTCCTGTGGAAATGACCAAGAGCAGGGCAGAGTCTTGGGCCAGGGTAGAGAAACCCCACTCTTGGACCAGGCTGTGTGGAATGGGGAGAATCCAGGACTTTAGCCCTGGGATCCCCAAACCCCACCTGGCTCCATGCAGAGGACCGTGGGTGCTCAGCCTTAGCCCCAGCCCCTTGCTTCTCCAGAACTGCTGTATGAGGACGTGTTTGCCGTGTGGGAGGTGATATGGGCCGCCCGACACATCTCATCAGGGCACTTTGTCCTGTTCATTGCCCTGGCCCTGGTGGAGGCCTACCGTGAGATTATCCGCGACAACAACATGGACTTCACCGACATTATCAAGTTTTTCAATGGTATGAGTTGGTTCTTGCTAGATTTTAGCAGGGGGTGGGGCCTCCACTCCTAGCCTGGGCAGGGTTGGAGGGCTTCTCAAGGAATGCCAGGGTCCCTTCCCTGTAAGCAGGATGTCAGAAGTCCAGCAGTGGGGATGGAGCAGGGTAGTCAGCCTGCTGTCCTCCCTCCAGACCGCCCCACAATCATCTGTGTTTCCCCCAGAACGGGCTGAGCGGCACGACGCCCAGGAGATCCTGCGGATTGCCCGGGACCTAGTCCACAAGGTGCAGATGCTCATAGAGAACAAGTGAGGGCTGAGGCTGGGAGGCGGCAGCCACGCAGAGCCTGGGCTCCCGGCCCCTGGGCTCCAGCAGGGAGAGGGGCAGGGGCATTGTAACCAAGACTGCCCAACCCCATCTGACCCTGCCTGCCTGACTGTGTTCCTAACAAAGTGATTGTGAGCCTGGGATCTGACTCTGGGCAGTGCTGGCCCCACAGGGCAAGTTGGGGGCAAGGACGCCTTCAGTTCAGGGCCAGGATGGGAGGGCTTGGCCTCAGGGAGCTGCTGCCTTGGGGAACACCTGTGCACTCCCCACTCAAACAGCTGAGACTAGCCCCACTGCCCCTGCAGCCACAGCCTGGACTGTTCCCATTGCTTCCCTCGAGTTATCTGGGGCCCTACAGAGTTAGCCGAGGCTGCAGTTGCCCCGACCCTACCTACTGAGGTTGTTGGGACTGCGGGGCTCTGTGCTGTATCTCGTCTGAGAGCCCCTATGCAGGCCCAGCGTGGTGCGCACCAGCCCCAGCTGGGGGTTCATTCTCTGGGTGCAGGAGACCTGGGGCCCTGGGTGGGAGCAGCCCACCTCAGCAGCACTGCCACTGCCTTTGGTCACCTGAAGTGACCTCATGCATCCCCCCACCTGTACAGTGCACCCACGTGTATCTGTACAGTCTCTCTTGCCACTCTGCCTGTGCTTCATGCATTGGATGCATTCCTGGAAACTGTGTGTGAATGATGCTTTTGCCACCTGGATGACCTGGAAGGCGGTGGGAGCACTTGCTCTCGAGAGGAGAGCAGGGCGATTCTTTAGGGAGGTGAGTCTGGCAGCCTCCTCTCAGGGACAGGCCCCGGAGCCAGGACAGCCCATCGCCCCTCCCAGGAGTCTGCTGAGTCCCTGGGGCTGAGGGAGGCAGGGGTGCCTGGGTCTTCCCCGCTTGTCCCTGGTGAGAAGCAGGGCTGGCTCTGCCGTCTGTTCACTTCTCAGGCCTCTGCGAGGCCTGGGGACCCTCTCCTTCAGAACCCCCCCCTTAGAGAAGCCTTACTCACTGGGGTGCTAGGAAGGGCCCGGCCCCTGACCCCAGGCCTAGGCACACTGCTTGCTCTGTTACCCCCACATCCCCCCTCCACCCCAACATGTGCAGGGTAGGCCTTGCCCTGGGGCCAGGAGGCCACATCTGCCAGGGGCTGGGGCCTGCCTGGCAGTCACTAAGGTCTGGCAGACGTCCTACATCTGAGAAACATGGGAAAGGGCCCAGCAGCCCTTCTGCATCCAGCACAGCCTTCCCAGCGTGCCCACCCCCCTGCCCTGGGCTCTGCACAGCCTGTTTAGGGGCCTGCCCGCCCCACTGCCTGTCCCTGTCATCCACGAGTCCTTGGCCTCCACCAAGCACAGGTGGCCATTGTGTGCCTGCCTTAGTGACTCAGTGGTTTTGTGAGGAGCAGGGTGTGTATGTTTTTTGGCTCAGAAGCTATACTCTTCAGTGTAACAGACCAATAAACACAGCACTTGGCAATGTGTGAGGCTCTGGAGGCTGCTGGTGGGCCACACCGGGCAGTGACTTTGTGCGCTAGGGAGTCCTGTAAGCTCCATGGTCGAACGGTGAGAGGGCCAGCCCCAAAAGGCAAGGATGGAGAAAGGAGAACTGAAGTTTCCAGGAGAGGTACCTCGGGCTGGAGGATGTGGGCTGGTGTTGGGGAGGTGATAGCCCCTTGTGGAACCTTACCCCCAAATTATGGTTCTTCCTCAGACTGACCAGCAGCCTCTCCAGCCTCTGGATGAACTGGAATGTAGGCCCCTGTGCACTTCTTCCCCCAGCCTGCCTGCCCATCCTGACTGGGCTCTAGCAGTGAGCTTGGGGCTTGACTAGGAATCTGTGGCCCCTCCAGCCAGTGATGAAGAGCCCTCCCACCTGTCTGGCCTCTTGGCTGCTTCCCATTGAGCTCTATCTTTGGGGGAGAAGGGGAAGCTGGGGTCGGAAGTGACAGGCCCTGCCAAGGCCAGAGTGAGGACTTAGGCCAAGGCATGGAAAGGCATGACTCTTAATTGAAGACCCTCACCCCTTCTGCCCTTCACTTGCCCCCAGTGCCTCTGGTCTGGTCCCACCCTCGATATCTCTCCTTAAGGCTCCAGATAGAGGACTCCAGTTACCCAGCACGTTGCCTTTGGTGCTAGAGGACACTGGCTTTCAGGACATTAGGACCTGTTGTCAACTCTCTCTCAGAGCTGAAAATCCCAGGACACAGCCCTGCCTGACTTGTCTGGGGTCCTCGCAGGCTAGACCCTGCTTGTTGGGGCAGAACATGGACTAGTGGCCCACAGCTGCCCAAACAAACCAGTTGACAGGGAGCTCTGGAGCCAGGGAACAAGTCAACTTCATAGGCCCCTCATGGTAACTCATCCCCCACCAGCTGACTCTGCTGCCTGAAGCTATCAATTTCCCATGCTGGTTCCTCCACCTGAAAGAAATTCTCCAAAGGGTCTGGATAAACTAGCCCGTGAGTGGCCCAGTCTGTTCACAGACTCCCACCCTCTCTACTCCACCTGTCCGTTCCAGGGCCTCCGGGACCAGAGGGGATCCCACAGCCAAAACGATGGGTCTGCTGGGGGAAGGGGCAATCCAGGTGTGGGCAGGAGGAGCAAGCAGCACAGAAGAGGCGTTATAAATAGCATCTCAAGTAACTCCCACAACCTTAGAAAGTAAGCCTTTTTCTTTCACAGAGCCCAGAGTTGTTACCATTGAGTCTGTTTGGACTTATGGAGGCCCCAGGTGTTACGGAATAGAACTGCTCCATAGGGTTTTCTGGGCTGTAATCTTTACAGAAGCAGATCGACAGGCCTTTCTTCCGTGGTACTGCTAGGTGGACTCGAACCACCAACCTTTAGGTTAGTAGAACAAACCATTTGTGCCACCCAGGGTCCTTTTCACAAAGCAGGAACTGGTAAATGGAAGAACCTGGATTTGTACTTGGGCTTGTTTATTGTTGCTGTTACCCTGACCAGAGTCCTCTCTCAGGTTCCAGCTGAGCTGGGGGAACTGTCCTTTGAGGGGAGCGCCTGCCTGCCCTTAAATTGTGACATGATACTGGGTCATCACTGCCAGGGGCAGGGTCTTCATCTGTGTCCCCACTGCTGGGCACAGTGCCAGGCGATGAGTAGGAGCTCAGGAAATACTAGCCCTTCCCTAAATAGGGACTGAAGGAGCCCTGGTGGTACATTGGTTAAGTGCTCAACTGTTAACCAAAAGGTTGGTGTTTCAAATCCACTTGGCAGCTTCATGCGAAAAAGACCTGGCCATCTGCCTCCGTAAAGATGACAGCCAGGAAAACCCTACGGGGCAGTTCTACACTGTCACGTGGGGTCGCTATGAGTCTAACAGCAAAGACAAAGTGGGCTAGTAGGCCTGTGGAAGTGATCCATCGCTTCCTGGAGCTACCAGTAGAGGGAGCCAGCACCTCACAAGTGAAAGGGGCTGCAGTGGTTGTGGGACAAAGGGGAAGGGGACTGGGTCTGGCCATTCCTGAAGTTGGCCCTTCTCCCCTCAGGGGACCAGACCCCAAGACATTCCTGACCACCACTCCCTTCCCTGAGGGTAAAGCCTTCCCCTAGACCCGCCCCAGGAAGAGAAGCTGAGTCAGATCCCCCAGCTAGGGCTGAGTCAGGCAGGTGCTGTTGGAGTTGCAAAGGTGAGACTAGGCCGCCTTGGCCAACCTGACCTACAGCTGGGCCAGATAGCTGCTCCCTGACTTCATTTCCCTCACCACTCCTGAGACAGCCTGCCAGGTCTCCAGGTTCCCTGGACTGTGGGGAGAGGAAATGCATCAGTAGGGACAAGGGTCTTCCAGGCCCAGCTGAGAACATGACTCTTGACCCTAGTCTACAAGCTTTTCCCTTTCTTGTTCCTTTCCCTGAAAGGACAGCGTTATGGACTCTCCTGTTGACTTGTCACAACCACAACCATAGGAGCGCATCCCCGCTCAGGAAGCCCCTCCCACTCTGTGCCCAGACCCTGAGGCAACTCCTCTCTACTTCCCCACTGGGACTTTCAGGGGTTCCCGACTCTACAATAGGGCCCCACGGATAGAGTTGGCAAATGCTCAAAGAACTACTGAACTGAGAGAGCTGACGGGAGCTCCAATAAGTCCCAGGCTAGCTGTGTGACCTTAGCAAGTCTCTCAGTCACTTTGAACCTGTTCCTTATCTGCCCCAGTGGGGCTAGTTCTTGGTGTACTTACTTCACTATGCTGTCAAGATCAAAGATATTTGTAAAAATGGTTTGAGGAAGTATAAAGTGTTGCAAAAGTATAAGGAAAACAAGTACAGTTTTCTGAGCTTGTTGAGATCAGAACCGGAAGGTCCTAAATCTTTTTCTGAAATTGACCAGCATGGAGGTTACTGGAGGGCCAGGCCCCAAACAGCAGGCTGAGGAGGACGACCCCTGCAGCCTCATCTGCCTGCCTTTGTAATAAAACGGCCCCGATGCTGCAGGCTGGCAGCTCATCTCAGATTTCAGTGCAGATTTATTTGTTTTATATTTTATTCCAGGCAAGTGCTTATTACATGGATAGTATTCATGTCTCAATACCTAGTTTTGGAGCATGAACAGCCACTAGGATACAGTTCAATAGTAAAAATACAATATGTACAAAATTAGGGTTTTTGTAGTTTTTTTTCCCACACAGCAGATGTATCCAAACACATAAAAATCTCTACAGTCTGGGGTCGCTACAGTTTATATTTCAGGAAACGGAGACACAGTGACCGAGTCCTCACTGTAAACAAGGGCCACCTCTTTGAGGGGTGGAGGATGGGACCCTGGGATGGGGAAAGAAGAAGCTGCTCCTGGAGAGAGCAGGAGTATGATGACCCCCTAGTTACCCTCCAGGCGCTCCCTGCCCTTCTTTGGCGCCCCCAAGGAACCAGCCTTCCCCTCTCCCCGAGGTAAAGACTCCCAGCCAGTGAGCCACTCTGAACATCAAAAAATAAAACACGCATGAGAGGTAAGATGTGTCTGTGCATCCCCCAGGCTGGAAGGGTGAGGGAGGGAAGGGGCAGGCGTTCCCACAGGGGGAGGACAAATGTGGTCCCGACAGCTCACGGAGAGGGGATGCCCAAGGAAGGGCTGCGGCGGCTGCCTGCTCGGGCACAGGGTGTCACAGCGTTCACACACAACAACAAAACAACAGCAACAACACCCATCGTCACCAATCTGGACGTAAGTCATTCGGCACTAGATTTGGAGGCCCCACTGCTGGCGGGCCAAGGAGGGGTGCAGCAGGGTGCGGGGCGGATGAGGTATCTGTGCAGGCCCGAGGGGCTGGCACGACAGTTCTGTTCTGGAACTGGCCTCAGGGTGCAGGGAGCAGTGAAGAGGACGGTGGGGAGGGGCAAGCTCGCCAATGCTTCTCTGTTCCCTGGGTGGCAGTCCTGCCCATCTCTCTCTGCTTTTGTCACTAAACTGGAATCATGGAATCCGGCTCCCCCAAGAATCAGGGTGTCAGGTGGGGGTGGCTGCAACTGCAGGAAGGCATCAAGCAGGTGAGATGGGATTGCTGCATTGGGCTGGGTGCGGGCCTCAGGCCTCCTTCCCCCTGGAGGTCTTGATGGTGGGGACCTGACAGGCCACTCCTTCCCCTGGCCCATGGAGACACATGAGAACTAAGGACAGTCCCCTGGGAGGTCTCCCTGACCAGGAGGGAACTTAAAGGGAGTTCTTAGGTGTCTATGGAGTTTTTATCTCAAGGGAGAATCTATCCTGACTTCTGCTGGCCATCTCAGGACCCTCCAGAGGATTCAAGACCCCTCAACTCTCCTGTCCTGCCCCCTACCCTGCCAATGCAAACTTCCCACTTCAGGGACACTAGCTTCCTCCTCACACTGAAAGGCCATCACTGAGTCTGTGGGAAGCTGAGTGTGCATGCGTGTAACTGAGTGTCTGACACAAGGCCACTTGTAATAAATACCCACATAAAAAGTGCCAAAGCAGCCGCCAAGGCAGAGGTGGGAAGCAGCGTTCCCTACACACAGGCCTCCTCTCCACTGAGCTCAGCCCAACCAAGGACCTTTCCTCAGAAGAAAGTCGGGGCACACAGTAGTCTCCACCAGGAGGAGTACACTCAAAACAGCCCACCAGAGACAAGGATGTTCAGGGGAAAGGAGGGGGTGAAGACAGGCTGGGAAATTAGAGCCAAGGCAGCAGTTAATGCCCCAGCTTGCCTGCTCCCTGCTCTACCTGCCTGCAGGCCCATGTGGGAAAGGGTCTGGGGCCTTGGCCGAGCCTCTGTACTTGAACTGCCTGATGCCTCAACAGCAAGGCTGCAGGGCTCCTGGAACCGAGACCAGATGCTGGCCCAGGTCTTCCAGGCTGCAGAGGCACCCAAACCCACAGACACCCAGGCCTGCCCATCCCTTGGGGGGATGCATGAGGCTGAGCAGAGGCCAGAGAAGCAGGGGAGTGAGTCAGCACCCCCCTCTCTTTCCAGGCCGGGGGATAGGGTGGGAAACAGGACAGCCAAGCCCCCTTTTTAGCAACCCCCAGTGGCAGGGGCTGGGAAGGCTTGTCCAACGCCCCCTCAGAAGGCTTGGCCACAGCTCGCGCTTGGTTTACTGGTAGTAAGAGAATCACCTTAGTTTCTGCTGTAAGGAATCAGTGACTGTACCGGATCAGAGAGCCCCAGGTTGGGGCCACCCACCAGTCTGGGTGGGACTCCAGACCAGCCACTTCCTAGGATCTGTCACCTGTGCTCAGAGCAAGGCCTCTGATATCCCAACCCCCAGGCTTCTAGGCTCAGAGGCCTGGGAAGAGAACACTGAGGCTCAGGACGGGGGGCCAGGGCACTCGGCCACCTTACCAGACAGAGCAATAGCAGCAGCAGCAGTACAGGAGGCAGGGAGGGCAGGGAAAAAGTCATGACGTCCACATCACACTGATTTCAGCGGGCAGGGTGGGGAGGCAGGAACGGAATCAGAGCTGGCACCAAGCCGGCCAGGCGGCACGCTCACCAGCATCTCTCATCAGTCATTTTATCAAGTCCTAGTGCAGCGGGGACCCCCGTGCCCTGTGCCCAGCTCCCTGGGGTGGGCCCTCTCCCCTGGCTCAGAGTCTTTGCACCCCCTTCCCCTAGGAGGCCTGGGGGTGGGTGTGGGTGGGGCGGGCCTGGGCAAGGCTGGAATGTGTGGAGCTGGTAGGTGGGATAGTGGGGGACAGGACCCCCTCCCTGCCCCCACTGGGGGCCTCTGAGTGGCTTCATCCTCAGGCCAGCTTCAGTGTGCTGACTGGGAAGGAGGGCATGGTGACCATGGTCACAGGGTTGAGCACTGTTTGGCCCACCAGCTGGGGGTGATGCACCACCTGAGCCCCCACAGCTGGCTTGGCCATGACGGTGGCTGGGGGCCCCAGCCCAGCGGTGCCATTCACTTGCTGGTGTGAGAGGGTGTGGGCAATGTGGCTGACCGCTACAGGCTGGCTCACCGCCACGGGCTGTGGATACAGGGGCAGCTGGGAGCCAAGGTGGGCCACATGGTTGAGGGTGGCAGGGTGCACTGTGATGTGGCCGATGGGGGGTGTGGCAGGTGCCAGCTGCACAGCAGGACTGGGGGTTGAGGGGGCGATGTGGGCGATGTGCTTGCCGCCCGGCCCCTGGAGAACGTGGTTCACAGTCTGGATGACTGAAGCATGGGTGGTGGCCGTGTGGGCAATGACCGTGGAGCCTCCACCAGCTGCGGCCACCAGGTGGGCTGGAGCTGGCACCAGCGTCTGGGTAGGGGCAGCCGATGGGGGAGGAGGGGCTGGCAAAGGTGTCTTCTGCTGTGGCTGCTGCTGCTGCACGGGGAGGTGGGCAGGAGACAGGGCCACGGGGTGGGGGTGAGGGTGTGGGTGCGGGGGCGCAGGGGCAGTGCTGGGGGGTGGCAGGGCAGACTTTAGCAGCTCCGGCTGGGGCCGATGGCTCAGCTTAGGTGGGCCCAGGCCTGCCCGGTCCTCCTCCATATCCTCGTCTATGTTGTCCTCACCCTCTGTGTGGGAGAGACACAGGGAGCAGGTCAAAAGGGCCTGGGAAACAAGGGACTGGAGGAATAGATGGCCCTGGGGGTCTCAGGGTATTGTGACGGGGGGGAGGGGTGGCATGTTTTCCAGCAGGCAAAGGCTTAGACCAGGGAGGCTGGGATTTGGGGTACAGAGGACAACATCTGAGAGGGGATGCGGTGAGGTGCCCTGTGGGCAGGGCAGGGGCCAGGCTCACCTGAGGCAGTGGAGGTAGAGGCCTGGTCATCCTCAGGCTGGCCCGTCTGCCGGAGCACTCGGTCAATCTCCAGCACATCCATCCACTGGCTCAGCTCGTGCTTGAGTTCTGCCAGCCGCTGCTGTGTGGTGATCTTCTCCCGTGCCAGCCGCTCCATCTCATGCTCGTATTCCTTCTCCTTTCTCTTCAGGGACTAGGAAACAGGGCAAGAGACAGTAAGGACACCCTGAGCAGCAGCTGTGGGGCCCATGATATCTCAAACACCTCCAACCACAGCCACCCTCTCCTCCAGATCACCCAACCCACAGCGACAGGTCTGCAGTGACCACAGGGCCAGGCTGAGGGAGGCTACTGGAGACCACATCTGTCTCCTGGGCACGGCCCCACCCAGTGTGGACCAGCACCCAGGGTCTGGGGACTCTTGGGTGATGCCACTGAAGAAAGCAGAGCTCCAGGTCACCTGGACCCATGTACGGGGGCCCTCCCTGTCCCCCATATCAACTCTGACCTGAGGGGCTTCACCATCTCTTGCCCCATCCACTCTCCCTGAGCCTCTGCCCGCATTCTGCAGAGAAGGACAAAAGGGTGACAGACGCCTCCACCACTACTCACACCACTCTGCTTAGCCACCTATGCCATGAGCTACCCTTCACAGAAGCCATTCCACAAGAAACCCCAAATAATCCTGCCCTTCTCTCTACCTCATCACTCATTATCTCCCCGGTAACGTCAATATCCTTGGAGATGAACCCCTAGACTCTGACACCCCATTCTATCTCCATGACCTGCTGCCCACCTCACCCCTCCCCACCATCCAGCAGCTGCTGGGCTCTGCATCTCCTCTCAACCTCCTGGGCTACTCCCCACACAGCTCACCTCTGCCTCCTCTCAACAGTGTTTGCACACTGCCTGCTTCCCTCTCCTCCCAGCACCTTGCCTGCAGCCCTCCACACGCCCCAAGCCATGGAATGCACCCCACTTTTCTACACCTGTACCTGAGTCGCACTGATCAAGGAGCAATGGCTCTTGGGCTGCATGACAGCACTCGCTGACTATGGCTTCTATTCCTCCCCACAGGTTCCAGGCCACCCCCCGCGTGACACTGATAGCACCCACTTCCCTAAGAACCTCAGGAAGGCTCCCTCATCCAGAAGGCCATCTCTCCTCAGCTCCTCCAGGCCCTCAGGCGAACTCACACCTGAGTTGAGCCATCCCGTCCAGTAGGTGGGGGTGCCACACATTCCGGACTCTGGCATTGTTCCATCATAAGGGCTCCTCCCTTCACAGGCATGTCGTTGTAGGTGGGTGCTGTCGAGTCGATTTTCAACTCAGAGACACCATGTGACAAAATACAGCTGCCCCACAGGGTTTTCTAGGCTGTGATCTTTACAGTGAGCCCTGGTGGCACAGCGGTTAAAGAGACCGGCTGCTAACCAAAAGGCTGGCAAGTTCAAATCCACCAGGCGCTTGTTGGAAATCCTATGGGGCAGTTCTACTCTGTCCTATAGGACCACCATGAGTCGGAATCCACTCAACAGCAACAGGTTTAATCCTTACAGAAGGACATTGCCAGGTCTTTCTCCCGCAGAGCTAGGGCCCCTGGGTGGGTTTGAAGAGCCAACTTTTCAGTTAGCAGCAGAGCACTTAACTGTTGCGCCATCAAGGTTCCCCAAGAAGCATACCAAAACCCAAACCAAACCCATTGCTGTCGAGTCGCTTCCGACTCATAGCGACCCTAAGGCTAGCTCGCATCCTATCTCAGCTCCCTTCCACACCAAACATCTTTCCCGTGCCTCCAAAACCTCCTGACTCTGACACTTTATTAAACCAAACTCTTTTAGGTCCTGTGGACCTTCTGTTGTCAGCTTCTCCTTGGCCCAGGCACATCACGATGGCTGTGTCCGCCAGACGATGAAGACAGTCCTGTCCTTACCACAGGCTGTCTGCTCCCAAGTCTCTCTCCCCACCTGCTCCTTAGCGCCTCACTTCCAGGGCTTGCGCAGAGCCTGCTGGCTCATCACACGCCAAACTCACCAGCACATCTCCATTTTTGTCTCCTCACCCCAACCGCCGTGATGCTCCCTCCTCACCCCTCCAGGTTTCATCTGCTTACCCTGTAAGACCACACCTGAGGTCCCAATCTCCTCTACAGGCCTTCCCGCCTGTGCCCTCGCCCCCTTCATCCTCCTGCCTTAGAGCCCTTGTAGGTACCCCAGCCACCCATCTGAGCATTTAACTGGAGACTATTAAACTCTTACAACCATTTAAATATCTCACATGTATGTATTTTGCTTCTCCGCCTCAATACACACTGTCCCGTCCAGCTCTGTTTGTGAAGGCAAGAACCGTTTCAAAATTACTTTCTGTTCTCCAATCATATTGGCGGTCAGAACAGAGCAATGCGCGATGTGCGTACTCAGCCCCAGCGGAAGAAATCGATTCTGGGAGGATGGAAGCCGCTTCTTGTTAGTTCTCACCTCTAACTGCCTCTACCCTGTGTCTTTCCTTCACCCCAGAGAGAATCACAGTAACCCTTTATACTTGGGTTTCTCCTGATTGCACCTCCTAGTGGCAATTTTGCAGTAGCCTTTCATGACTATTGGCCTACCGCTCCTAGGCATGGCAGTGTCTTTAGCCACCCACCAACTAGGCCCAACTTCCCCATGCTCCCCTCTGCGGCCCCATAATTCCCTACATTTCTGACCTCACCAGTAAGAGGCTTCATGCCATCAGTGCCTGGGGCACACGCCCAGATACAGCTGTGTTCTCTACCTGCTGAAACCTGGTAGTGTTATACTTCTATCACCTGCTGCAGGCCACACGCAGGCCCCTCTATCATCCTGGCTTCAAGTGTAACCTGCTTCTCCCCGTATCTCTACCAGGAAGACAGAGTAAGAAAGACCCTCCCCCACCACATGTGCGCACACACACGTGCCAGGCTTCTCACTTGGCTCTACCCTTGAAAGGCCAGGGCTGGATATGACATCCAGGTGGAGCACATCAACAGGAGGGCCTGTGACAAGTCAGTCCTCACTCAAACCTGGCTGCGGGGAGCCGGAAGCAGCTACCCTGAACTCCACCTGCTTGTAGGGAGGCTAGACTTCTGCGTCAAGATGAGAGAACACCAGGGGTCAAAACCTCCTTTTCTCATCTAGCCAAGTTAATCAGACCTAAAGATCCCTGGAAAGTTGTGCCAGAGTCTAACTTTTCTCCACATTGCTTCATCTTATATCCATTTCCTTTCTATGATTGTGTAGATACATAGTGTGGGACCTGCCTTCTCCTCCTTCCTGTCTCTGTCCACTTCAAGGTGACCTTCTGCAAACCGTTTACCTCCTCAAGCCTCTCTGCAGTCTGGTTGGGGGCTACAGCATCTCCACAGCTCCTGCTCTCAGCACACAGCCAGAGCCCTTGGTCTACATGGCCCAACGTGGACTTGCCAGCACGACCTTGCGGCTATCATCTAGTGCCCTGCTGCCCCCATCTCTGCCGGTAGCCCTCCTGACCGTCTTTTACTTCAACAAGTTCATCCAGCTGGAGAAATGTTAGCCTGTGCTGAGTTCTCTGCCTTCCACTTGGCCTAGTTCACCCCAACTCATTCTTCAGGTCTCAGCTCAAATGTCTTTTCCTCAGCAAAGCCTTCCCTAACTCCCCAGGACAGATCCTGCCTTCCCTACTATGCTGCGATGGCACAGTCCTCTGTATGTTTACATGTCTATAATCTGCCACAAGACCACAACTATGAACTTGTGAAGCCAGAGACCCACACTTTTCTTCCCCCCACCAGTGTATCATCGGGGTCAGGCACAGGGCCTGACTAAAGGTGCCCCAATGAATAAATAAATGCACGACGTTGAGGATTTAGAGAAAAACTTGTGAATCTTCTGTTTCTATTTCCACTGCCAAAGGTTCTGGGTGGCATAAAAGTTTTCGTTCGTCCACTTAACCTAAAGGTTGGTGGTTTGAACCCACCCAGCAGTGCTGTAGAAGAAAAGCCTAGGGATCTGCTTCTGTAAAGATTACAATCAAGAAAACCCTATGGAGCCCAGCTGCCACCAATGACTGCCCCGACAGGGAACACAACAGAGAGACCCTGAAGGAGCAGGAGAAAAGTGGGGTGCAGAACTGAAATTCACATATAAAGACCAGACTTAATGGTCTGAGACTAGAGAAGCCACCGAAGACACGGCCCCTAGACTCTGTTAATTCAGAACTAAAACCATTCCTGAAGCCAATTCTTCAAAGATTAGTCTGGACCATAAAACGTAAAATAATACTCACGAAGAGCGTGCTTCTTAGTTCAAGTAGATACACAAGACTAAATGGGCAGCTCCTGTCCAGAGGCAGGATGAGAAGGCAGAGAGGGTCAGGAGCTGGTTGAATGGACATGGGAAACCCGGAGTGGAACGAGGAAGTGTGGGATCACATTATAGAAATTACAACTACGGTCACATTACAGTATGTGTATAAATTTTTCTGTGAGAAATTCACTTGAGCTGTAAACTTTCACCTAAAGCACAATTTAAAGAAAAAAAAATCCTATGGAGCAATCCTACTCTTAACATAGAGGGTTCCATAAGTCCTTAACAAGTTTTTTGGTTTTTATTTCAACTACCACTCCCAGGACAAGTATCTCTTACGGAAAACCTGGGGTCCACCCTGCTTCCTACCCATTGCAGTTCATTCTACTGATCCCACTGAATCCATTTCTGATTTATTTTAAAATCCACCCATTATGCAGGGCTCCCCTCCCGAAGTATGTGTCGATAAAGAGGAACTCGCCATTGCATCACTCCTTCCCTTGAGTAAGAAATGCTATTAAGTTAATGTGCATAGAGTACAGGTTACTGCTTACATGAACAATCTGATTTAAACGTAACATTCCTAAGACGAAAACACTAGGATTTCACGCCCGTTTAGCCTCATTGTACAAAGGAGGAAATTGATATTCAAGGATGTCACGTTATGTGAACTGAAATTTGATCTCAGGCAGTATGACTGAAGGACCAGTAAACTGTACCCAAGCTCAAATTCTGCAAATACATCCCACAAATAAGCCTTCCTAGCCTTCCTCAGCCACTCCGTCTCTCCAAAACCCACGGCCCCTGCCCCGCCCGGCGCCAGGTCCATTCCAGCCGCAAGCGAGGCCCCGCCCCTCCGAAGCACGCGCGCACCCACGCGGGCCTGGCTTTGCTGCGTCACTCCCCGAGGCCGCACCCTCCTTCCGCAAGCTCAGAAGCCTCGTCCTCGGCAGCACCCAGCCAATCCGCGAGGCCGACCCCGCCCCTTCCAGGTGCCGGGAAGCGGCCTGGAGACGGGCCAGTCCCTCCCCTTGCCAAGGAGGGCGGGCGGAAGGGCGCGCGGTCACGGGAAGGGGGATGGAACCCGCCGGCTGGGAACTGTCGCGAAGCAGCGCCTCCGCCCCTCAACAAGTCAGGCTCGGGTTACCTCAGGGCTATGACCCCCATAGCTGAGGCTGGGGGGAGGGGTGGCACCCTGGTGCTGGCTCCCAGCCCCACCAGACCCTCCCTTGCCACCCTTTCCCTTGGGGGACCGCGACGCTGCCCAGCCCTCCAAAATTTCCCAAGTGGGCCGACAGGGAGACCCCGATGCTAACCCTGCCCAGGTTTGTGTTTGATAATCTGTAGTGCAATTTTACTTGTTTCTGTGGTGAAATACAGGTGAAACTTGCACTACAGATCAGTAAATAAGCACAATTAAACCCGTGCGTACCTTGCTTACTAGTTAATCAGCCCTTGGCCCAGCCCCACGCGGGCAGGGAGACCTGAGTTCCTCCCATTCACCAACGGCTCCCGGTTTCCTCGGCAGCCGAGCGTGGCCGCCCGCCCCATCCCCCACAGCCTCCCCGGTATGCGGAAACCTCCACCGGTTTCCAGGGAAACCGAAACTCAGGGCCGTCATGGCAACTGTCTTATCTGGCAGGCGCCCCCCAATACTGCAGAGGGGAGCCAATGCTCAATGGGAGGGACACACTGCCAGGAGGGCCTCTTAAAAAAGCAACTGGGAAGGGCTTTTTTTAAAATCCAGGCGGAAGGAAAGCGTAATTTTTTAAGGTTCCGTGACGCCGGGGCTGTCACCCAGCAGGACCGCCACAGCCCCCAACCAACCCTCCGGTTTAAACCTTCCTCTAATGTCTGTTGGGCACCTCAACGTGCTCACCGGATCTTAATCCCCCTGGGGTAAGAGGGGTGGGGGGGCTCGAGACCACGCCCAAGGGGTCCCCACTGGGCTCCACACCCACCCCCATGCAGCGCCTACAGCTCAACAAGCGACAGACACTCGGGCAGAAACGGGTTCCCGCCAAGGCACTGCGGGCGGGGTGGAGGCGCCGGGGCCCCGCTCCACGCATTTCTCACCCGGCGGGTGCATTAACACGGGTAAAAGGGGATCCGGACACCGGGTTTTACACTGAGCCGGGATGCAGCGCGCCCTCCTCGAGTACCAGGGACGCCGAGGCTGCACGGAACGTGCAGACGGCGGGGGCTCAGTGCAGCGGCCCGTTGACGGGGGTGGGAAGGAGGCCACCGCCGCTGCTGCCCTCCCCCGCGCACGCGCGCGCCCTTCCTCCCGCCTCCTCCCGGGCAGGGAGCCCCGGTGACGTCAGCCGGGCCATGTGCTCAGCGCCCGCGTGGAGGCGGGCGGGGGAGCCTGCCAAGGAGCGGGAGGGCGGGGCGGCGACGCAGCGAGGGAAGGAGGGCGGGCGGAGGTGGGGAGGAAGCTGCCGCTGAGGCTACCGCCGCCACTATAGCCCGCCTCACTCCTAGCCCTGCTTCCCTCCCCCCATACCTGGATGTACCGCAGCGCCGTCCGCAGCACGCTCAGATTCGACGTCTTCTTGTCGTCCACGTTGGGGATATTGCGCTTCAGAGTTTCAAAGCATTCCTTCAGATGGGCCCTCCTGGGGAGAAGGAGCGAGCTCAGGTCAGCCAGTGCCCCAAGCGGGCAAGGCCTAGGGGTGGGGAAGGGAAGGCCCAAAGGGAGCTATGGGGGGGACCAAGGGCGGAGCAAGTTCCAGGATAGAGCGGGTCAGGCCCAGAGGCACACATGCGCGCACACACCTGTTCTTCTCCAATTTGTTGTGGACTTCTCTGGTGCCGATCCTGAAACCCAGACAGACGGGAGGCTCAGGGAGGAGGGCCTGATTAGGTGGCCTTCCTACCCCCTGCCCCCACCCCGCAAATGCCACAGGCTGTCTGTCCCCAACATTCTCTCTCTACAAAAGAAGCAAAAGGAGATATTCGCCTTGTACCACGTACAGCCCCTGGAGGGCGCATCTATGTTCATACTCTACAACCTCATCCCACCCATCCACCTGTGAGGAGACAGAAGCGCTCAGGAGAAGCAGCCCGTTGACCCAGGCCTCGCCCAATGCTCTATCCAAAGGCCTGGAAATGCCATAAGCCCAGCCTTGCCTCGGGGGATCAAAGAACACAGAAGCCTGAGGATGACAGAGGGCAATGCCATTCCCCAGTGGGGATGGGCACTGAGAATGTGTCCAAACAGAGGAGGGCCCTTCTAGGCTGGGGAGGTAGGGCAGGCCTCTGAAGGGCTAGCTGGGGGTATGGTCTCTTTCACACAAAGCCTGGGGGGTGGGCAGTTCTTCTCTCCATCCCACCAGCCCCCACTCTGCCCCACCTCACTCACCCTCCTGGCCTCTTCTTCTGTTCACTGGATTTGACTTCTTCAGCAGGTGCCAACTTCAGGGTCCCAAGCGTGGGTGGGGGAGGCTGCTGGGGGGCCAGCTGGGGCTGAACTCCAGGGTGTGGTGCTATGGTCAGGATGGGTGTGGGGAGGGGTTGCAAGGGTTTGGGGCTACCAGTGGGCGGAACGGTGGTCTTTGAGTCCGGCAGTAGGGGGGCAGGGGTGGGCATCTGTGGCCTGGTGGGCAGAGGAGCAGGCTCCTTAATGCTGAGTCCAGGGGTGCTCACCAGGGCTGTCTGGCGAGGCGCCAGGGGCAGAGGCTGAGCTGTGGGGGGCGGTGGTGGGGGTGGGGGCAGCGGCTGTGGGGAGTTGGTC
>NW_004443976.1:17325081-17348574 GCF_000243295.1 Trichechus manatus latirostris | reverse complement strand
TGGGGGGGACAAAGGCAGGGGTGGTGCCTCAATGCGGTGTTCCTCCACTGGCAGGGCATGGGCCAGCCTGGCCAGGCTGCTGGCCCTCTTCTGCTCCTGCTCCCGCTCCAAGTGAAGCCGCTCCTGCTCCTCTATGCAGAGGGAACACAAGGAAGGTCTAAGCAGGCCAGCAGTCCAGAGTCCCAGCTTCTTGCGTCCCCTGGCCCTGTCTAGTTAGTGCTCAGCGATACCCCAGCCTGAACTCCACAAATACCCACGCCCATACATTGGGCCAAGCCAAGCACTGGGACACAGCAGTGAACGAATAAAATGGATCTTTGGAGTCTACAGCTGGCAGACAGGTGATAACAATCTAGGCTGTGGTGGGAGCAGGACAGAGGGTCAGGAACAACAAGGCTGTGAGGGGACTGGGGTGAGAGGTGAGGCTGGAGAGGTGGGCAGCAGCCACTGAGTGGAGGGTAGGACAGATCATAATCTCTGGCTGCTGAGTCTGGACATGTGGCCCGGGGGAAGGCCTTCAACATTATTCCCCAAGGAGCTTCTAGAGGACAAGCAGTCCCTTCATTTCACAGGTGAGATAAATGAAGCTCAGAGAGGCATAGTGATTTGTTGAGGTCACACAGCAACTCACAGATAAAACGGGGGCTAAACCCAGCCAAGTCTCGTGACACCAGGCACCATGCCCTATTATGTGCTATGCCAACATATGCTAACTAGGTATCCTCCCACACATTCACACTGCCAATGGAATCTCACAAGAACCCCATGCCACAGGGAGAGCAGGAACATCACCTTCACTTCTCCGATGAGAAACTAGGCCCAGGGCTCTGGACTCCCAGCCTAGGTCCCAATGCCTCTGGTTTCCTCGGACAACAAACACACTTAGCCCTTCTCCACCCTTTCTAGTGTTAGAACACACTTCTTCCAAATTCCCCCGTCCCTTCTCCGCACCAAAACTAGAAAGATCACAGGCAGGCAGAAAGGAAAGCTGGGCTCTTCATAGAGGTTGAGCAGGGCAATGCGCTCAGACAACCTTGCACCCCATCCCTTCAGCATCTCTGCTGCAAGCCCAGCAGGAAGGTGAGGCCTGCCCGAGAGCACGCTGAGAACAGGGAAAGGGGAGAGTGCCCCTCCTGATCCAGAGGCCCCTCTTCACCTCCAGGAAGGCTCTACCTGCCCTGCCCTCTCAGGCCCACCAATCTAGCTCCCTAGGCTGCGCTGGGGAGTGGCTGCACCCTCCCAACCCCCGCCCCAAGAGCCGGCTGGACAAGCAGCCCCCCTTTCCTGCCCTGGATACACCACACCGCTGACTAACAGAGCTGACAGCACTGGCCAGGGGACACACCCCAAACACGCCACCCCACTCAGGGTGGAGCTAACTTTGCCCGAAGGAGGAGAGCATCAACCCCCTACGTTTCTTTCTGGCTCTGGGGCCCCAAAAAACCTAAGGCCTCAGGGCCCTTTGGCCAATCAACAACTTCACTGGGAGCCAGGCAAGCTCCAGGCCCCTCCCTCCTCAGCAGAGGAGAAAAGGCGAAGGAGGAAGTAGAGGGGGAAGTGTGAGAGGGGAAGCACTCAGTGGTTTCCCAGCAGCCAAAGTTCAGGGGCTGGACCCGGTCAGTAAGGGCCTCTTCCGCCAGTCCCCTGCCCTTCAGGAAGAGATGCCAGGCCTGCTGGAACAAGGAGGCCTTGCTCTCCCAGGCCTCTCCCCACCAGCATTGGCTTATATTACAGCCCCAGAGAAAACTAGCTCTCTGCGCTCCAGCTTCCCACAAACTACGCTGGGGGAAGAAGCCTGCAGAGTGCCAGCCACGGGCTCTTCTCAGGCCCAGCCTGGTACATCCCCATCCACTCTCCCTCCGCTACCCCTAGTTCAGGGCCCAACAGAGCCCCCACTTCCTCTCCTTAGATTTATTAGGACCTGGACTCTCACTGGCTCTCAGGCAAGTGTTCACTCTCCACAGGCAGGACTAACAGGGCCCCAAAGGCCAGCACCTGGGGGACCCAGATGGAAGGCAAACCCCATGTCCCCCATATTTTAAAGCAACTCTAAAGGTCACCAGGCAGATGGCAACCTCCTTCTCACCTACCGACTCTTCCAGAGCCAGGTGTCAGGAAGGACCCAGGTGGATGGTAAAACTCTATCACACCTGAACCTGCGTGAAAAGCTTGATTGGTGATAAAGAAGAAGGGGTGCCCCAAGCCAGATTCATCCACCAAAGCTTCCCGATCACCGTCTCCTCCAGCTTTGACTCATCCCCTCCTCTCCCAGAAGAGGAGAGGGGGGAAGCAAAGTGGGGTAAGAAAACGGGGGGGGGGGCTCCCCCAGGAGCAATCTGTTTTCAGGCTCTTTGAAACTATTCTGCTGCACCCATGGGTGCACCCCCTCCTCACTCACATACATGCACACACATACTCTGGCACCTTCCCTGGGCCCTGCCCAGAGGTTGTCCCCAGAGAGCTTGGCAGGGGCCAAGGTTCCAGGCATGGAGAACAGGCGGACTGTGCTCCCCTTAGCCTTCCCAAACCACCGTGGCCCAGGGCCCACAGCAAGCACAGGGCCGGGGCTGAGGAGTTCGCAGCAAGTGGTCCCAAAGGTGTGTGGGGATCTTGGAGCCTGGCACAAATGGCAGGCCCAGGGAGGGAGTTGGTCAGGAGCCTCTGGACACTCCAGCCAGCTCCCTCCATTCACGCCACCTCCAAGAATGCTGGGAATGGCCAGGCCTGTCCCTCCTGCTGACCACTAGGATGGGCTGGACCTGCCCTCTCCTGCCTGCACACATACACTCATGTGCGCACATGTCCTTAGGCTCATCATGTGAGTAGACTGGCTGGACAGGGTCAGGAAACTGACCCTCAGAGGTTGGAAGGGGGGTGGTAAGTACTCCAGGGAAGCAGTTCTGGGCAGCATGCTTACTTGTCGTGCCCTTGTCTCCCACCCTTCCCACTCTGTCAGGGAACAGAACCTCAGAAGACGGAAGAAAATGAATTTTGGAGATTAAACTGCTGAGGCCAGGTCTGGTCATCTGTAACATGAGTTTCTGGAGTAGATTTGGCTTTCCTGAACCAACTCACCCCCTAAACCTCCCTGTCCTACCACCAAGAAGCTGGGACTGGGCAACTGAACTTGGTCCACATCCTGGGGGGGGGGGGTATGGAGCTGGGCTCTGACTCTGCTTAGGAGAGGACCTTTCCTGGTTTCCTTCACAGTGTGGCACAGATCATCCCTGTCCTGCTTACTGGTCAGCTCTGCACTTATTTGGGAAAGGGTGGGTGGGATGACTGTGGGATTCTTCCCGCTTTCCCTTAATGGCCAACCACTGAGTATTCCCTCAGGGCAATGGCTGGGTCAATCCTGTTAACCCTTAGCACTGTGCCTGGTACACAGTAGCGATCACAATAGGTACTCTTGAATTACATTGTGTTGACGGTGGCAGCAGGTGCTTCAGCCTCTCTAAATCGTGTGCACAATCCTCCTCCCACCTCTGGGCCCCCGTACAGGGAATTCTCGGTCCCCACTAGCACTGCCCACCTTGCTCTGGACCCCGAAGACAAGAGGGAGAGGTGTGTGGGCGGATGTCCAAGTCCATCAGTTCCGCAAAACCCAAGCATCAAGGTTTTCCGTATCTCAAGTGACTCTTGACCTTGAGAGGCGGGTCGGCCCGACTAGGCCCCGCGGACCCGCAGCTCCCCCGCCCCTTGCCGGCAGCCGCTCCCCGCCCCCCGCCCCCGCCCGTCGCCGCGGCGGCTGCACACGCTGCAGGCGCGCGCGCGCACACAACACACACTACTACCTCTTGCATGACTCATCACTGAAGCAACAATAGGCAGAGAAAGGAAAGGAGGGCGAAGCACTCGCTCCACCACAGCCAACCCGGCCAAGGGGTTTCGGACGGGTAGGAAGGGGAAGGAGTCCCCGGCTACTGCACACACACCGTTTCAAGGCTGATGTCCTCCCAGCAGCCTGGAAAACGAGCTTCCCCTCAGCCCCCATTCCTACAGCACTCTGAAACCCGGGACCACAACCACGGGCGCATGGGTATAGGAGGCATTTGAAATCCTCTTCCTTTCTTCCCCCTCGTGAGGGAATGCCAAAGTTTGCCCCTTCGCTGCCTAACTCATCCCACAATGTGGCCCGAGGGGTTGCCAGGAGGCTCCAATGAGAACGTTTTGGGGATCGGTGGGAAAATGTGAGCTCTAAATATCTTGTCCCCCTGAGATTCTGAGGGTATCCCTCACCCCAGGATCAAAAACCGAAGGTTCGGGGAGAGAGTCGACAGGTGAGCTCGGCCCCTCCTTCGCAGAGCAAAGGCTCTTACTGGGAGATGCCCAGCGGCCAGGGCCCGGGCCCGGGCCCAACCCGGAGCAGGGCCCCAGGCCAGCCCCGCCCACGCCCCGCCCCCGGCCGAGCGCGAGGCAGCTAGGAGAGGCCGGGCCGCGCCGTCCCCAGCCGGAGTGTCCCCCGTGCACGTGGTCGGGGGCGGGGCCCGTACACGTCACCACCCGGTGTAACCAACAGGCTTGGAACGCAGACAACGCAACATTCCAGCCCAGAGCGGGTTTGGAACGCGCAGACACGCCACATTCCACACCGGCTAAAGCGGGGCGCAGTGAGGTGGGGGCCGGGAGGCCGCCCCCAGCAACCCGCGGGCCGCTCGGAGACACCCAATCAGCCTGGCTCTCACCCAAACCCCAGACGCAAGACCCAGCCCAGCTCTGGGAGGCGGGGTCAGGCAGGGCTGGCCAGGATCATAAGACACGCGATGTCATTTCATTCTGCAAAGGCCGCCTCCGCCCCAAGCGGCGCGTAGATCTGCCGGGAGCGTCCCCCACACCATCCCCCCTGGGCCAGGGAAGTCGGGGAGCTGCTCCGCGTAGAGTAATTCCCACCCCCACTCCGTCACACACACGCCCACTCGTGTGCACTACATGCACGCCCGTGTACACGTCCGTTCATCTGCTCTACCCTAGGCTCACATCACACTTCCCCCTCCACACACGTACGCACACGCGGACCTGCCACCCCCCCTCCCCACCCCGGCAACACCATTCCTCATTTACCCCCACCCAACTAACGCATCCACCGAGGACGCCACTGGCCCACGGAAAAGGAGCCCCCCACAGAAGGTGAACAAGGGGTGGCAGGCAGCTGGGATGGCGCACTCAGGAGCCAGGCCCCTCGCTGCATGTTAATGAATTCATTAATTTTACTGCCCACATCACTCCTCCCCAGGCGGCGGCTCTTGCAAGGAGCCGTGCGCTGCCCGGCTTCGCAGGCCGCAGGGGTGGTGTCCTGTCCGCGGTTTTCCGTGAGTTAGGGGGCCGGGGTTACTGGCCTCCCCTTCCCCAGTGCCCCCGGGGCCCAGCCCGGCCGCTCACCACGTGCTCTCTGTTGTTGCTGCGCTTGCCATTCCAAGAAGCGGGCCGCCTCCAGTAGCGTCTCTATGCTCATCGCGCCGAGAGCTGCCGGGGGCGCGCCGGGGCCGAGGCTGCGGCCCGCGAGCCGGGCACAGGTCAGGCTGGCGGGCAGGCAGGAGGGAGGGATCACCTCCGGGGGGCGACAGGGCTGGGCAGCGCAGCGCACTCCGCAAGGAGGAACGGGGGAGCACGGGGAGAAAAGTCAGTGTCTCCCAAAATATTTGCAAAATATAAATTTGCAATTTTTTTTAATTTGATGCAAAAAAAAAAAAAGGCGGCCCTGCCTCCCTTCTTCCCCTCCCTCTTCCTCCCTTCCGATGCCTCCCGCCCCGCGGCCCCCGGGAGTCCCGCCGACAAGAAAGGGCTTTGCAACAAGATGGCGAGGAGGCACCGACACACACAACAAGGGAAGGAGCCGCGCTGCCCCCGGCCGCCGCCCCCGCTACTACACCGGGGCCGCAGCCAAAGCCCGGACCGGAGCCCCCGCCCGCCGGGCCGCGGCGTCTCACGGAGGGAGGGGCGGGGTCTTGCGTGGGCAGGTCCCGCCTACTATAGACGGCGCGCGCACACGTGGTCTGGGTGGGGGCGAGGGAATCAAGCCCGGTTCGCGCACAGTATTTCCGCTTTCCCGCCTCGTCCCGCCCCGCCTGCAAGCCACAAGTAGAGCAAGGGCTGAGTGTTTGGGTCACCCCGAAATCTGTCTTGCTGGAGGGTGAAAAATTCAAAGCTTAAAGTAGCTCAAATAAGGATATTCCAGTCAGGGAAGCCTTAGAATGGTGAAGACAGATTTGACGCCCTGGGTTTCCACTCCCTATCCACACGTGACCCAAATCTCACAACCTCCTGGCTATCGCAATACCCCCGGGATCCGCCCCTGGGCGGAGCTGACGGCAGAAGGCTGCCGGGGAATAAGCGGAGAGAGCGGAGTGTTGATCCGGTTCCGAGTTTTGTCTCCGTTCCTCCCCCCGCAGTGCGTTCGCATCCTATTAGGCGACGTCACCGGGCTGCGAGCCAATGGGAGGGCAGGACAACACGGCATGGAGCAGCTCCACATGGACACCCCGCACCGCCAGCCTTCTGTTTAAAGGGCCAGTATCTGCAGGGTCACATTTGTGGGTGCGGATGGGGCCACCGAGTGAGCTGAGGGAGAGACGCCGAGAGGGGAATCCCGCAGTTGTGCCCTGGCCAACCCTTTACTCTTCACCACCCCACCTTTAAAACCAAGTCTTTCTTTTTCCCTCCCCTGAACTCTTGTCTTTGTCCACGCGTGTCTGATATGGGTGGAGAATCCGACTGTGCCACCCTAGAAGACGCCCTTTGCTCTCGAGCTGGGGCAGGAGAGGTTAAGGCAAAACGTCTATAGCTCAGGCCAAGGGGGCGTGGCCCAAATCGGGAACAACAACGTGGAGGGCGGAAGCCCGGCCCTCCCAGCGGCAGAGCTACCGAGGCCGCGGGCGGGGCGCGGGGCGGGGCCGCGCCGTCTGGTTTCTATCGCGCTTGCCGCCGGGAGGGCGGGGACCTCTCGCGGGCGCGCCCGCGCACCTCTTCCTGGCCCTAGTGTTTGGGAGCGAACAAGGTGTAATCGGAAACTTTAAGACCTTTGAGGCCAGCTTTCCAAATCGTCTCATTTTACAGAAGAGGAAATTGACGCTCAAAGAAGGGACTTGTCTACGGTCACTTAGTATTCCAGCCGTAGCTTAGGGCAGAGCCATAGTGGCCAGCATGGGCCAGGGTTGGGTCAGGCTGAAGTCTTGGGAAGACTGAGAGCTGCTCCTCACCAGTAGGAAAGACTATTTGTCCCTTACCCCACTGATGACTCTTTGGAGCCAGTTCTGGGGTGGGGCCCAAAATTAGGAAAAAGCCAGGGAGAAATATAAAACTGCCTGCACGGGAAGGGTTCTATTTAACACATTGTGATTAGGGCAACTCCTTCACCTAAAACTCAACCCTGCTGTGTCTGCGGTGGAGGCCACACAAACCCCATGGTACAGCTGGTAATGACAGGCCAACTAGAGACACATTTGGGAGAATGCTGGTTCCGTCTTCTAATGCCTGGTTGTGGCCCCAGACGCCGTGGAGAGCAGCGTCCTTTCCTTCGTCAACAAGTTCAGCAGAGTGGGGCAGTGCTAGTGGGCTTAGGATTCCACTGCCTGGGTTTCATCATCACACAAAGCCAGAAAGCAAACCTTTATGAGGACATCTGAGTGGCAGGCCACCTGCCAATCCACTTCCACTGGGCCTTCAGAAGGGTATGCTCCTATCTCGGGCTAGCTGAAGGAGAGCTAGACATAGAAAGCTAATACAAATGTATGCTTGCTGGGTTGTTCCTTTTCTTTGAGGGCACAGTGCATCCCAGGGGAAAAAAAAACCCTGCACAGATCTTGGAAATCAGGAATCCAGTAAATGGAAAAAGAGGGTGGTTTTGCCAGCACCAGTCTAGAGGGAGCTCTGTCTTCGAAGATCCAAGTCCCAGTAGTCTGGCAGCTGAGCAAGAGGCATTAACACATACAATTGCCCCAGGGCGGGGTGAGGGGGAGCCTTAACTTTGCTTGTATCGGAGATGGGAGTGAAAGGGCAAGACAGCCCTGGTTTCTTCCATGGGATGAATGTCCTTTTCCTGGGAGGGCTAGACCTCTGCTGGTCCTGACATTGCCACCTGTCACCAGCGTGGTTGGGCCCACCCTACCCCACTCCTAGAGGTGGTGGTGGGGGGACCCTGAACAGTATATCTAACAGTGACCTGAAATGATGCTGTTTACCAGGCTCTAACTTTGTTTGGGGTTGGCACTGTAGCATTCAGCCCAGCGGGGCCAGGATGCTCAGAGAGCTACATCCAACCATATCCTCTGCCTTCCTCAGGTGGCCATGGGCCACATAAAGCCCTGGACTCTCTTCTGGAAGCCCAATTTTTTTCTTATACTTCTGGTCAGGGACCAGCTCTATCCCATTCAGTAGGCACATTTCTCTAAAAGACAGGATTCTAAAAGAACCTTTCCTTCAGAGATGGGGAAGCAGGAGATAAAAGTGGGGTGAACACAGACTCTAATGTCGGCCTCTCCCTTGCCCCTAATATCCCATCTGCTCGAGAGCTTAGCGGAGATGCTTGCTATTAAAACAAACAGCCTTACTGGCTTCACATGATCGTCTGTTTATCTGGGTCATGTGGGGACAGCAGCCAGGGGAGGTTAGGCAAAAGCAAGAGTTTAAAAAGGAGGCTTTTTCTGGATCTGTCATTGCCTACTGGAGCCTGAAAATGGCCAAGCAGAATTTCTCATAAACCAAGGTTTCCCCAGGTGGGGGATGGGCAGCAGGGGGTGGGAGAGAGATATAAAAGGGGGAGGGGGATGAATAGGAGGGCTGTTTAACATTTTAGTCCCAGCTTCCTGTTCCAAGGGGGTGGAGCTGGGGTAGAAGCTGGCAGTTGTTTTTATTCACTCAATGGAAAGGGAAAATAAGTCTTTTTGATGTTTCAGCAGAAAGGTTAGCACATGTTCTGAGAATAATCCAAAGACCAGCCAACTCCAAAAAGTGGCTTCTGGGTGCTCAGTACCCTCGGGGCAGTGGGAAACCTGGGTCATCCATCGTGTGGGCTTTCTCATGAGAGGATTTCTATTCTCAATCTTGCCCCTCAATAGTCTTGTGCACCCCAATTCCCAGTCCAAACCCCATTAAGTCCCCGAATTTTTAATATGCTGAGCCAGAGACATCCCTTTATTAAGACTGTCTTCCTAGCCCCCCATTACTCATCACGTTCATCCCAACAAAGCAGTACATGTACAACTCCAAGAGCTGTGAAAACCAGCTCCATCACTCCTCCAAAGCACAAGTAATGAGATGGGGGGAAGGGTGTGAAGCCAAAAGTATAGATATATTTGCCTTAGGTCCCAGAAGACATCCTACTCCTTTAGGCCTAACTTCTTTTATAAGTGGTTATACAGAGCTTTTCATCCATCAAAATTAAAACAAGACCAAAGGCAGAAATCAGCTGTGGGATAAAGGGGGCACAGATGACTATTACACTCAGGGACATACTGGGCAACATCCATTTTACAAGTATTTACTGTGTGCCTAACATGTGCCAGGCACGGGGCTAGGTAGCCCAGTAGTCAGGGCGGGTGACCTTTGGTAGTGCAGAGGAGGGTAAAAGGTCATCAAGCAGAACTCAATTCGGCAGTAACACCTGGAAAAGGTTACTTTTGCTCTCGACCACCATGCGGGATGCAGCACAAGAGAGAATACAAATACACAAAGACCCACAGGGTAGCAACAGTACCCATTTTAGAAAGTAGCCAACTGACCCTGATTCCTGACAAGCCCAGCCTAAATAATGAGACGGATTTTGAATTACTTTGACAGAGGTATTCTATGTTGTTGTTTGCTGCCGTCAAGTTGATCCCCAACTCATGGTGACCCCATGCACAACAGAACGAAATGCTGCCTGGTCCTGCACCATCCTATAGGGAACCATTCAGTCATCAGTGAAGTAGTTTCCCTAGAACCAGAAGTTTCCACAGAAACTTCACTTACCTTCCTCACCCCCAGGTGGTTGTCAGAGGACCACTCCTGAACCCACAAAACAGGTACAATGAAGTTCTACTTTGTTCTTCCTCTTCACTGCTGCAAACAATGTCATAGCTGAAAGAGTTGAGATCACCTAGTCCAGCCTCCCAGGAGAAGATGCCTTATCCAAGGTTACAAAGCTGCCTGGCGTTAGCTGGGAAGAGAAGTGGCCTGGTCTTCCTTCTCTGTCTGGGGCAGTGCTATCAGCATGGGGTCCAGAATCCTTGAAAACTTCATGGAAATGGGTGATGACAGGGAGAGGACTCCTCCCCTCCCTGTTAGAAGTTAGTTAATACTCGTTAACTTTTGTTTAGTGGTGCCCAATAAACAAGTTTAGCAGATGACTGAGGAGGCAAGGAAAGAGAATAAGGCTTGGGATCCAGGGTCTCAAATGACCTCAGAGGACACTGTACTGCCTCAGGCCACTCTAAGGAATTAGACTTCTAACTGGGCCTGTGTAGATTTCCATTCCTCACCGGTGCTTATGTCCAGCCTGTAAAGGTGACTAGGGAAAGGGGCAGATCTTTATCCAGGCAGCCATCCTGGGTGTGGACACTGAGTAATAAGGAAAGAAATGCAGTTCACAAGCAAAAAGGGAGGAGCCACACTCTGAGCCTTTCTGAGAAACCAAAGAGGCTAGCTAGCCAAGCCATGCAGCTAGAGAAGTGGGTCAGAAACTTGGGGAAGAGGGAGCTGGTCAAAGTGGAAAGGCAAAAGGGAAAGGATGAGGACTTCAGTTATTCCTCAGGAGAAAAAAAGAGGTAGCTTTATACGTGTAAATTAATTCAGGTCATGGGAGTGACACTGGGCAGAAGTTATGAGTAAAGAGAGGTGGAGTCTGGCAGCGTGAGTCAAGAGCTAGCTGGATCATGTGGGGAGGAGGGATACTGGTGACAGGGAACGCCCCTCCTCAGGCAGAGGAGTTGGAATATAATCAGAGCATCATGGAATGGGTTAAGGTCTGCTGTCCCAGCAATGCAAGCTCACATCTGAAAGCAAGGCCGCAGGATCAAGTCTCTAAAACCGAAGAGATCTGCTGCCTGTGCTAGTAGCTGATGCCCTCTTGAGTATGCTGGGTCCTCAACAGTGGCCTGACACTGGCTGGACTGCCTAGAACGGATCCCATAGATCAGCTCCATGGGCACAACCAGATTCTTCTGAAGGCTCCAAGACCCACTGGAAGAGTCTATACTGAGCAGCGCTGGGGATGCTCTTCAGAGTCTAGGTCTCCCCGCAAAAAAAAAAAAAAAAAAAAAAAAGTCATAGTAAAAATAGGTAAGCATTTTTCTGCTATCAGAGTGGTGAACGAGTTTTCTAGCAAAAAAGGCAAACGAAGAAAGTAAAAAGGCATAGCATGATAGATTTGATTATATAAACCCTTTACAAGTTCGTAACTGTAAAAACAAAACAAAAAACCACCATACATAACAGGAAAAGGCAAATGACAAAAGGAAGGAAAATACTGGGAACATATGCCTTTACAATTCAATAAGAGAAAGAATACCTGGATAGAAAAATGAACATAGAACATCAACAATAAAGAAATATGTATCATATATAAACATGAAAATGTTCGACCTTGCCAATACCATAATAAAATTAAAACAACAAGATAATTTCTTACCTATCAATTGATAAAGAATTTTGAGCAATTAGCCTCCTAGAGCTATCAGAGGTGGGATATAAACAGGCACTCATGGAAATGTAAACTGTTACAACCTTTTAGCAAGCAGAGTGACAATACGTATTAAGAGCCCTTAAGAGTAATATCTTCTGATTCAGTAATTACACTTATACAAATCTATCCTAAAGCACTAAGAGAAATGCATGAAGATTTTTATACAAAGATATTCACTGAAGCATTATTTACAATAGTGAAAACCAGAAAACCTAAATTTCCAACCAGGAGCAGCTGATTTAGTAATACTCACAATACAGCATGTGAAGAAAGTAGCACTGTTAATACACCAAAATATTAACAGTTTAGAAAGTAGGGCTGTTAATACACCAAAATATTAACAGTTGTTGTCTTTGGGCAGTGTGAATTTTTATTTTCACAAGTTTTCAGAAACATATATTAGTCTCATCAGAAAAAAAGTTATCACAATATACTGTTAAATAAAAAAGATTATAAAACAGTAATGCATGTACAATATGATCCCACATCTGCTGTTTAAAAATATAGATGCATAAAGAAATACTAGGATGACAACAAAATGTAAAATAACTTCTTTTCTTCCCAGGAGCATCTAAATCTGCTTCTGCTGCTGCTTAACCCTGAAGTTCCCTAGAAATCATTTCATCTACTTCTATAGTCCAGATGAGAAATGAGGAACACTAAGGCAGTGGCACTAGGGATGGAGAGGTGGAAGATGTTTCTAAGGTGGAATTGATAGGATTTAGTGAAAGATTTTAGTCCTGGCTGGTGAAAGAGTGGGAAGTGCAGAGGTTTCTTATCTCAGTAGCTGGATGGGTGGTGACCAAGAATACAGGAAGAGAAGCAGGTATAGATAGTAAGTCAAGTTTGGCATGGTTCTGCTCCTGGTGGAGATGTCCCATAGGCGGTTAGGTATGAAGATGTTGGAAGTTCTGGAGAGGTCTGAATGTTAGGTGTCATGAGTGTATGGATTAGTAGTAGCTGAAGGCATGAGAGTGGATGAGGTCACCTAGAAATGGGAAAAGAAAGCAGATTGGGCCCTTGGGTAGAATCCTTGGGATTCTTTCCCATTAAAAGGTGAGAAGAGCCCTAAAAAACAAGGGGGGAGGGTTGGGTGGGCAGCAACCAGACTGCAGGAGGTTAAAGTAAATGAGAGGAAAGTGGGTGCAGCAAACATATAGACAATTCTATCAGTGGCAAAAGGGGCATCCAACAGAGATCACAAAATGATGGCCCACCAGGTATTTTAAATAAAATACTGAATTAATTGCCAGGGTTTACAATTAAGTAAATTTCTCACAAAACCTCTATTTCTGGCTCCCCTCAAAAAATCAGAAGATCCGTGATGGAAAAAAATCACATTAAGAGGATTGAACAGCTGATTAATGTAATTGCTGCCAATAAGTTGTACACCTGTAAAAAGTTGAATTGGCAAGAAGAGTTGTGTGATATATTTACAACAACAAAAAAGAGCAGCTGTAGAGGCTGCTTATGTACAACCAAACATCTCATGGGATTTGGCTTCTTGGTTTGGAGGTTTAGGGTCATGGTTTCATGGGACATCTCAGTTAACCGGTCTAATACAGTGCTTAGTAATTCTGTCTCCTACTTTGTTGAGCAGTGCCTGGGGTCTTCAACACCTGCAGGCGGCCATCCAAGGTGTAACAATTGGTCTCTATTTGCCTGGAGCAACAGAGGAAGGAGAGTTGGGAATGGAAGGAGGAAATGGAATGTGTGGCTAACTGCCTCTTTGAACAACTGCCTCCTCTGCTATGAGACCAGAAGAACTCGATGGTGCCCAGCTACCATGACTGAATGTTTTGGTCAAAGATTCTGTACAAGAATCCTGATCAAAAGGGGGAAAATGTAGAACAGAATTTAAAATTCCCATGGACTCCAGACTTTCTGGAGCCCAGGAAGCTGGATAAACCCCCAAAACTATTGCCCAGAGATGATTTTTAAACCTTAAACCAAAAACATCCCTCAAACTTTTCTTAGAACCAAACAATACTGTAGCTGAAATAGTAAAGCATGTCTGCCTTGAGCATTGTGCTCTTTTAAAGTTTAGGGGGCAGGGAGTTGAGATTAACGAAGGAGGGACAATTTGGAAAAAGGAGGGTGAGAATGGTCGCACAACTTGAAGAATGTAATCAATGTCACTGAATTGTACATGTAGAAACTGCTGAATTATGTTCTGCTGTGTATACTCTCAACAACAAAAATAAATTATTTTTTAAAAATCAGAAAATCCAACATTGAGTAGTTGTTTTTGCATGGCAATAACCAGCAGGAGTTGAATAAAAGCTACTTGCTTTTAGTCAGGGCACAAACTTGCCTGGTCCCTGATGTAGATGAGATGCTTGCCCCTGGGAATGAAAAAGCCCTTATCTGTGCTCCTCCAGAGCTCACTGAAATATAGGCCAGAGCTGGTCCATAAAGCTCCACAATACACCCACATTTAGCCCTCCTGGGACAAGTAGGTCTGAGGTGAGGATCCCATGTCACACCAGTTAAGAGATATCAAGTCTCCAAATCACAAACCTATAGGAGCAGGCCCCTGGCCACCCCACTGTCTGTCCGTCCCAGGAGGGCTTCTGGCCCAGCAGTGCTCTCTGGATAGCCTTCTTTCTAGACAACAGCAGCACAAGCTGCCATTTCCCCAGGAGGCAGACTGGCTGCTGGAACTGGCCAAGTCCCCCAGCTGGGGATTTCCTGGCTCTGTGTCGGTTCTAGATTCCTGGGCCACACTCCCTAAATGGCTCCACCAGATGGCAGGCAGCCTTTCCTTTCCCCAGATTTACACTAGTTCATGCATCTACCTAGGGAAGATGACTGACTTGCGGATTTTCTGACAATTGATACCTTCTCCAGCAAGCTAAAAAGCACATCAGTTTTGTGTTCTCTAAGTGAAATATTTGGAGCTGTCTATTTTAAAAAAAAAAAAAAAATTAAACCTCTCTTCCGTTATTATACAATTATGTATTGTCAGAGAGTCATTAGCTAATTATCAGTTATTTTACATTGATTCTGGTCCAACATGGGCTCTCACTAGACATTTTATTTTGTGGTTTCATTAACTACTTAATTATCTGCACTACTGCCAAATACAAAATTCTGTGAAGATTTGCTAGCATAAATTAAGAACTAATTATGAGCAATTTCACTTACTAAATCTTGCTTACTCATCATAAGCTAGAAAACATTATGTTAAAGTGCTAAATCGTGAAGTTAGATGGAATACGCTTTTCTCTTCTCCCTGTCATATAACTGAGGTTTCCTTCCATAGAGGTAAATCAAATGAGATTGGAAGTCCATTTTCATCCTAAGTGCAGCACTTATTACAGAATCTTGAGATTTGGTACAAGAGCCTAGTCTTGAATTCTTGGACCTGAGTTCAATCCCATTTCTGAGACTTAGCTCTGTGAACAAGTTACTTAAGCTCTCTGAGCTTCCATTTCCTTTAGCTATCACACAAGGACACCGCACACCTCACAAGATTATGTTAAACAGGACAATCTCTGTAGAAGCTGGCCAATCAATATTAGTTTCCTGCTCTTCCTCCATAACATAGAAGTTTGGGTTTTGCTCTTGGTCAAAAGGTGGCTATTATACACTCAAGGTCTCAGCCTTTTCATTTGAGTCTATTGGCAGAAGATGTTCTGACCAGACGCTGAAAGAAGACAACGAGGGTATGGGTGAACTGAGAAGGCTACTCTCTATGTATGCACTCTTCCAGATGTCTTAGTACTTCTCTCGTGTACTTGTTACTATGAATCTGTAAAACAAGTATCTTTCATATGTGAGGAAAGCAAGGCTCAGTAAAATGGACTTGCCCTGTAAGGAGTGGAGCTGGACTGTAAACCACATCTGATGAACCGTGAAGTCGGTGCTCTTTGCTCTGTTTTTCACTCCCCTTCAGTGGTTGGAAAAGTATCTTAGATTTATATACATCTTTTGTCCTCTTCAAAAAAAAAACAACCAAACCCACTGCCGCTGAGTTGATTCCAACTCATAGCGACCCTACAGGACAGAGCAGAACTGTTCCATAGGGTTTCCAGAGAACGGCTGATGGATTTGAACTGCTAATCTTTTTGGTTCCCAGCCACAGCACACTGTGGCTCTTAACCACTGTGCCACCAGGGCCCCTCTGTCCTCTTCAGAGCATCGTATATAAGCCAATTCTGCCAAGTCTACCTGCGCTTTCTGGTCCACCTCTTATCTCTGTTCCCTGGCTCATAATAAGCACTTATGATCTTCCACTTCCCTCAAAAAAGCCTGAAGTCCCCGACGCTTCTGTTTGGATTGAGACAGGTGGACAGGCTACACCTCAAAGGGCATTCGGTGGTACAAGGCCTTTCCTCAGTCACAACACAGTCCCCTGCAGTAAAAGCACAGTCTCCAAAAGGCAGCATTAGCTATTCTAAAAGGCAACATTAGCTGTTCCAACCAGCAATTAAAAAATAAACCACTGTTTTAGTCATTTGGGTGAGTCACAGCAGAGGACCTGAATGTCTTTACAGAGCAGAGAAGGAACTCTCTGGTATGTGTGTGAGGCCCTGCTGCTATGGGGTGAGCCCCATACAGGGCTTCTCATACTGTGCTGGCACTGGCACCAAGAGGTCTGCACTCGGGATTACTAGAAAGGTCCAAGAGCATCAATGCCCTGCTCCAGGAGGCAGAAGCCAAGTCACACCCTCCAGTAAGCCTCCTCTGGATTTTACTGGGTTTAGTGCCCATTCGGAGGAGGCCTAGTGGCACAGTGGTTAAGCGCTCAGCTGCTAACCAGAAGGTTGGCTGTTCAAACCCACCAGCTGCTCTGCAGGAGAAAGATGTGGTCATCTTCTTCCGTAAAGATTACAGCCTTGAAAACCCTGTGGGGCAGTTCTACTCTGTACTACAGGGTCACTATGAGTTGGAACCGACTTGATGGCAACAGGTTTTTGGAACGCCAATTCAGCAAATCAGATTTACAGAGCACCAACTTCCTTCAAAAAGATGTGTGGTCATGTCCCTTCCTAGGGGTACCCCGGACATCTTGGAAACTGCGGCACCTTTGGGACTGTCCTTCTCCCAAAGGACTCCTGACTTAGTTTTCCAGACTGGACCTTTTTCTCCCTAATGTGTACATCTGTTGGGCTAGTCACTTACAACATCTGATCTTGTGCCACAGAAATAAGAACAGATGGAACCTCTCCTTGAGCACACACAGACCTCAGGGCTAGAAATACACCTGCTCCACACAGGAATACCCTCTGTGGGAAACCAGACCCAGCTAAGCTATACGTACACACCAGAGAACCCCTTGCCAACATTTGATGGAAACAGCAACACGTTACATGCATTAGTCAGCCAGCCGGATGAACCAAAAACGAGAATCGATAAAGAACACTGAAACCAGTTTTTCCTGAAGCCCTTGATATTACTCTTCCTCGCACGTAAGGCTTATGAAAAGTTATTGTTTTAAGATCAATAAACATCCCTCTACCAGTACCCCCATTAACTAGATACCAATAAAAAGTTTATCCAAAAGACTGACCCAACCTGGATAAATTCTAAAGGAGCAGGACAGATGGAAAGAAAAGAAAAAATAGTTAATTGGGGCCGTAAAGAAACAAAAAAGGTTGAAAGAGAGTATGTCCAGATAAAAAGACCATGGGTGGTGTTTTTTAATCTACTTTTATTTTTCAAATTTTCTTTATGTGAAAATGTACTTGTTTACATAAAAATACGTATCTGGGTAGCAACTGGATAGTTCAAGAAAATACCATGGACACAAATTTATCAATTCCCACAGTGAACCTAAGGTGCCTGATAAAAAGGCCAAAGATGCCCCCATGTGGCTAGAGAGGAAAAATGTTGTGTTTCAAGTAAGATGCTGGGTAAGGAGGCTAGTCAAGAATTTATTCACTCCCTTCTCTTACGAGGCCTTGGATTCTCCACAGCCTTCTTCATCTTTTCCACAACTTGAAGTTTTGCTTCTATTGTCAGAGCTAGAAGTTATACAGTGCTCACGGTAAGCTTTGTATATATTTATTATGTATTTTAAAAATATATATTTAAAAAATACATAAAGCTTTAAATAATCAACAAGAATACTTAAGGTTAACTGGCACTTCAACACAGACGCCAGTCCTGCTGGGATGTGCAGCAACGCTCTGGTGTGTTAACCACCTGGCAAGCAGGTAGGGTGAAGGAACCAAACTATTGGAAGCATAGCAGACTCCAAAGAACAAAAGCAGCTTTGGTCTCCTCAGAAAAAAAGCTCTGCTTCTGTTCCCACTTTAGTTATCAAGAGATCAGAAGCCAATGCCAGGGACCAGAACAGAATGTAGGATTTAATTTCATACCAATCCAGCAAGATGAACTTGGCCTCAGACAGTTAAGTATCACCCAACATTATGATATGTGGGCCAATAAAGAAAAAATTCCTTTTCTTCAATAATATAAGTGTATGCTATCACTCAACTATAAAGTATATGCATAACCAGTACAATTTTTAGATGTCCTCTAAAAATGTTTTCAATGTTCTCTCATTACATAGTCCACAATAAGAAACACACACTCTTCTCAGAGCAGGAAATGAAGACGTCCAAATGTAAAGAAGGCACTCAGAACTGTAGTACTTATAATACTGAACAAGCTCTTCTTGCCACAATTATAATTTTTTTTTAATTCTCAGAGCATTAGCTTAACACCTATAAAACCTCCTCCCCGACACCACGCCATAAACCTGGGGTTCTGAAGCACACATAAACACAGACCCACCTTTTGTGCCTCTAGATACAGAGTATTCTCTGTGAATCCCTAAGAAGTAGACTTAAAGGTCAACACTGCCTGAAATCCATTTTGAACAAGAAAAGGAGTATAAATAAATACACTACTGTTATCACATGGAAAAATATAAGATATTAAGTGAAAACAAAAAGTGTAAGTTAAACCCATACACTCACACAATCCCATCTTTAAAGAGAAATGGCAGGAAACACACTGAACTACCAATATTAGTTGTGTCAGAGAAGGCTGAGACTAGAGGTGATTTTGTTGTTTTCTACTTTTCATTTTTCCAAATCTTCTTTAATAAGCATGTGATACTCTTTTATAATAAAATAAACAAGCAAAAATAATACTTATCGATTACTTTTTGAATGAACAGTTTATCTTACACTTATATCAAGAAAACTAGGTTTGGGTCACTGCTTATTATTTGAATGTGACAGTCATCATAGGTAAGTACAGCAGAAAGGTACGGGTGGGTATGGCAGAAAATTACTGTACCAGAGGCCCTGAACTGAATCTTGGCTCTGTGTGACCCTGGGCATTGGTCTCCTCATCCTGTCAAATGAAGGGCTGAACTAGAAGAGTGGTTCTTAATCCTCGTGACTCCTGTCTATAAATCAGGGACCCTCTCCCCATGGGAAAAAAAAAAAAAGGAAAAAAAAAAAATACATGCTCACAGAGCTTTTAGAAATAATTCCAGGAAGTTTATGGATTCTCTAGAGGTCCATGGACCAGACATAAACATTGGTTAATATGTTCTCTTCCACAGCTCTGGCTCCACTACCACAGGGAGGCATACTATAGTACTATTTTCATTTCCTGGGTCTTTGCTGAGGACCTGATCTACTGCTGCCAAGATATGCCAAGGTCATCAGCTTTCGATCCTACCAACATCCACCTCTCAAAAGGGTGGCTTAACTTCTCAGCCCGAGTCTTCTTTGTAGGTGGCAAGGAGCTCTGGCACCATACTCAAAGATTTTAGTCTAAACAGAACCCTAGGCTGCTGTGTAAAATCAGGCTGTGAAAGTTAAATGCAGCAGAGGGTAAGTGAGACACCAAAAGAACAAAAAAAGAGGCTCCTTTTCCAGAGGCATTCCTGCTGAGCCCTGGCATTCCAATTAGAAACATGTTTTGAAACACAGTTACTTGGCCTCAGAAATCTCCAGTGCTAACAGGTAAGCACAGAGGATGATACTTGAACCCACAAACAGCTGTATCTGGTCACCAACAACTTATCTGCCAACAGATGCGACTTTCATAAGTTAACTGCTGTACATACTATATGGCTCCATTTCTTATTCCTATCAAAAACCACTTACCCACCCAAAGCCCCTCCCCACAAAAACATTCCCCCAACCCCAGGATTCAAACAGGATTGATGATTTTCAGTTTTGAATAGTCTTATATTAAAAACAAAACAAAGCTCCACTTCAAATGTCAAAACAAATGAAAATCCTACAGCAGTAAAACAGCTATGAAATGGCTGGAGGTAGGAGTACAGCTGCATTCTGCTGTGTCTCAGTCACATTTGGGAGTTTTGCTTACCTAATTCTGTTTCTGAAATAAGCACCATTAAAGCAGACATCGGTCAGGCATGTAAGTTTCCACAGGCGCTCCACAGATCGGTCCTTCCACCCAGCATCACTTAGGTTTCTCTCCCTGACTCTCCCACCACCTACCATTAGGCCAGTTCCTTTCTCAGGTATGAGACAGGGATCATTATATGTACCCACAGTGAGTAGGTCCAGTCTTGAAAGGTGACTCCAGAAGAGGGTACCAGGGCCTAGCTGCCCTGTTGAACTATCTCCATTTAGAGGAAAAGAGAACCTTCCTTCCTCATGAAGCATCCTTGGGTGGCAGAGAGAGCATGATGCTCTGTGCAGCCCTGACCCAGACCAGACCCCAAAAACAAGCCCTTCGGCCTCAGAGAACCAGCCCAAGCTGAGGTGACCAGCTTAAGTCAGGTTTAAATCCCTCATGAGTTTACTGATGGCTTTTTGTTGTTGCTGATAACCACCATTCTTCCTCCTGAGAGACCATAATACTATTCCCTATAACTTAAAAAAAAAGGTGGGGGGGGGGGTAGATTTAAAAATGGATTAATTTGTTTCTGTTTTTAAAAAGTATTCCGTATAATGTTACTAATGAGCCAATGGTGGAATTCCTCCTGGCACCCCATTGGCCACTCCAAGGCAAGCTGCTTTTATAGACACTTTTCCCAACAATGCAAGAAGTTTGGAGTTAACTAGCAACAAGCCTGAAAATTTGGTTACGTATATAGGTACAAAGCTGGTTCATCAAATCCCTGTTCTGGCCCTCAACCCAATGCATTTCAACTAATGCATCATCTACCTCCTTCTTAACATTTATCAAACACTTAAACAGATAATGTCCAGCTGCTCCTTGCAGATGTTTCCCTTTTTCAGCCACTGGGTTGCCGAACTGCTCAGATGCCTCCAGGTCCTGGGGTTCGTTGCTAGAGCCTTTACAACTTTCCAAAACCTCTATCCCTCCCTTTTCCTCACTCCTTTCATCCTCCATGGTCTCTGGCTTTTCTTCTTGGGAAAGGGAATGCTGGTTTGGGCAGTGGCCCTCAACAGTGAGAGACTCGCCCTCCTGTACAGCAGGCCCACATGGGGCACTCTCCCGGGGGCCCTGGGCCAAATCTTGGCTATTGCCAGACTCTTTGGGAGAGGACTTTTTCTCTTCCAAGGCTTGGATGACGTCCTCAGGAGCTCGGGGAACTTCTCTCAATTGTCTCACTCGTTCCCTTTTCTTTCTCCTTAAATGAATCCAGGAGTTTTCTATGGCTGTTAGGAAAAGGCTAATCTCCTCCTTTCCACAGGGAACTCGCTTATGCTGGACCTATTTGGAGGAAAAACAGAATTTTATAGGAAATCACTTTTTTCTTCTCTTCTCCAAACTCCTTTAAGAAAGGAAGAAAGGAAGAAAGAAAAAGTAGTATAAATACTTCTTCAACAGGTACCTTCAGATCGGTGAGAATTTTTTCAATCCAGGTCGTCACAACTACTATGCCTTCCACTGTCTCAGAGCCCAAAGACGACGCTTTGAGGGACAGCTCTTTCATCACAGATGCCAACACTACAAACGTAATGGGTTTTCTTGGCTTCTCCAATTTTCTTCGTTTACTTGGTGGCGACTGAAAGAAAAAGAAGCATAGGAAAAGAGAGGAAAGTTATACAAATAATTAAATCTCATGCATTACAATGGACTCAGCTGGGGTAAGTTCCATGATGTAACTGCTACCAATCACAGACCCCTAAAAATGCAAAGGCCTTTGCTTGTGTTATCTCCAATACCTAAAACAACCCTGCAAGATAGGTCTTCCATCTCCTCATTTTACAGATGAGAAAACTAAGATACAGAGTAGCTACTGTAACCAGCTCAAGGTCACATAGCTAGTAACTACAAAGTTAGAATTTGAACCCCAAACCCAAGTTCCTTCCACCATAACATGCTGCCATTGTTCCGGCTATCAATATATCACTCCTCCAATTGTTAAATATACTATTCTACCTGTTTTGCTCAAAGCAGGCCTGTACAATGATTTTTGCATAGCAACTCAAGGACCCTGGGGCATTGTGTTCTTTTCCATAAAGAACTGCATGGCTTGAAATCACCAACTTGTAGTTTGAATTTGTACTTGCTGAGGCTTGAAATAAAGCAGCCAGTGAACCAGTAGCTTGTGAGATCATAAGCTAGGAATGACCAGGGCCATTAAGATCACATGGGCTGAAGAGGAGGCCTGCTGAATCTTGGTTAATGTTGGGACCAAGCCAGTAGCTAGCTAAGCACTGCGTCTCAGCTGGGGAGAGGGGCACACCAATTCTGATGAAAACACTGGATTTGAAAGCGGTTCCACATAAATCAAGATTGTCATCTCTTTTTTTCTATCTTAAGCTTAGACGCTTGGAAGGCGAATTATCCCCTACCCACTAGAGGGACTCACGCTCCATTTTAAAAACCAAATGACATCACTGTATTTAAAATTTCTTTCAAGTGAAAACCTTCTAAACGGTATTTTAAAAAAAAAAATGACTCTTAGCTATGACTAGATATATTATGGATACTTTAAAGAGAGACTTGTACTTGCTGACAAAATTTATCAAAACTTTAAAAAAATTAAGACAATCCTAAAGTCAGGATCAAAAAGAGCAGATGAAGCTAGTTAAGGAGAAAGCCTCAAAAAGAGTAAACACCTAGTTAGCTTTGAAGATCTTTTCCTGCAAAAAGGAGCCCTGGTGGTGAAATGGTTAAGCACTCGGCTGCTAACCAAAAGGTCAGCGGTTCAAACCCACCAGTTGCTCCATGGGAAAAAGATGCAGCAGTCTGCTTCCATAAAGATTACAGCCTTGGGAACCCTATGGGGGCAGTTCTACCCAGTCCTATAGGATCACTATGAGTCAGAACTGACTCAACCACAACTGGTCCTGCAAAAGGGAATCCCTGCTAACTCTGTAGCTGCTAATTCTAATTCTACCTGGAAACATTGTCAGAGCATGTGTACACACACAGTGAGGTCCAATTACTAGCTGAGGCCTTTTAAGAGTTAAATGGTAACCCCACACTTCATACATACACAACAAAACAGCCAGTTTGTTCTATACTAGAACTCTTTTAAAATATTATCAGAAATGATACTTCCAAGAAACAATCTATGCTTTCTTTTTATACCAGAAATTAACTGATTAAAAAATGGAAATTAAAGAATGCCAGAAAAAAACTTAGAAGAAAAGGACCAAAAGCAAAGGGTGTGTTTGAGTAAGAACCTAGTCTTAAGAAATGAATACTGGACTTCAAGTCCTGCCTGAGCCTGCACTTGTTTCACAAATGATTCAGGCAAGATCAGACAGATTCATATTGACATTAAGACAGTAGTACTGCTATTGCCCAATCATGCAGAATGAGAAACATAATTTCTACAGTTTTACTGAGAGCCTCACAGGCATTTCGACACTTTGCATTAAGGAGCTAAAATATGATTATTAAGCTGAGGAGAAAAGAAGGTGGTGGGGTGTGTGTGTGTGTGTGTGTGTGTGTGTGTGTGTGTGTGAAGGTGG
>NW_004443976.1:17276971-17324981 GCF_000243295.1 Trichechus manatus latirostris | reverse complement strand
GTGTGTGTGTGTGTGTGTGTGTGTGTGTGTGTGTGTACACAATAGGACAAGAATCAGAGTCTCCATTTCACTTCCCAACATCCAAGGCTGTTACCATGGAAAGCTCACTGTGACAGCGCCATCCCTGACTGTCCACCAAGCACACCAAAGGTCATCTCCACCAAGGCTCCTGGTTAAAAGGACAGCACCTCATATCTCTTTTGACAGAGATGACAGTCATTTGCACTCATAAATTGCAACCAGCAAAGTAAAGATATTGCTGTGTTTCTCATTTGTCACGCCTAGGGCTGGCCCTCAATACCCTTTCTCCATAAGTAAGAACGAACTCATTATTTCAAAATTAAAGCACATGCACCCTCACCAAACCTCACAAGAGCTCTATCAGGAATCTAAATTTCTAGTTCTGAGGGATTCAGAACCAACAAAAGAAACAACTTATTATCCTGTTCTCCCAGGACTAAAAGGAGAACTTCACTGTCTCAAACACGGCTCCTTCACCCAGCCTCTTGGCTCTGGTTTTCCACACACAACAGTAAATCAATAAATATGGCATGCTGAGGGTTTCTAATGAACTGCTTTAATATGTACACACACATACATATGTTCAGGATTATTTTAAATTGAGTTTTACTCTACTGTAGAAACTGGTCACTCAAGAGACAGATAACAATTTATATTCTAAAAATTCTCAGGCAAGGTTTTTAAATGACTAAACTTAAGCACTGCTTATAGCAGAGCAATCATCCCTCTCCCACTCTTGCTTATAGCAGAAATTCTTAGTAGGCGGGGCCGTAGTAAAATATAAGGTCAGGTCTTAAGAAATAGTTAAATTCAACCTCACATGTCCATGGTATTAGGTAATTTTACACCCTGTCACAAACACTAATAAACAGAACCTGTCCGGTTTTCTCCAATTAAAATCATCTTCTTTTGCTAACATGCTGTGAAGGGTGATACATTCAAACTGTCACAATCTAGTTTAACAGGCAAGCTATACATAAATAATTTAACATTTTAAAGTCAAAAAAAAAAAAATCAACCATTTACAATGGGTAATCCAGTTAAATGCAAAAAACGAGAAGGTAAATTTACAAGTGGTTTTGATTAGAAGACACCCTACTCTGTTGCCCTACTATACTATTACCCAGCTGAAATGACAAGGTGAAGAAGTCTGGGGAGTTATAGGTCCCATAAGGGATACAGATTTTGTATCTTTTGAATTGCAAACCCGTTGTCATGGAGTCGATTCCGACTCACGGCGACCCTACAGACAGAGTAGAATTGCCCTATAGGGTTTCCAAGGAGCAGCTGGTGGATTCAAAACGTGGACCTTTGGGTTACCAGCCTAGCTCTTAACTGCTGAGCGACCAAGGCTTCTCCAATTGCAAAGATTCAATGAATGACAACCAATAGGGGGAGGAGCTTCAGGTGTCATTTCTCCCATTGTTTAAAACACATTAGATTGAAACCACAGATTGGGCAAAAAACAGTTCTTAAATTTTAAAACAGTAACTAGAGTTAGAATTTGAACCCCAAACCCAAGTTTTTTCCAGCATACTATGCTGCCTCTGTTCTGGCTATGAGTATACCACTCCTCCAATTGCTAAATATCCTATTCTACCTGTTTTGCTCAAAGCAGGCCTGTACAATGATTTATTGCACAGCAACTCAAGGACCCTGGGGCACTGTGTTCTTTTCTACAGAGAATTGCATGGCTTGGAATCACCAACTTGTAGTTTGAATTTGTACTAGCAGGGCTGTCTAAAAATTTCTTAAATTCTCACTTTTACTTTAATTTCTAGATCTCAGTAGCACAAGCAGTCAAGAGACTTTAAAGAAGGTGTAACTTAACACAAGCCAGAGTACAGCATCTGCTATACTGCCAAGGCTCTGCTGTTAACTAAGGCTAAGGCAAAAATTCCAGTGAAGCCACAAGCAGCAGGAAATCATTAAGTCGTTCCTAGCATATCCAAGAAAAGAAGAGAGACATTTGGCTAGAGACTTGCTGAGTGAAGCCACTGCATCCTTGTTTTGACAAAGCAGCTTCTAGAAGTGGGAGGCTGGCCTTGAGTGGGGAGGGTTGCGCAGCCATGGCACTCAGGTCTCTGCTGCTCTGCCACCGTCTTAAGGTCTACTGCCCCAGGTTCTCCACAGGCTATCACATTATTTGGAGAAAGAGGCCAGGGACCAACACTGGCACCTGCCAGGAACACGGACAGGTGGTGTGCTGGGAAGGGCATCAGAATAGCTCACCAAGAGTGCCTTATTCAAATGTGTATCAGCTCTGCTGCCATGAAGTAGACGAAACATTTCGTTGTCTACGGGTATGACTTCCAGTAACAGCCTTGTGAACATCTATTTTGTTATTTTCATCTAACATTTCTCTTTAAAATGTCCTGAAATCATCCCCAGGATATATGTGAAAATAATGAAAAGGAAAAAAAGAAAAGAAAACTTAATGCAGAATGCCATTTACCTAAGAAGATGCAGTTATAACTTCATACTCATATTTCCTCATATTAAAAAACAAAACAATGGAAGCATAAACCATAAAACTGTTTAAATAGTAAACCATGGAGAAGTGAGGGATTCTGGCGAAAGAGACAGAAGCAGCTAGACTTCTGTTTATACTCTTTTTTACATTTTGAAACAATGTAAATATCTGATATAATTACAAAAAAAATTGTGACAACAACAACAAAACAGCAATCCTTAAAAAGTAAAATGAAATAACCCTAATGATAGGTACTATTATTATCCTCCATTTCACAGAGGAGGAAACCAAAGCTTAGAAAAGTTAGGTAACCTGCTCAACATAAAGCTAGATAGGGGCCAGCTCAACAAACAGTGTTTTTATATGCCATGCAATAGAGTTTCGGTGTGCCAGGGTTAGACAAAATACCAATACGAAGTATGTCACAAGGAAGTTTATGCAGAGTACCAATGACTGAAAGAAATAAGTGCGACAAGTCCAGACAAGGGAGAGATTTCTACAGGCTGAATGGTTAAAAAGTCTCTACACAGAAGTTGGCATTGAGCTGAGCTGCAGTGGAGGGAAGTCAGAGGGAAGGACCAGATAGAGAATGTGGTGTGAGCAAAAGCATCATGAGAGGCTAATATGGTGGAAGACAGAATAGATAGGAAAACAGAGTGATTAGGATAGAAAGCAAAGTCAAGCACGTATCTGGGAGGCCAAGGGAGCCAAATGAGGAACCAAACCTCATCCCACTGGCAATTTCTTACTCATTCTGGAATTTCTGAGAATGGTGAACTTGGGATGAATCCAAGTGACTCTTGTTTATAGGCTGCTGGAATGGCCCATAAGCAAAAGGATGAGGGCTTGCATGAGTAGGTTAAGGGCAGCAGAGCATCAGAGCAATTTGGAGTCTAGGTTGTGAAATCAGGCTGATCTGGGTTCCAATCTGACTTTACTGAGCCTCTAGTTTCCTTATCTATAAAATAGGGATAACAACATCCTACTTCATTTGATTGCTGTCAGGTTTAAATAAAAGGAGATAATGGCATGAAGCACTCAAACTACACAAAGATTATATTCAGGGCTTCCTTTTCTAAACTCCCAACCACTCTTGTCCTTATCATTCATCTCAGCACTTACTCATACAATTTTGTATCAATTGTTTTATTTGATGTGTTTTTTTCCCTCTCCCATAAAACTAATCCTCTTAAGGGATGGAAAAGCATATCATTACTTCTTTGGTATTATCACAGAGATGATCACACTTAACAAGAAAAACAACTAAGAAGAGCTTTGACTATGCTCAAGAACTCAGTTCCCTAACCATCGCATTTCTTTTGCAGCATGATGTATAGCTTGGTATACTACTTGTTTTCAAACCATTTCTTAACAACAGAACCCCTTCAGCAAATAAAATCAATACATACAATTTATAAAAGCAGGTCTGCTCTAGTCAAAAAAATGAGCGTGAAGCCTGGAGTACCAATCTGACATCTGCCCCACTGTCAACTCCTGGGGGCACGTACATGGAAGCTCTAATCTATTTGGAACTAGTTTGAAAACTTATGGGGTTATATGTAGAGCACTGTCAAGAGACCCCAGCTCTGGCACTGATAACCTTACCTAAATACTCTGACCCTCCCCTCCATCTGCTCTCTAACAGCCCACAATAGCCTCGCGGATGTGTCTGCCTCCTTGGATGTGTTTCTCTGTGAATTTTTGGAACATCTAACTACCAATAAAATGACACTGCCTTAGTTTCCAGACACCACAGACCCCAAAGCAATTTCTAGTTATTACTCCCTAGACAGGAAAGTCCCAGGCTTAAAGGAAATGTCTCCAACACAGGGGGATAATCTCTTAAAACCAGAGTTTCTGGACAATGGCCACATCAAAAGTACACAACTTACTAGAACCATGTTTTCTTCCCTTTCGCTTTTAACAATTGTCAAACTTCCTGAAAGCAAAGCAAAGCTAAAATAACACATTGAGCAAGTAGAGGAGAAGCTGGGACAAAGAAGCATGCTAAGTGGCTTGCTGGAATTCTGTAAAGAACAGTAAATTAAAATATGCTTCCTTATACTCATCATCAGCCAGAAATGAAAAGTACAAAAATTCTATCAACACTAAGACCTGTCTTTTTGTTGCTAAAATAAATCCAGACAAGAGCAATGGGCTTAGTGTAGGCACATAAATCAGCAGTCAATTAGAATTTTTCAGCATTCAGCACCAACAGAAACGAGTCAGTAGGCCCAAGATAAGTGAAAACAGAAGTTGCCATAGTAACTTGCACATTTACCCTAAAAAGGCAGCAGTAGGGGTGGGGTGCGGAAGTAGGTCAATATTTCTGCTTAACTAGCTCTATTCCTTGGCTTCCTCTGCTCCTCTAAAGCAGATTCCTCCCTCACCCCATCCCAAGGAGTAAGGGGGTAAGCCAGGTGAGCTTTTCAAAAAGCAGAGGCTGGGGAAAGATCTACCTAGAAGTAAGGAGAACCAAGAGGACAGCCACATAAAAATCTCACAAGCACCCTGGGACTACCCCCAGGGAAAGCAGTTGCTGATCAAGGGTACCAGTGCTAAGAAACTGTTGCTGGGTTACTACAAATCAGAAATTGCCATTTTTCTTGTAGCAGTTTAAGTGCATCTAATGGAACACTTGGGAATGCATTATTAACAGCTTGGGGCTGGGAGTAGTGGTGGAGAGGGATGAGTACCCTAACATGGGAAAAATCTGAGGCCCTTAGCAAGAGGCATTTTTGGTTTTTTTTTTTGGATGGTTAGACACTGTGAACAGGACTAAACGATGCCCTAAAAGACAGGGAGGCTTAGGTGGTTCCTTTTCAAAACAAGTCAATTTTGGTAACATAGAAACATCACTCCCTTTGAGATTTGGGCCTGAAATGACTACAAATCCAAGAGGGCAAGGGTGGCTCTGATCTCAGAGCAGGCGTGGAGAGTGCCAGAGCTCATTATCGGCTCTTCCACCTCTGGTGGCAACAATATGGGAAGCAGGTTAAGCAGAAGGCATTGGAAACAGGTGCAACCCCTCTCTCCTGCAGCTGTTAGTGCCTGCACAGGGAGAACTTACGGTATTACTAATGATTTTAACCACTTGGTGTGAAGGCCCTGGTATTCTAGAAGGTAACAGAAAGAGAATTCTCAGGGGAGTCAAAAAAAGCAGAATCATCCCCCAAGTGTATGGCCCCCGGACTCCCTTTTAACCCAGTACTGAAGTCACTCCTGAGGTTCGCCCTTCAGCCAGAGATTAGACAGGCCCATAAAACAAAACGAGACTAAAGGGGCACACTAGCCCAGGGGCAAGGACGAGAACGCAGGGGAGGACAGGAAAGCTGGTAATGGGGAACCCAAGGTCGAGAAGGGGAGAGTGCTGACAACCAATGTCACAAAACAATATACGTATTGTTTAATGAGAAACTAATTTGCTGTGTAAACCTCATCTAAAATACAATAAAAATAAATATACAAAAAAAAGCAGAATCATCGTTTTTGTGTGTCTGTGATACAATATATACAACAAAACCTTTGCCATTTCAATCATTTTTAAGTGTACAACTCAGTGACACTACCTACATTCACCATGTTATGCAATCATCACAGAACCATCTTTTTAATCAGTGAATATTTCCAACACTGACCTTCAGATTCCCTATAGCCATTGTACAGAGGCTTCAGGGTAAAGGCCAGTCAAACATGACTGACTAACTTATTTCAACCCACAGCACTAGTCACAACAGACCAAGGGTAGAGGAAAGACACGCTCCTGTATTCAAAGACAAGGTACCATCTGCAAATCGTCCCCCTGTGCTTCTGCACATGTCTACTCCTCTGTCCTACAAGAGCAAGGACAGAGGCTCATAGATGCGGCAACATTCAAGACGTCTTTAGAGACCAAGAGCAGCCAAGACCTTGGGAAAGCAGCACCTAGAACCAGCCTACTTGAACTGAGGATCAGAGGCCTGAAGGACAAGGTACTAAACAAACAAAAAAAACCCAAACTCACTGCCGTTGAGTTGATTCCAACTCATAGTGACGCTACAGGACAGAGTAGAACTGCCCCATGGGATTTCCAAGGCTGTAATCTTTACAGAAGCAGACTGCCACATCTTCCTCCCGAGGAGTGGCTGGCTGGTGGGTTTGAATCACTGACCTTTCGGTTAGCAACTGAGCACTTAACCACTGCACCACCAGGGCTCCTTTTGACAAGGTACTAAAAAAACAAAACCAAACCCATTGCCGTTGAGTTGATTCTGACTCATAGCAACCCTACAGGAGAGAGTAGTACTGCCCCACAGGGTTTGGACAAGGTACTAGGCCTCCATAAATACTATGGGAAGAAGGAACACACGCAAAGCAACGTATGCATAAACTTGAGGCTGGAGGCTCCAGGCCTCAGAAAGTCAATCACTCTTCTGAAGATGTAAAATATGTGAGGGAATTGGGGGAACCAGGGCTTTGAACTGGTTCGCTCTGATTTGAACCTATACTGAGAATTTGCATTTCCACCCAGATATACTGAATCAGAATCTTCATTTTAACAAGATCCCCCGGTGATTCTTATATATAACAAATTTTGAGAACCACTGCTCTACTAGTTCTCAGAATTGGTCCCCAACCAGCAGCATTCGCATCGTCTGGGAACTTGTTAGAAATGCAAACAGGTGCTGTTCTATCACCACCTCTCAGCTCAGCCCATGAAATTGCTCAGTCTGGCCAGCTCAGATGCATTTTTCCTTTATATATAGCAGCACAGAGGACAAAGAGAAGTTTGTGGAACAATGACTCTATTCAATGCTAACGATTTTTTCTTTAACTTTTCAATCCAGAAAGTGTTCAAACATATACCAAGTAGAGAAAATAGGGTCATGACTCATCCACTGCTCAGCATCAAAAATGATCAATATTCTAGTGTTAATCTTAAAGAAAAAAATATAACCCTTCACTAGACTGATCCCTAAGTGTCACACATCAAAAACCCATAACCCAAAATGGCAACTTATAAATTCACCGGGAACCTCAGGAGGCAGCTACTCTTGGAAAGCAGCACTGGTGAAGGAAAATATACAGGAAACAGGCTTCAATCTCAACTCTTAGGGAACGTCCACCAGAATTGTTATATCCCCAAGGTGTTCCTACAGGTTACATTACCTGCATTTTTAATTCCTAAAAGATGCATTTCCAACTCATTTACGTTTGCCAAGCAAGGATCACTACCCCACACAAACCCACAGAGAAAGGGTCCGTGGTCACCATAGTCAGCCATCCAGAACTGTGTGTTGTTTACAGCCACTTTCTATTTGGACAGAAGCATTTGGGGCAAACTTCAGGGAAACAGGCCAGTACAAATTCAGTTCATTTATGACCTACGAAAACCCACCATGTGCTGACATTTGGAGAAGCCCAAGCAAGGTTTCTACTTACTGGTACTGTTACATCATTATAAAAACTCCATGCTAAAGCCCATCTCATTGTCCGACCTTGACAGAACTCAGTGAAGGTGACTTTAGGAACCTGAAACCGACAAACATAGCATCTCATCAAACTGAAGTTATTCTAACAAATATGTTCCTGGCTGCTGCTTCATATTAAATTATGTGTTGGTTCTGCTTTTGATCAGTTAAGAAACACTACTATCCAAAAAGCAGCTATGCATAGCTGCTTAATAATCAATGACAAAATTATCTTTCAACAAAGCTGTATTTTTTTTTTCCTCCCATAAAACACTACAGAGAATTTACATCTGGCTCAAATGTCCAACCAAATATGAAACACCCAAAACACAGCTCTTCAGAAAACGATTTGTAAAATGATTCAAGTGGCTTTTCATTTTCTTTTTTAAGACAGAGAGTCAACCAAAGCTGGTTAGAAATAGCTATGTAGTGTCCATTCTGTCATCAGACTTGAGTAGAAAAAAAGTAACCACTTTGTTGTTTTTACAATTATAAACAGAGAAAGGGTATGGGCAAAACAGGATCAGTAGAATGTCAGAGAGAAAGCACACATCAGAATACTTGGTTTCTACCACTGACTCCACATCTCACCCTTTTCCCTAAGAAGTTATCTTACTCCTACTAAAACACCATAAAACTGGAGGGGGCGCGGGGTAGGGAAGGACTTATTTGCTACCTGCCTTTCAAAACAGTAGTGAGGGACTGGACTTGTGTGGACTGTCGCCATGGTGACAAGCACACTAGACTCAGGCTGCATTTGGATGCTAGCTGTTCTTCGAAAATTATGTGACCCTTATGTGTCCTGACTGTTTAATGAGAAATTATTAGGTCTGTAAACCCTCACCTAAAGTACAATTAAAAAAAAGAAAGTTGTGTGACCCGGAACAAGCCCTTTAACTTATCTGGCCTCCAGTTTCCGCATCTATAAAAGAATTAGATGTGGGGGTCAAAGGAAGACACCAAGATTTCTGACTTGTCATTTCTCTCTGACATTCTACTACTGTATAATAATCTATAAAAAGTCTCTTCTAGCACTAAAACTACACACACATACATACATTTAGAGTTTCAGGAAAATTCTATACTCAAACTACCATCAAAAATAGATCCACCAAACATTAACGACAAAGCCTTACCCCTTGTACGCGAAGCTCTTCCTTCAGAGGAGCCAGACTGCATTTCTTTCCTAGCATACAGCTATACCACCTAGGAAGAAATCAGACAAGTAAAACGCTGCTTATATGGTTACATTTTAAAACTAAGTAATACTCAAGGGATAAAGATGTGAACAACAGCAAACAAACACTGAGTAAAGTTACAAGTAACAATAACAAAAACTGCATATAATGTATTTAAAGAAAGACCAGCTCTAGTGGTGGAAAACAAGTCCAAAGCAACTTAAAAAAACAAAAACCCACTTAGAGCTCTCCAGTGCTTCAGGGCAGTATGTATTTGGAAAGAAAGGGAAAAAGAGATAGGGCTCACCTATAACATTCTGAACAAAGACTATTTAGCTCTAGGATAGAAATTGGTCAATAATATAAAAACATGCATAAACACCCCTCACACCATGAGAACTTATAAGATCCAGCATGAACCTGTATTTCTGAGATATCCTCACCTGCAAGTAATTTTAAGAGTATATATTGCATTAGAATTTCAACAGACTATGATATCAATTTGTTCCATACCAAACCCAATGCTGTCGAGTTGATTCCAACTCACAGCAACCCTACAGGAGAGAGTAGAACTGCCCCATAGGGTTTCCAAGGAGTGGCTGGTAGATTCGCCGTTTTGGTTAGCAACTGAGCTCTTAACCATTGCTCCACCAGGTCTTCATTTGTTCCATATTACATACAAATCCAGAAAGGCAAGTGTGGAGAAAATGGAGTGAATCAGTTAAAAGGTAAAAGTATAGAATTTATTTCTTCCAATTATTCTAAAAAGGTTGCAGAGTATACAAATTTATACAGGACTTCTGCTTCAGCCCATCAAGGCCTAACTACTATAGGAATTGTCCTACCACCATAAACAGCTAGGAAACTACACAAAGTATATGCAACAATTGTTTTTAGACACTGAAAAACTGGCAGTGCAAGCCTATGATTGCTGAGAAAGAGGAAAAGACAAGGTTAGCCCTACAATTGCCAGGGCTTACTGCCTGAAGGCAATTTCCAGGCTGCAGTGCAGGAAAGGGAAATCCAAACAGAGCCAGGGAGTCTTGGTGAACTGATGAGACAGACAGGCTGAGGCAGTTAGAATTTGCAGAGCAAAATGGCAGAGAGGAATGAGCTGCACAGAAAGAGAACTCTGGGGATCTGCAGAGAGGTTCTGTGGAATATTTGGCTGAATAATGATCTGCACATGTGTGGGGTGTAACTCCATAAGGCTAAGGAAAGAACCCCAGAAAGCAGTAGGCCAAATAATTCCTCAAGCCCAGAGAGAGTTGGGAATAGTTTGTGGTTTTACTAACCAGAGCAGAAAGGCTAGACTTTCTAGATGTACCTTAACAAAGCTTAAAAGCAAGCCTCGAAAGGATCAAACTGATCCTAACTAACTTAAGTAAGTGCCAGAACAAAGCCCATCACTATGATATGTTTCCAAGTTATTCCACCACTCTTAACAAAACTCACCCTAGGGGCAGTGGTGGTTCAGTGGCAGAATTCTCTTCTTCCATTTAGGAGACCTGGGTTTGATTCCCAGCGAATACACCTCAAGCACAATCACCACCCATTTGTCACTAGAGGCTTCCATGTCACTATGATGCTGAATAGGTTTCAGCAGAGCTTCCAAACTAACACAGACTAAGAAGACTGACCTGGCAATCTACTTCCAAAAAATCAGCTAATGAAAAACCCTTATGAATCACAGTGGTCCAATCCCTTTGTGCATGGGGTCACCATGAATTGGGGACCAACTGGACAGCAGCTAACAACAACAGTGCTCCCTAAGCAAAGACTTCCCCTTTTCCCCTTCCTCCCACCCTTGATAACCACCAGTAAACTTTGCTCTCAATATATTTGCCTATTTCATGTGAGTGGGATCATAAAATATTTATCCTTTTATGACTGACTTATTTCACTCAGCATTATGTTTTCAAGATTCATCCATGTTGCAGCATGTATAGACTCCATTTCTCTTTCTGACTGAGTCTGGCAACTTCTTAAAAAGTTAAACATATACTTACCACAGGATTTAACAATCCTACTCTTAGGTATTTACTCAAAATAGGCAAAAACATGTCCACATAAAGATTTGTATGTAAATGTTCATAGCAGTTTTATTCATACTAACCAAAACCTGCAAATGACCAAGATTCCCATCACCTGGTGATGGATTAACCAATTGTGATATATCCATAAATGGCATACTATTTAGCAATAAAAAGGGACAAAACTACTGATACAAAGTGTGGTTATATGACATGAAAGAAGCCATACACAAAAAACTATATTTTGTATAATTCTATTTATATGAAAGTCTAGAAAAGGCAAAACTATTGTGGCAGAAGGTAGATCAGTGAACACTAGAGGCTGAGAGTAAAGAAGCCCTGGTGGCACAGTGGTTAAGTGCTCAGCTGCTATCTGAAAGGTCAATGGCTGGAACCCGCTTGCCGCTCCGCACGAGAAAGATGTGGCACTCTGCTTCTGTAAAGGTTACAGCAGTTCTACTATGGGGCAGTTCTACTCTGCCCTCTAGGGTCGCTATGAGTCAGAACTGACTGGATGACAACAGGTTTGAGAGGCTGGGAGGAGGGTGGGGATAAGACTACAAGGGGTACTAGGGAACTCTTTAAAACCGGCTGCTGCTGAGACAACTCCAAATCATGGCAACCTCATGTGTGTCAGAGAACAGTGTTCCATAGAATTTTCAATGGCTGATTTTTCAGAAGTAGATAGCCAGGCCTTTCTTCCGAGGTTTCTCTGGGTGAACTCGAACTTCCAACCCTTTAGTTAGCAGCCGAGAACTCTTTACAGTGATAGAAATGTTCTATATCTTGATTGTGTTGGTAGTAACATGTACATATTTACCAAAACTCATCCAACTGTACACTTCAAATTAGAGAATTTTACTGTATACAAATTATACCTCAGTAAAATGAATTTGAATACATAAATTTATAAATGTGATGTATCTTACACCTTCAAAAAGTACAAAAAACAATTAACATTATATTAATGTCTTTCATATTTCTTTCCTGTTTTATAATATAGCTTAGTCACACTAGCAATTCGTATTCTGTATCCTGCTTTTTTCATTAACCATCATAATCATTTCCATGTCATTCAAAATTCATCTAACTGTATATTATTTTTAAAGAGAATTTTCAGATTAAGGGGATAAGCATTCAACATTTGTTTACGTACGAAATAGGTATTATAAAGGTAAATTCTAAAGTGACTAAAATTCTAAGAGAATTTGAGCCTCTAAAATCACAAACTAAGTTAAAATGACATAAAATTGCAATTTTTATAAGTTGAAAACTATTTAATACTGATAGTTTCATAAGGTTCAACCTAATACATCAAATAATGTAAACGAAGATCTTTGCTAATCTTTACAGTATGACAAATATTATCTATTGCTTCAGAAATAGTGGGCATCAACAAATGTCTCCTTTGCCTTCACTGTGGGCTCAACAACAGGTGACTGTTCATTTGTTCAACTAATTCTTTTTCTCTCTGAAAATGCAAAGAAAAACAACCGTCCTACATAAACAACTTCAAGGAGCCCTGGTGGTGCAATGCTGAAGCTTCCGGCAGCTAACCAAAAGACCTGGCGATCTGCTCCCGTAAAGATTATAGCCTAGGAAACCCTAATGGGGCAGTTCTGTTCTGTCACAGAGGGTCACTATGAGTCAGAATTGACTAGATGGCACACAACAACAACAAACTAAACAAACCTGGGTAGATTTATTTAAGCATAATCAATTTCACTCAGTGTCTTTAAAATGTTTAGAAGAAAAATAACAGGCTCTTTTTAAGAAGACAGTTTATCAATGGAGAAATCATCAACCAGGAATGAAAAGCTTTGGGTATGTTAGGAGCAACACGAAGGAAGAGAAATTAACAGCAATTAGTGCTCACATAGTAACAGAATAAAATAGGTTAATTAACATCTTTCCTTTAAAATTAGCATTGCTGAATAGATCAGAGCCATCAGAAGCCAAGAAATGGCCTAGAGCAAAGACAAAACGAAGACAGAATAGGGCTTCTTCAGGGGAAAAGGAAAGCAAATATTTAGACAAGCAAAGCTCGTAACAGTTAAATAAGCTATTGGTACTTAATACAGGCTTGGGAGAGTTCATGTTTCTTTTAACTCCTGCTCTAAACTGAATATTGTATTGTTAATCTTTTAAGATTTAATCTTACCAATATACTTACTGTTTTCTTCAACAGTTCCATTTCTTATAGAAAAAGCAGAGCTACTACATGTATTAAAAATCCTGTTTTAGCTTCATGTGAAAAAATGCCTACCCACTAGACCCTAGCTACTCTCAACAGGCATCTTCTAACAACTGATCAAAGTGAAAGAAAAAAACGAACAAAAGGAAGATCTGGCGCCCAAGAGACTCTGAACCCATTATACTATTTTAATGATGAAAATAGCACTCTACTCATTACAGCATTTAGTAATTCCTCTGAGACAGCAGGTTTCAAGAAAAATTATTTTGAAATAAGTTCACATCTCCAGAAAAGTTTCAAGATTACTACAAATGTCTCCAGTACACCCTTCACCCAGATTCACCAATTAACATTTTCCCCTATTTGCTTGCTCAGTGTGTTTGTATTTTTTCTGACCCATCTGACAGCTGACTGTAGGTATTATAATGCCCCCTTAACCTTAAATGGGAAACCCTGGTGGCATAGTGGTTAAGAGCTATGGCTGCTATACAAAAGGTCGGCAGTTCGAATCTACCAGGCACTCCTTGGAAACTCTATGGGGCAGTTCTACTCTATCCTGTAGCGTTGAGAGTTGGAATTGACTTGATGGCAAAGGGTTTGGTTTTTTTTTTTTTTTTTGGTTTTAACCTTAAATATTTCAACATGTACATTTTCAAAACAAGGACGTTCTCTTTCATAATCACAGAACAATTATCAAATTAAGAAAATTTAACAATGATAAAATACTGTTATCTGAAATACAGTCCATAGTCAAATGCTACCAGTTATCCTAATAATGTCCTTCAATTTTTTCACCTGATGGAAGACCCAAGTTACAATCATACATTTCATTTTCTTATCATGTCTCTTTAGTCTCCCTCAATCTGGAACAGCTCCTCAGTCTTTCCTTACTTTGATTACCATGACATTTTTAAAGAACTGTTTTATAAAATCCCTCAATTTGGTTTGTCCAAAGTTTCCTCATGGCCAGAGTCAAGTTATACATTCCAGGTGCATCACATCAGGAGATGATCACTGAGTCAAAATGGTGTCCCCAGGTCTCTCCATTCTAAAGTTACCATATTTATCTTTGTAATAAGGAATCTGGGAGAGATACTTTCAAACTATGTAAATATCCTGTTCTTCAAATTTTCCATTGAAAATTCTTGCATGAATCAGTTATTACCATGATGATTACAAGATGATGATTTTTTTTTTAACTCTATTATTCCTTCTAAGGAGTCCTTGGGTGACGCAAAGGGTTAAGCACTTGATTACTAGCTGAAAGGTCGGTGGTTTGAATCCACCTAGAGGTGCCTGAGAAGACAGGCCCGGGAATATGCTTCCAAAAGTCACAGCCTTGAAAATCCTATGGAGCAGTTCTACTCTGCACACATGGGGTCACCGTGAGTTGAAATCGACTGGATGGCAACTAATAATAATTATTCTTTCTACATTTATTAGTTGGCATTCCACTGTAAGGAAGACCTTTTCCTCTATCCCCTTTATTTCATTTATTTACTTTATTCAATGGAGTTATAATCCATTGTTGTCATTATTCATTTTGAAGCTCAGATTGCCCCAGACTGGGCCCAGGGGGAGCCCTTCAAGCTGCCTCCTATGTCCTTTAGACAAATCATTTTTTGAGCACTTTCTTACTTTCTGGTATTACAAGCTAGTCCAGGATCATCCTATACTCATCCTGACCCAGCCCTGGAATCAACCACTCCTACAAGGGGCCCTGGTTGTTTTTAGTGGGGAATGGTTATTTAGAAATAACCATTTTTTCTTATATCAAAACCTTAAACTGAAGTATAATATAAAAACCCGTTGCCATTGAGTCGATTCCAACTCACAGCAACCCTATAGCACAGACTAGAACTGTCCCACAGGGTTTCCAAGAAGCAGCTGGTGGATTAGAACTGCCGACCTTTTGGTTAGTAGCCAAACGCTTAACCACTGTGCCACCAGGGCCCCATTTTTTCTTAAATCTAAACCTTAAACTGAAGTGTAATATAGAAAAACAGATAAAAGCAGAGGTTTGGGAGTGTCTGGGGTGTTAACCTACTCTAAAAATGCCTATGTTAATTAAATTACCAGAATAAATGCCCCCAGATATTCACCAGACCAGCCCTAGTGTCTGCCTAATCTTAATATCTGAATGTAAATTATCATAAATTCCAAATCTACATGGCTAAAAATAATTTTTATCCTATGTTCTTATAAAAAAACAAAAAAAACCATTGCCATCGAGTCAATTGACTCATAACAACCCTGTAGAACAGAGCAGAACTGCCCCATAGGGTTTCCAAGGAGCGGCTGGTGGATTTGAACTGACAACCTTTTGGTTAGCAGCTGAACGCTTTACCACTGTGCCACCAGGGATCCAGTCTCTTATTAAGTGATTTTATTTATTCATACACAGTTGTACATGTGTAAGAAACAGTACACTGTAACAAACTTTTCCAAGGCAGTTGGACCAAGGCTTTTAATTCCTCGGTATTGTTAAAAGACTGTCTGATGTACACAAAATACAAGCTTGTTGATTTTTAACAACTGTCCTCTTTGACCACCTAAAGCAGAACCACCCATGACTACTTCCTGTAGATGACAATACCATAAAATTTTATACAGCTAGCCTGTCATGGCATGAGCCACTGGATCCAACCTTTTCTCCCTGAGTCCGTGAAGCAGTCACAGTGAGTGAAGCTTTGCCATATCAGACCTCAAAGGGAGTTAAACTAAGCATGACACCTAAGTTAAGCTGATGAAAAGCACAGAACTTAATTCATTTAAAAAACAAAGCAGCCCCTTTTCTTTCAGGTGGCTTGATCCCCTTACCATTCACTCTTCTTCCTATTCTGGTAGGAAGGAAAAATCAAAATAGCAGCATCTCCCTCCTGTGGTGCTCACTACTGGGAAATGCTCCTTCAGGTTTTAACTGCAAAAATGCTGCTCTACCTGGAGAACAAGCTTGTATACCATCTGTCCCCCAATAAATCTCTACCTGCTATATATATCTGTGCAGATGGCTGAAGTATATTTCTTTCTAATGATACTCAAAAAAACCCATTTAGAGATCCACACCCTACTTAGGGTCCCAATCAAAGATGAAACCAGAGGTTAAAAATTGTCAAAAAACACCAGACTTACTAGCCTGACAGAGACTGGAGAAACCCCAGGAGTATGGCACCCAGACACCCTTTTAGCTCAGTAATGAAGTCACTTCCAAGGTTCACCCTTCAGCCAAAGATTAGACAGCTTCATAAAACGAAACGAGTCTAATAGGGCATACTAGCCCAGGGGCAAGGACTAGAAGGCAGGAGGGGACAGGAAAGCTGGAATAGGGGACAGGAAAGCTGGAAATAGGGAACCCAAGGTCGAGAAGCGAGACTGTTGATATGTTGTGGGGTTGTTAACCAATATCATAAAACGTATGTGTACTAACTGTTTAATGAGAAACTACTCTGTAAACCTTCATCTAAAGTACAATAAAAAAAAAAAAAGTAAGTTAAGTAATCACGGTAGGATGTGAAACTGAACAAGATTTGTAAGCAAAAATTGTTTTCCAGAAAACATTGTTCTGTTCTCTTCTCAGTAATAATCAGACAAGATTGCTGATCCCTGTTTTTATATAAATCATAACTGGGTAATATTTCCCATATATAATATCAAGCTCAAAATGGTCAACTCTCTAGAGATAGGATGGGCTCTAGCAAACACACATATACACAATTTAACAAATCCTTCCTAGCAGACTTAACCCCTTTCATTCAATGTGGGGGTTACCCTGCCATGCAGTCTTGGAACATACCGAGCCAATCTCTATTCCGTAGAATTGGGTTCCTCTAAAACATATTTTGTAGTTCAAATGGAACTTTGGAAATAATAAAAACAGTCAGTAATGTAAGTTAAAAAGCCTCCTAGAAACAACCACAAGTGTACGATAACCTGGGAGAGTCATCTATAGAGAGACAGTTCTCCGTTTTCTTGGTGAACTCCAGTCCCCTCAAAATCCGAAGTGGCCAAATGGCCCTGGCTACTTTTTTCATGTGTTTCAGCGTTCTGTTCCCTTCTTTAAGTTTACTTACTCAGACTTTCATCAATGCTCAGTATAACTTAACTCTCTTTCTTCTCCAATACATTCTAATGTATCTTTGAAGACATCAATTTAAAGCAAAAATTTATTGACCTTTGGCTTCAATGATGTGTAATTTTTCTGAGAGGCAGATCATCCAATAATCAACTTGCTTTCCACAAATATTTATACACACACACATATTTAATAAATGAGGATACTCTGTTGATTCTGGAATCGGCCTTTTACTAAGATAAGCACCTTTGTTGTTGTTGTGTGGTGTTGAGTCGATTCCAACTTACAGTGACCCTATAGGACAGAGTAGAACTGCCCCATCGGGTTTCCTAGGCCATAATATTTACAAGAGCAGATTGCCAACCCTTTCCTCCCACAGAGCAGCTGGTAGGTTCAAACTGCCAACCTTTTGGTTAGCAGCTGGGCACTTAACCATTGCACCACCAGGGCTCCTCTTAAGCAGCTTTAAACATCTATAAATCCAAAAGGAAAACAAATCTTCCCTACGTCCCAAAGCTAAATCCTAGGGTTGAAAGTCCCTTTAGTTTTGAACTACCACGTTATCCATCACTTCAACAACACGTGGCAGGATGGGAAGTCAAGCGAGACAAACAGCTCTTTTTGAGAACCTTATGCAGCTTAATGACAGGTGTGCTGTCTGAAATAATTAGCTTTTAAAAAGGAATAGCCTTAACCCTCCTACAGAACTGGTTAGTGAACTCAGTTTCCTTTCATTATGTTTGTGACAGCTCAATGTCCTCACATCTGTCACTGTTTGGGAGACTGATTCCAAGAACAAAAATTGCTGCAAGGACTAGGCAACAAATTTATTCTGGTTCATGGGACAGATCTGAACCCATCTGTTTTCTAATCAAAAGCCATATTTGAATCAGTTTTGTTCCATCACAGTACCATACTAATGGGACCAATACAATCATATGGTGTTTTTCTCCTTCCGACCCACGTAGTACAATGATTGGAGGGAACACAAATCAGTTAACAGCATGAGAGAAGCCTCAGAAACAGGGTCTTTGCAGACTGTAGGTTCTGCTACCCTTTCCATCTTTAATCTGTTTATTCTTCAGACCATTATGGTTCCTTTTCCTTTGAGTGATGGTTTCCTCTGCAATTACACAGGGGAAAAGAAGGGGAGGGAATATTCCCATGCTGTACTAAGCAGCTTACCTTAATCTTTTTTTAAGTTGCAAACTGTCATGGATGATCCTTTTGACAAACTCTAATTCACCTCCTTCTGCCATGATCTCTGTGATACCTCCGGTGTTTACAGAACTAGGTGGAGGTCTTCGAGGATTCCGAGAGTTTACTCCCTGAGCAACAAAAAAACTCTGGTGAAAAATGTGTACACCTTAAGAATCAAGTCTTTGAATGTAATCTAGCTACAAGTAAGAGTGTTAACATGTAATTTTACTTCCCAAATACTATACTAGATTTAGGATTTAAAAGTCACATGGCCCCTGCAATATTATACAAAAACAACCCAAAGATCAGGTCAGAGCCAAGACAAACTGGAAAAATAGAGCCTCAGACTTGATAATACTGTGAATTTCTTGATCAAATTGTTCCTGAAGTCCATGCTAATGCTCGGTTTCTCACATATGTGAGCCAATACTTTTCCCTTTGTTGTTAAGTCAATCAGAATTATGTTTTCAGGTACTTGAAACCAAAAGCATGCTAACTGATACAGCTTCTAAATAAAAGTTACTCTTTGCTCTTCTCTCTGCAAGGCAAACTTAAATATTCAGTTACTTTAAAGCAGAACACATTTTACCTTGGCTTCCAACTGGTTGGCAAAAAAGGGAGGGTTGCACATGCAAAAATCATAGATTATCTCAGATTCTTCTTTAAGAGCATCCATCAGGAGTGTCTTCTGGGGTACTTTTACCACTGGGGGGAAAAAAAGGAACAACTGTTAACTATTACAATGCTGTGGTAGTTTTAAAATACGTGCACAAATTCTTTGACACTCTTCCACTCAATAGGTAAGAGCTTAATTTCCCTCTCCTTGAGTGTACACTAGACTTAGTGACTCACTTCTATAAAACAGAATATGATGGAAGTGACAGGGTGTCACTTTTGAAGCTAAGTGATAGAAGGCATTGTGGCTTCCTCCTTGCTTTATCTCTTGGATGACTTGCTCTAGGGGAAGCCAGCTGACATGTTGCAAGGACACTCCAGCAGTCCCATGGAGAGATCCATGTGCCAGTGAACTCAAGCTTCCTACCAACAGTCTTGGGAGCCATCTTGGTAGCAAATCTTTATCCCCAGTCAAGCCTTCAGATAACTGCAGCTCGAGCTGACGTCCTGACTGCAACCTCATGAGAGACTCTGAATCAGAACCACCAAGCTAAGCCATGTCCCAATTCCTGACCCATAAAAACTATAATATACGCTTATTGTTTAAAGCTGCTAAATTTTAGAGTAATTTGTTACACAGCATTAGATAACTAAAATACATGCATTAACAATGTCAGCATCTCCCCTTACAATGATATGTGTAACACTACTAACAAGAAAAAAAAACCAAACCCACTGCCATCGAGTCAATTCCAATTCATAGCGACCCAATAGGACAGGGTAGAACTGCCCCATAGGGTTTCCGAGGAGCACTGGTGGGCTCCTTAACACTACTAAGGAGACTTTAAAAAAAAAAAAAAAAAGCCTATTTCTTTCTTAAAGAGACAGAATGCCTCTTTAAAAGGAGAAAAAAAAAATTAACAGCCTTTTATACATATTAATAAGCACAAAGATAAAATTAACTGATCACTAAGAAGATTTGACTAATTCTAGCACAATTACATGTACTGAAGTAAAAAAGATAGTATAGCTTAATCAATAGTAGGACTTTTTTCCTTTTAAAATCTTGACTAGGTAACTTTATATATTTACCATATTTCTTTCTAATTCTGGTATCAAAACAGCAACCCCAATTACAGTATACCAGGTTTTTAAAAATCAAAGTTTGTGTATTAAAGCAAAAGATAATTAATAATGAAGTTTGTTAAATTAAATTATAAAGACAGCTTAACAGACAAAGCTTGAAAAGGATATTTATTCTGTGGAGCTAACCTTTTATGAGATCAGATAAATTATTCTGTTCCACATTTTTCTTTGCATAGTTGAAGCATATATCATCTACTTCCGTTGCAAGGAAATACCAGCCATTTAAGGTCGCTCCAAGTAAAGGATAGATGCAAGATGCCCCGGTACCTGATAAAACGAGAGTTCAAAACTCATTCCACACACCAGAGAGAGATCATGAGAATAATCATCAGAATTCTTGTAACCTTAACAGTTTAGTAGATCACAGGCTGGTGACTGATTACATACATACTGTGGCTACAGGCTGCTCTGATCATTCCCTTAGTCTTACCTCCTAGTTAGACTCAAGCTTCCTAGAGGAGAGACACCTTGCTTTTTTCTTTTTTGTGTATTGTGTATCAAGTGAAGGGTATATAATTAGTGGTCAAGGAATACATGACTGATTAAGTAAAAATGGTCAAAACTCAATTTAATTGATATAAAAAGGCTCCATTTTAAATCTTACACAAAACTCCATTTTTCTAAAGGAGATCAATGCCATTAAAACACCAAAGTAGTATCTTAAAACAGATCAATATATATCCTATCCTCCAAAGTCAGAAAAAAACACACAGCATATAAAAGTTTTATAATATTAAACTGCCAAATTCCCCAATTTCTTTAAGTTGTCACCTGAAGGAAACCAGAAGTAAAAATAAAACTAAAGAGAGAACATATTTCTCAGATGTGGAGAGATGGAAAAATATTTGATTCAGATCCAAAACACCAGAAATCATTGGCTTGCTCCACCATAATTTCAAGGGAAATATTCAGAGGTAAACACTCCAGGCAAAAACCACTCTTTGACAACTTGAGTTTGGTCTTAAACTTATATGTAGAACCCCTTAGCCCTGGACTGGACTATCCACAAATATTACTTTTACAACCATTGACTAATCTTGGCTAATGAGATACTAAAGTGTATATTCAAGAGAAGGAAAGCCAGTATTTCTTCCCAAGGCCCACAGTAGCCAGCCTATCATCAGCCACTCCAGGGCTGTTTTTGCCTGGACCACATCCTGGTTCCCTGCTAGCCATTCTGGTAAGCCAGAGTTATTCAGGACAGGAACATTTAAGTAGCACTCTCAGTTCTGTAGGAACAAATATCTAAACCAGATCCCAGGCCCGTTATTCTCACACAACTGCTTCTCTATACTTCAATTTCGTTTAAAAGCAAAAAGAAGAAAAAGAAGGAAGAGGAAAAGTACTCTTTCCTTCAGCCATCCAAAGATCAGATGCCTCCAGAATAATAAATGCAAGTAAAATACTCCCATCCCTCCTCCCCAAAAACGTCAAATTTCTCAACTCCCAAGACCAAAAGACTTGCAATCTAACATTCTAATAACACTCAGAAAGCTGAATGACATTTTTAAGTGGCTAATAATCTTTGTAATGATAAATAAAAATGGAAAGTATATAATCATAGAATTGGAGCAAACTGATGGAGTCTGGGGGAAAATATATATATATAATCCTAATTAGAATGGATATGATTTCAGCAAGGAGTACCCCTTGTGAAGAGCTAAAATTCATTAACCTCCTACACCCCCAAGTGTTATTTTAGAGGGTTTGGGGCATAATGAAAATCAAATCAGTACCAAACAGGCTCTCATGCTTCTGAAGCTTTTCTATAACCCATCAGCCAGTCTTCTGCCATAAACATAAAAAGGCAGGAGTTTTGCTAAACTCCATTATTTTATGTAATGCTTACCTCACACAGGGTGCTCAAAATTTTAAATGTTCAAAAAATAATGTATTTATCCATCAACATTCAACAAATTAAATTACTGGACGCCTACTATATGCCAGAAATGCTAGGCCTTGGGATACTACAGTAAGCAAACAATAACAACAAAAAATCACAGGCTCTGCACTTTGAAATCTAGTGGCAAACACAGATATTAATCAAATAATCACACAAATGAATGTAATATAGAAACTAAAATAAATGTCATGAAATAAAAAACATCGTTTTCTGAAAGCTTATAAGCAAGGAACTTGGCTTATACTGGAGAAGCTTTCCTGAGAAAATAAGGCTTAAGTTGACAACTAAAGAATAAATGAGAAACACAGGGTGAAGGTGGGGAAGTTCCAGATAGAAGGAACATGTACAAAGGCTTGGTGTCATATGCATTATCAGAAGAACTAAAAGACAAGTGCAGAAAACAAGGAGAGAATCATGTAAGATGAGGCCTACAGAGGAGAACACGATGAGGCCATGAAGATTCTAAAGGCTACGTCAAGGGTTTCAGTGTTCATCATAAAAACAATGGGAAGCCATTAAAATGGTGAAGGTATGATCAGATAGGAGTTTTATATATTCTTTCTGGACACAGTGTAGAGAATGGAATGGAGGGGCAACAGAGTGGTAGAGAGAAGACGAGTTGAGAAGCTATTCTGTGACCAGGAGAGAGATGTTGGTGACTTGGATTAGAATGGTGACAGTGTAGACAGAGAGAAACAGATGATTTAAGAAACATTTAAGAGTGAAAATCAATAGGAAATGATGACAGACAAGACACTGAGAATGGGAGAAGTAAATATCAAGGACGACTGCCGGGTTTCTGCTTGCATAGCTGGGTAGATTGTGGTGGTTGTCAGGTGCCGTCAAGTCAGCTCCAACTCATAGTGATCCTACGTACAACAGAACAAAACACTGCCTGGTCCTCCACCATCCTCATAATCATTGTTATGCTTGAGCTCACTGCTGCAGCCACTGTGTCAATCCATCTCATTGAGGGTCTTCCTCTTTTCTGACCCTTTACCAAGCATGATGTCCTTCTCCAGGGACCGATTCCTCCTGATAACATATTCAAAGTATGTGAGACGTAGTCTCGCCATCCATGCTTCTAAGGAGCTTTCTGTCTGTATTTCTTCCAAGACAGAAAAGCGTCAATTTTTCTTCGGTCTTCCTTACTCTTTGTCCAGTTTTCGCATGCATATAAGGTGACTGAAAACACCATGGCTTGCCTCAGGCGCACCTTAATCTTCAAGGTGACATCTTTGCTTTTTAACACCTTAAAGAGGTCTTTTGCAGCAGATTTGCCCAATGCAATGTGTGGTCTGATTTCTTGACTGCTGCTTTCATAGGTGTTGATTGTGGATTCAAGTAAAATGAAATCCTTGACAACTTCAGTGAACTGAGATGTTTTTGAGATATCCAAGTTCCTCAGATATATGGGAACAAAGCTTAAGAAAAGCAACCTGAGTTAGAGGAATATATAAATTTGTGAGCTATTTGCATGGAGGTGGAACATAAAGTCACAGATGTGGATAAAATTGACTAGGGGTAGAGTACTGGATGAGAGGAGGAAAGGGCTAAAGACTGAGCCTCAAGTAAGGATTCCCAGTGTCTAATGGCCAGATGTAGGAAGGTAAGCTACAAAGGAGAGAAGAGTGACCAGAAGTGTCCAAGGAGTCTGGTGTCATGGAAGCCAAGGGAGGAGAGTGCAGGAAGCGGAAAGAAGTGGTCAATAAATGCTGCTCAAAGGTCATGTAAGATGAGGATGGAAAACATTTACTGAAAATTCATACAAATGTCAAAGTCAAACATTTACTACTACCTTGAAATTGTGATTTCTATTAACTGTACTATATTTAGAAATAGAGCACAGAGCTTTTAATTCAATCTTTCCTATAAAGGACTATTAAAAAAGAATTTTTTTACTATTAAAAATAAAATGATCAAATGAAAACATTGGCTATGACAAACATACACTTTTAATTACAAAACCTACCCTGGCTCCATCTCCTGCATCTCTACTTACTCTCCCAAGTGAATCAAACAGGACAGTCTCCTCCACTGAAAAAGTTTATAATTAAAAGAATATCTTACTCAACTCAACTTTTTCCTCCCTTTAATTTTGGTTTACATATCCTCTACCAATAATCGACCCAGAAATTCCTGAAAGTATTCAAGTCCACACAATCTTTTATTAAATGACCATCACCACAAAACCCCAACGTGGGGATAACCACACTAACACCAAATAATTCAGAGTGAAAATAAATGTCCATTAAATGCAGATATCAACATGGAAATCTGCAAAGAAAATATGAGTCCTGCTTTCATTCTGCCATTCTGCACCCTTGCTCCCTTGCTCCCTGCTTCATACTGACAATTCCTTCTCAACAGAAACCAATGGCAGAAAAGCCCAGGTGTAGCAAGTAAGAACAGTAATATCTGTAGCCAGCTTCTCTCACACAACAACAAATACCCAATAAGGGTTTACAAAGGCTGGACCTTGCAAAATTTACAAAACTTACATTTAGTGAAGAATTAAAAACCACATACCTATATCAATTCCTCTTCGGGGAGTACTTCTGTCAGAGTCCTGGTGACCAATTAAATCTTCCACCCAATGAATATAGTTGAGTCTCAAAGGAACTGTGGGAATTAGTCTCTCTAAGGGAATATCAATAGAAAGTCCAAAATCTTCCCTTAGGAGAGTACAAGTCAGAGCTCTGACTGCTTCAGGGTCTTTAAAATTAAGACTGAGGGATAGAAAAAAAGAAGTAAAACTGATTAGTAAGATTTATTATGCTGTACAATCTCTATGGCAGCCAGTAAATACCAAACATCCATTTGAATTTCCTAGAACGATCACAAACAAATAGCTATGTAGAACGTTCAGCAAAGTGGCATACTCATGGGTGTTTAACACTGTCATAGCAGATGAAAGGCAGTATAATTTTCCAATTACATTTCCATACATGGGACATAGAGGTTAACACTGTCTCTGTTCAAATTCCTTCCTGATTGTCTCATTAGCTATGTGACCTTGGACAAGTTATTTAACCTCTCTGAGCCTGTTTCCTCATCAGTAAAATGGGGACAATAGTATCTACATCATAGCACTGCTGTGAGATAATCTGTGAAAGTACTTAGCATAATGCCTGGTACATAGTAACTATTTTGTAAATGCAAGCTATTTTTATTATCATTAACATCATTTGACATTAGCTTTCCTCAACAATCATTCTTAAAAGTAGAGAGCAGTATAAAAAGGTTTAAAAATGGTCGTAGGACAAAATACTTATATATAACGAAATAAATATTACAGACATCAAATTTAAAATGCAACTATTTTTAACAGCTTTAACTTACTGCCACTGAGTCAATTCCGAGTCATACCAACCCCACAGGACAGAGCAGAACTGCCCCATAGGGTTTCCAAGGAGCGGCTCGTGGATTAAAACTGCTGACCTTTGGTTAGCAGCCAAATGCTTAACCACTGTGCCACCAAGGTTCCTTGATAGATTTTCTGAGGTATAATTTACGTACCATAAAATTCACCTGTAAGTGTACAGTTCAACAGTCTCTAGTATTGTGCTTGAGTTCCTTTATGTGGCCTTTTGCCTTGGTTCTTTGGAAAAACATCTTGAGAAATTTTCCACCTAAACCCTCAGGAGTTACCTTTGCCCTAGTTTTCTACCCTAGAGGGTTTGTTACTTTGGTCCAGGTTGAATGCCATTTCCTGAGTAAGCTGTAAATAACTTGTGGTTTGATACTTTCTGTCTGGTCCTGGGCTGCAGCCCCTCCTGTGATTGGTATGGACCTTGCAGGGATTGGTCAACAGACTATGTAAATGAAGTATTCGTTGCCTACTTTGCAAATGAAGTGTCTGTGGCCTACCGAGAGGGGATTGGTCAGTTTGTGGCCCTGCTGGGAGGGGCCATGCCTTGAAATTGACAAGGAGTTGTGCATATATGCAGCCAATCCCACAGAAGTTTTCCAGATCGAAAGAAGCAGGAAGAAACAAAAGGAAGAAAGAAGAAAGAAAAACAGCAGAGAGGGGAGGCAAGGAACCTCCACAAAGAGCTGTAAGACAGGTCAAGGGGCTATAATACTGTAGGCAGAGAGAGGCCCAGCAGGGGCCCATCGGCAGAGCCAGTGGCAACAGACCTAGAGAGAGCCTTGCAGCAGAGTTGGTGGGGAAAGACGACATGGCCAAGAGGAGCCTGTCCTGAGGGGGTCGAGAGAAGGCCATACGGCCAAGAGCTGTCCTGCACTGAAGAAGGGAAACTTTCCCTACATGCTTCCTGATCAAGATCCTGAGCTTGAACCCTGTTATTTCCTCAATAAACAAGTTAACTGTAAGTATGGTCTGTGAGTTGTGCGTGTCCAATGCAACAGATTATTGAACCCAGCAGAGAAGTAGAGAGTGCTGTGGGAGAGACAGCTGGTGTTAGAATTGGTAAAAAGGTTGGAGAGTGGAGGTATGTCTGACATCCACCACACAGGAATCAGCTTTGGGCTGATCCTGGTCATTATCCCGCCCTGAGGTTAGATAGTTTCTGATGCTACTACTACTCCCAACTTTTTACAAGTATATTCACAGAGTTGTGCACCACAATCCAATTTTAGAACATTTCCATCACCCCAAAAAGAAATCTCACACCCATCTGAAGTAATTCTTTGTTTCCACCCTCAGGCCTAGGTAACTACTAATGTCCTTTTCTGACTCTACAGATTTGCCTTTTCTGGATACTTCATAAAAATGAAATCATACTATATGTGGTCTTTTGTGTGGATTCTTTTCACTTAGCACAATGTGAGGTTCATCCATGTGGTAGCATGTATCACTAGTTTGTTCCTTTTCATTGCCAAATAGTATTCTAATGTATGAATACATCACATTTTGCTTACCCATTCACCAGCTGATGGATATTTGGATTGTTTCTACTTCTTGGCTATTATGAATAATGCCACTATGAACATTCACATACAAGTCTTTTTGTAGAAATACATTTTCATTTCTCTTGTGCAGGTATCTAAAAGCAGAACTGCCAGATCATATGGTAAATTTATGTTTAGCTTTTTAAGACATTTGAGCCAATATTTTTCATGTTAAGATCATGCTAAACTGAAAATATCAATAAGAAAACAGTCCTTATTTATAAATTGGGCAATGAGGAGAAGAGAGAACAGAAAGCCAGTAGAGGGGACTGAACTGTGAAAGGCGGGAAGAGCTTTGCTCAGAATTCTGGTCTCGAGTTGTGTGGCCAGACAGCTGGCTATTCTCAAACAACTTCTGATCTGCCCAATCCTCTTTTCTGTTCCTGTAAAACTAGGGCGGTGCCATTGGACCTCCACTAACATCATAAGGTGGAAGAGAGAATCACCATTACCATCAGCCCAAAACTGATTTCTATGAGGTAGAGGGTCAGACATACCTTCTCTCTCCAACTTTTTTTTTTACCAATTCTGACACCAGCCATCCTCCCACGACACTCTCTACTTATAATTCGTTGCAATAGCCACACAGAATTCAAAGACCATAGTCAGTTACGGGGTTTACTAGGGAAGTAACAGGTTAAAATTCAGGATCAGGAATGACTCAGGATATCAGAACAGCTTCTTCTCTGGCCCTGCCCCCAGGCAGGCCCTGCCCCCAGGCAGGCCCTGCCCCCAGGCAGGCCCTGCCCCCAGGCAGGCCCTGCCCCCAGGCAGGCCCTGCCCCCAGGCAGGCCCTGCCACCAGGCCCTACTTGGGCCTGGGCCCTTGCACTTAGTCTCCAGAGGACAGGTTCCTCTTGGCCCTGGCCTCTGCCCTGCTCGGGCAAGTGTTACAAAGCTCTTTTAGCTCTGCTGATAAGCGCCCAGAGGCACTGTACTCTGCCAGCAAGCCTCTTGCCCAAAGGTGCTCAACTTTCTCGCTCTGTGGGTGAGGACACCCACTGTAGTTGCCTCACTCGGGGGGCCAGGAAGTCCACCATGCCGTCTCACCCCAGTCTCCTGATTCAGCTGCTGCCATTCCTCTGCCACTGCTTCTCACTGTCTCATGCCATCTCCCGTGTTATAGCCCTCTCTGGCTCCTGGGTCTAGGAGGTTTTCAGCGCAGTGACCCAGGATGTGCTCTACTCCCAGTTGTTCTTTCTTGGTGGTAGTGAAGTCCCCTCTCTACTTTGGGACTGATGCTCTTTTAAGCCTAGCAGGATGGGAAAACTGACCAATCCCCTTGTTAGGGTTCTATATACCTTATTTGCATGGTTCTACCCCCACAAGGGTGTCATGCACCTTACTTGCATTATTAGCAATGCTGTCCAATCTCCTTGGTGGGCCACAAGCACTTTATCTGCATAGTCTCACCCAACAATTTTGTAGGCATCACAAGACCACACATGGCTAGAAGGGCCATATTAAGTAATTCACTGCACCGTAGTTCCCTTTTTAGTCATCAAATGACCAACATTTTGAAAAGCTCAATTGCCAGACGCTTGAGTGGCAAGATAGAAAGAGTGCGATATCCACCTAGCTACTGTGGAGACTTTGGGCAGGTACCATGGACCCAAGTGCCCTCCATCACCCACAGCAATGGGAGATGGAAGACCTGGACTCTGATCTTGGCTCTGCAGCCAAATAGTCAGGAACTTAGGCAAGTCACCTCAGTTCTCAGTCCTCAGTTTCTCCATCTGTAAAATTAAGTGACTGGACACGATAATTTAAGGGTCCTTTCAGCTAAAATTCTATGACTCTATGTAGAATGCTAAGAACTATCACAATGGTAGTCACTTAAATATTTGAAGAGCAAATTACAGAGACCTGGAACAAGAGTTACTGAAAACAGATGAAATAGTCAAACAATAGTAAACATTTCTATTATTCTCCAGTCTGACCTCATAACAAATTATTTTTCTGCTATATGATGTCGAGCATACAGCAACACTATTGAACACATATGAAGGAACATACACACAGTAGTTATTAGATGACATGGCATATCTATTCTTAAAAACTGTTTGGAAAAACATAACTTTCATAGTAAAATAACTAGTGGAGTGATTAGACTTCAGGAATACAGATTTGTTATCTACACAAAAAATTACACTCTGCACTTAAATATAACAATTTCTTGTGACCTTTTAAGATTGCTTAAGGGTACTAAATTGATAGGAAAATGGGTACTAATTTATAGGGAAAAAAATGGAAAGGATTAAGAATAAAACTCTAAAGTAATATACAGCAAACAGAAGATAACTACAGTGAAATTCAAGAGATGTAACAGGAGCCTAGAAGCAATGACACTCCTAGCAATGAGCACACCTAGTGCTCACTGGTTTCCAAATACCACTGCCTACAAAAAGGAATCACAGTTCCTTGCATAAAGAGCTGTTCCAGACTTGAAGCAGGGAAAGTACAAGGTAAGTGTGGAATACTTTATTGTACCAGAAAATAACTCATGCTCAAAGAAAGATGGGGATGTCAAAAGGACACTGGACTCAACAATAAAAAGACAAATAACCCAGTTAAAAAATGAGCAAAGGACATGAACAGACACTTCACCACAGAGGACATTCAAACAGACAAAAAACACATGAAAAGATGTCCTCTGTCCTTAGCCATTAGAGATGCAAATCAAAACTACGAGTTATCATCTCACCTCTGCTAAAATGACACTGCTTTAAAAAAAAAAAATGTTGGCAAGAATGTGGGGACATTGGAACCCTTATTCACTGCTGGTGGGAATGTAAAATGGTACAACTGCGATGGAAAACAGTATAGTGATTTCTCAAAACATTAGCAATAGAGCTACCTTATGATCCAGCAAATCCACTCCTAGGTATACACCTTAGAGATCTAACAGAAAAGACTCAAACAGACATATGCACACCTATGTACACTGCAGCACTACTCACAACAGCCAAAGATGGAAACAAGTTAAGTGCCCATCAATGGATGAATGGATAAGCAAAATGTAGTACATGTGTACAATGGAATACTACACAGCCGTGAAGAAAGATGAGTTCCCGAAATATCCTGGAACATGGATGAACCTCGAGGACATTATGCTGAGTGAAATAAGTCAATCACAAAAGGACAACTATTGTATGATCTCACTTTTATAAAATGACAGGAACAGCTATATATACAGAGATCAATGTTCACTGGTAGTTAGCAGGGGTGGATGTGAGGGGAGAGGGGGATTCATTCTCTAGACAGTAGTTGCTTTTTATTAATGGTGATGGGAAAAGGTAGCACTGAATGTGAGAAGAGTGTGCATACCTTAACCAAGGTAACTGATGCCCCTAGGTTACACACACTTACACACACACACACACACACACACACACACAAAAGAAGTTTTGGAAAATGTTATGCTATATATAATTTTGCAACAACAACCAAAATACATATGTGTATACATGTAGGTATGCATATATTTAAAAAAAAAACAAAGCCAAACTTGTTGCCATTGAGTCAATTCCAACTCTTAGCGACGCTACATAGGTACATATATGTGTATATATATATACACATATGTGTATGTGTGTATATATGTAAGTGCTTGCATATATGTATATATATGAACATACATATATATAAACTAGAACAAAGAAGGGCCACAGAATCTGACACTTCTTAGACATAACCAATCACTTCATGGGATTAGTTTTCTTGGTTTGAAGACTTAGGATCATAGTCTCATATGACAACTAGGTCAAGTGGCATAAATACAGTTCATAAAGTTTATGTTCTACATCCTAGTCTGGTGAGTAGCATCTGGAATCTTGAAAGCTTGTGAGTGGTCATCTAAGATACAATTATTGGTTCAGTACTCATCTGCAGCAAAAGAGAAAGAAGAAAACCCAAGATTCAGAGAAGGAACTGGTCTACAGGACTAACTGTCTACATGAACCACAGCCTCTTCTACCCTGAGACCAGTTGAACTAGATGGTGCCTGGCTATCATTATCATACTTTCTGATCAGAACCACGATAAATGGATCCTGATAGAAAAGGAGAAAATGTGGCTCATTACTTCAAATTCTCAAAACATCCAGACTTACTGGACTCACTGAGACAGAAGGCATCCCCTCAAGCTACCTTTTAGCTAAATAGCACGTTAACTCTTAAAGTAATAAATATCACCCTTGAGTACTGCACACTTTTAAAAAATCATCTATGTGAGACCCAATGATCAACAAATATTCTAAAGCATAGATGAGAAGGTTGGAGGGATGTGAGACTAGGTTAATGGGAATGGAACAACTAGAAAGGAAATAATGAGAATGCTGATACAATGTGAAGAATGTAACCCATGTCACTGAACAGTATTTATAGAAATTTTAAACGGGAACCTGGTTTGCTAAGTACGTGTCTACCAAAAACACAAAAACACAAAACTACTAAAAAAAAAAAAAGATACTGGAGCCTGCTTGAAGGGGTTCCCACTGGCCAAATCTGGGACAATGCTAGCAAGGGATAATAATCCATAGAATAAAAGAAGAATATGTAAGTCCATACTTATATAAATAGATAAATAAAGGGGGGAGAAGGGGCATACTTACAATAGAATGACAACTAATAAATGTAAAAGTAATGAAGGAGTTAGAAAATTACTACTTGGCAACAACCATGGTAATAAGTTTTTTTTTTTTTTTTTTTTTTAATGAAGAATCATCAATGGATGCTAAAAGTAGTGGATGAAAGTTTGGTAAGAAACAGGATATTTACATGGTCTTAAAGTAGTTCCTCACAAATTACTTATCAATTATAAAGGGAAAATAGTAACTCTACAATGAAGAAATCTGGTGGATACAACCTTAACCAAACATAAAGTTAGTATCACTAATAATGAGACAAACTGACATCATATAATACTTTGAGAAGGACAGGAAGGGACAAAGAAAACAAGACTGAAAATGCATGCAATTCTGAAATGAGATAATGGTGATGGTTGCACGAATCTTGTCAATATACTGAAAACCACTGAGTTGTACAATTTAACAGGGTGAATTTTATGATATGTGAGTTCTATTTCAGTAAAAAAATTAAATGGAAAAAAGTTTAAAAAGGAAAAGAACTTTCTGCACAATTTTTCCATAAACCTAAAGCTGCTCTAAAAAAGTTTTTAAAAAAAGGAAAAGAAGGCGTTGGTAACCACTGTCATAGGGCAATATGTGTACTAACTGTTTAATGAGAAACTATTTGTTCTGCAAACCTTCATCTAAGGTACCAAAAAAAAAAAAAAAAAAAAAAGAATTATCTATGTGAGATCAAATTGACAACAGCAACTCAAAAGGTCTGATGGGAAGCCTAGGGGACAGTGAGCTGAACATAATGATGACAGAATAATTTGGAAAAGGATAGTGAAAATAGCAGCACAACTGGAAGAAATGTAATCGATGTCACTGAATTGTTCATGTAGAAACCTTCAAAATGGTGTAACTTTGGCTATGTATAGTTTCACCAAAAAAAAGGTCCTCAAGGTCGAGAAGGGAGAATGTTGACATGTCGTGGGGTTGTTAGTCAATGTCATAAAACAATATGTTTACTCACTGTTTAACGAGAAACTATTTGTTCTGTAAATCTTCATCTAAAGTACAATAAAAATTTTTTTTTTTTAAATAGGAAAAGAAGTTTAAAAAATTAGAGAAAATAATAGATACGGGAGAGGCAGATAATGAAGATCCCATATAAACATAATTGGTGTTCCCAAATAAGAGGACCAAACAAGTGGAACAAAGAAATATTCAAAGATATAACTCAAGATAATGTTCCAGAAATAGAAGACTCACTGTCTCCCTAGAAAATCCGATGTGGAATTAGCAACACCAACACTTATCCTAGAAAAGTTACTAGAATTCAAGGATTAAAGAAAAAAAAATCCTTTAGACAGCTAGACAAAAAAGTTAAATCACCTTTTGGAGGAGGTCAGTGTGGAGCAACACCATTCAATAGTAGAAGACAAAAGAACATTGTTTCCAAAGTTCTTAGGGGAAAAGTGTGTGACAACAATTTTATACTCAGTCAAATTGTACTTCAAGTCTAATGACAGCAGATAAACACTTTTGAGTATGCAAGAACTCAAGATTTATAGTTCCCATGAGTCTTTCTTGAAGAAATTTCTAATGGAAAAAAGCTCAATCAAGAGATAAATGAAGAAACCAAGACAAATAGATTGGCAATGAGTATTGAAGCTGTTTTAACCAAAGCGCTAAGACTAAAACACCTGTGAATTGAGGCTACGTAATAGAATGTAAATATTTATTAACCATGATAATGTACACATAGGTACATATTAAGAAATCAACATATTTAACTACCTGGGGGGTCCCTCAGGGAACCTAGAAAAGGAGTGGTAGTTAAGTACGTTGATTTATCTTTTATAAATCAGGTCAAAAGATTTCACTTAAAGTTGGTAAATTAAGTAATAGAGATATAAATATACATTTAAGAATATAAATGCTAGAAGAATTAGTAAAATAATGTAATCAACTAAAATCAGGTGGTAAAAGAAAGGGAAGTGAAAGTATATTAATTTTGTTATTACTGATAATGATAGTCAATAGGTTTAAAGACTCAGAGATGCAGGCGTATGATATAAAAAAACACAATACAACTCTTACAATTATCAAAAGAGACTCAAATGAGAAAGAAAAAACAGATCACAGAGTATAAGGTAAAAAACAAAACAAGCAATAAAAACAAAGCACAGCATAAAACATGTGAAATAGATGAATGTAAATGCTAAGCTTATAAAAAAGACTCTCAGACTAGATCACAATGACAAAACCAACTAATTGCTGTAAACCAAAACAGATCCAAAGATTGAAAATGAAGGCTTAAGCAAGAGAATACCAGACAACTGCAATAAAAACAAAGCAGGGGTCAGGATCTTACTACAGATAACCTTAAAGCTTGGACAAAAAGCATTAAATGAGATGAAGAAGGGTCCATTGCAAAAGGTGCAAACCATAAAGATTTAATGATTGTCGATATTTATGTACCCAAAACATAGCACTAAAATTCATAAAGCAAGAACAACAGAAAATGCAAGGAAAAATAGATAGGTGTGTATTAGTGACAGGAGACCTTAAAACACCTCTCAGGACATGAACCAAACAAAAACAAGCAAGAATATGTAAGATCTAAATAGCATAATTAGTAAGGCTGATTTAATAGACATGTTAAACTCTAAATCCTGAAAACAGACAATACATCTTTTTTCAGTTCCCCCATGGGAACCTGCATGAGAATCAACCATACTTAACCATACAGAAAATCTCAATAAAGCAGAAATGGTACAGAAAACATTCTCTGATCATGATATTATAATCAAACATTATCATCAAACCTAGAAAATTGTCATACAGAAGCATATAACCCACAACCTGCAAATATATAAGCAGTCTCTTCAACAACTCCCAAAACTAAAAGGAATTCAAAACCAAAATTTCAGAATAATCTTGGATAGAGCAAAAGCTCTATCTAGGAACACTCAAAACCTTAAACACTTAGCTTACTAAACAAGAAAGAATGGAAACAAAGCATATCCAAATTAAAAGAGAAATAAAAGAACAAAATAAATTGAAGGAAGGCAGAAGGAACAAATTAATAAGATAAAAGCAGAAATTAATGTATTAGAAACAGAATATGATGATACAAATGAATTATATCTATTATGTTTTTCCCCATAAAAGACAGTATTAAGTAATCTAATCAAGGAAAAAAAAAAAAAGGAGAAAAAGAAAGCAACAGGGCAGGAATGGTCAAAAATACAAAATGCTCCAGTAAGGTCAAGGAAGATAATAATTTTTAAAAGTCACTGCCTTTACATTTAAGTGGGTATTGGTGATATTTTAAAAGAACAGTTTCTACAGAACAGCGGAAGTGGAAGTTTATTGTATACCTAAATATATGCTAGCAATAAAAAGTCTCATTAAAATATACTAAGCCTATTTAAAAGGGTATTAAATCTATTCCTAGATATCAGAACTGACCCAGACAGACCTGCTGCCATCGAGTCAATTCCAACTCATAAAGACCCTATAGGGCAGAGCAGAACTACCCTATAGGGTTTCCAAGGAGTGCCTGGTGGATTCAAACTGCCGACCTTCTGGTTAGCAGCCATAGCTCTTAACCACTACACCACCAGGGTTTCAGAAGAACTAGATATATATTAATTTTATCACTTGTGGGGGCCGATAAAAGAAGAGTTAATCCATGGGCAAGGAACCATGAACAGATTTCTGTTTCATTGAACTGCACGGTAATTGCCTCAATCAGTTTTCACGTTAAAAAAAGAGAGAGAGAGACTCGTTCTACCCTTGTATTTCTTCCTCAATTAAAAACAGTACAAACTCAGGATCAACAAGATAAATGACGTAGCAATAAAAAGGTATGAAATCTATACAAAACATTAGTTTTACGCTAACAAGAATATTGCATTTTACTCCTGCGCAATCAGTCAAGTGTGTGAAAAAGATGGGTCAGCTCCATTTCCTTCAATGACACAGCAATGAAAGTCCATTTTTACATATGGAAGAAGTTAAACATCCAAGTATCACATTAAGGCATTCAAACAAATTCATGTCCTTTATTCTACAAAATGGTAGCCCAATCTATTACTACACTTCATTGCAAAACACACAGAAGGAAAATATTCCAGTATCATTTAAAGTTTTAAAATCTCAAATGTAAAACTTCAGAATTTTTCTATCAAAGAAACATATTGATGCCTTATAAAAAACAAATCTGATGCATAATATTACCTAAGAGCAGTATATATTAGCATAATGATTGTCTTACAACTTCTGAATGTTATTTTGCACTGGCATTTCAAAGAAATTGTGAATATCAGGGGTTGCAAATTCAAACATTTACAAGCTACCATTAACAGTGCTGCTCGAAATACCAATCCTTGACAGGATTGTGCCAGAATGTGAATCAACACGCTCAAGAAAGTCATGCAATCACAGAAATGTCAGCTGAACTAAACAGACTCTTAGTGATATTCTTGACTTACATTCTGGTACACAGTCCTTATCTCTATGGACAGTAACAGACTGCACTTTTAGTAGTGCTATGCCAGATGACACAAATGACCGTTTCAAAGGGTACAGCCACCACTCAGTTCTAGGCAATTAATGCCAAGGGGGTCTGGCGGCCCAGTTCTGCCAGATCTCTAAACTTTTCAAATAAAACCAGTAATCTACATTTTTTTTTATGTGAAATTTCCCCAACTTTTAAAATACTATGTGGACAATAAACAACAACGGCAAGCCTTACACAAGTCATAGGCTGACAGGTTGCACCCTCTATTGCGAGCAATAGGATTGTAAAGATAGGTGGAGTGCTTGGTTACCCCACACTTTCAAAGGTGAAGTAAAAAATGTTTTCTCGCTTTGAGTACTATATCGTTCAACTAAGCTATATAGGTCAGAATTTTTAAAAAGTTGTGAGAGCTGGCACTCACTCTACTATTCATTCAAGAGATATTTATTAAGTGTCAGACATTATGTGCCAGACATTTTACCAGATTGTGGGGATACTGCAGTAAGGAAACGTAAGACATAATCCCTCCCTTCGTGAAGCAGACAGTCTGGTAAAGGACAGGTATTAATCCAAGATCACTAAAATACATGCAAAATTATAACTGTGGCAAATGCTGTAAAAGATAGGTACAAGGTGCAATGAACACCTACATAAGTGGATCTGCCTTAGGAAGGCCAGGGAAGACTTCCCTGAGGAGGTAACTGAGCTAATAACTGAAGGGAGAATTGCTGTGTGCCGTCGAGGTGATTCCAACTCATATTGACTCTATAGGACAGAGTAGAACTGCCCTATAAGGGTTTCCAAGGAGCACCTGGTAGATTTGAACTGCCAACCTTCTTGTTAGCAGCCAAACTCTTAAACCATTATGCCACCAGGGTTTCCACAAAAACAAAGATCCTGGAACAATGGAAATGGCCATTACTGATGACCCTAAATTAACAAAAGGATCCAAAATCCTACCAACAAAATAACAATAAACTGTAGCTTTATCCGTCAAATTAATCTCTTAAATGTAAACCCCAGTGCTAGCTAAAGAACAAATGATAGGAAAGAAAAACCTAGTAGTCCAAATACCTCTTTGTCTTTTTCAAGTACAGTTAAGAGCACTGCACTATCCTAGCGAAGGCCAGTAAGTTACCCTGAAGATCAGTGAATCTTAAGGAAAAAAAAGTCCAATGGAAAGAAGAACAGTTAAATAAAATTTTGGTTTTGTATTACATAAAATTTAGGAATAACCTAAAAGTAATTAATAAAGATTTGGTTAAATAAGCTATAATATAACCACACAAGGGAATATTTTGCAGTCATTAAAAGGAATAAGACTAGGCTGATCCACACATACTGTGTGGAGAAGGATCCCTGATTCTAAAAACAAAAAAGTTGAGGTATAAGCATGTGAGTACATTTCGATTACATTCTTATAAAAACAAAAATAAAACAAAAAACCCTATGTTTGTATATACGTTAAAAAAGCCTCAAGGGGTAAGTACCGCTTCTGGATGTAGAAATGGGGTGGAGATTTTCATTCTCCATACATTTTTTTTATTATCTGAATGCATCTGACATAATATCACTTTCGTATTAGTAAATGTTTTGCAACTACATGGGAAATGCTTATACTATTAAGTGGGGAGTGACCTATGATTGTACCTATAACAACGACCACAAAAATTATTATATATGCATAAGGACAAGGACTAGAAAGGAACACAAATAAAGTAACTTGAATCTTTTAGGGTAGAGGAACTGTGACTTTTTCCTTTTATGTATGTGATGTTACAATTATAAACGGAGCTCAGAAGGATACAGGCAGTCCCCTGGTTACGAATGTCCGACTTGCGTACAACCTGCAGTTACAAACCAACTCCTACAAACCAGCCCCCATAAAGCCTATTATATTAAAAATGCAAAGTACATACAGTGGTTCTTAATAACAAACGAGAGTGGCCCTACTTTGTGACACACATCAAAACATTATTATTACTACTGTATTATTGTACTATAGATGTTTTACTGTATCTGAAAGTGTTTCTTTAATTTTTTTTAAGCATAGAAAGGTAAGCTATGTACTATATACTAAGCCAAACATTTGACTAACTGACATTAGATACAAACAGTACGTAACTGTTCTGACTTACGTGCAAATTTGACTTAAAGACAGACTTAGGAACACAACTCATTCATTCATGATCTGGGGACGGCCTGCAAATTTCTATAATTTTCCCATTAAAGGCTCTGTAATATCTGTATAAAACCAAAAACCCAGTGCCGTCAAGTCAACGTCTGTATATTAAGGAATAATTACTTTTTCAAAAACAGAAAACAGGTCCTTACTTCACAGTACTTGCTCTCATAAAAGAAAGCCTATTTCGTTGCAGGCTAAACCAGGGTATTTTCCACAGTGACAGAAATCACCAAAGGATAATGCTGCAGCTTAAGCATTAATCACATAACTTCATGAAACATTTGAGGCAAGAGGAGCAGCAATATAATTAATGTTTTCCTAGTACCTTCAAACAGAGTTGTTCACATAAATAGTTCTTGTTATTCAAATACATATACATATCCCATTGCTGTCGAGTCGATTCCGATCCATAGCAACCCTACAGGACAGAGCAGAACTGCCCCATAGAGGTTCCAAGGTTGTAAATCTTTACAGGAGCAGACTGCCACATCTTTCCACTGCACATACACACACACACACAGAGACACTGCTGATGTTCAGTGGATCTTGGGTGAAAGCAGAAAATACTAGAAAAATGTTTACCTGTGTTTTATTGACTATGCAAAGGCATTTGACTGTGTGGATCATAACAAATTATGGATTACATTGCGAAGAATGGGAATTCCAGAACACTTAATTGTGCTCATGAGGAACCTGTATATAAACCAAGAGGCATCATTCGAACAGAGCAAGGGGATACTGCATGGTTTAAAATCAAGAAAGGTGTGCATCAGGGGTGTATCCTTTCACTGTACTTATTCAGTCTGTACGCTAACCAAATAATATGAGAAGCTGGACCCTATGAGGAAGGATGTGGCATCAGGATTGGTGGAGGACTCATTAACAACCTGCAATATGCAGATGACACAACCTTGCTTGCTGAAAGTGAAGAGGGCTTGAAGCACTTACTGATGAAGATCAAAGACTACAGCCTTCAGTATGGATTACACCTCAACATAAAGAAAACAGAAATTCTCACAACTGGACCAATAAAGAACATCATGATAAATGGAGAAAAGATTGACGTTGTCAAAGATTTTATTTTATTTGGATCCACAATCAATGCCCATGGAAGCAGAGTCAAGAAATGAAATGACATATTGCATTGGGCAAATCTGCTGCAAAAGACCTCTTTAAAATGTTAAAAAGCAAAGATGTCACCTTGAGGACTAAGGTGCGCCTGACTCAAGCCATGATATTTTTGATAACCTCATATGTGTGCGAAAGCCAGACAATGAATAAAGAAGACCGAAGAAGAACTGATGCCTTTGAATTACGGTGCTATCGAAGAATACTGAATATACCATGGACTGTCAGAAGAACAAACAAGTCTGTCTTGGAAGAAATACAGCCAGAGTGCTCGTTGGAAGCGAGGATGGCGAGACTTCGTCTCATGTACTTTGGACACGTTATTAGGAGGGACAAGCCCCTGGAGAAGGAAATCATGTTTGGTAAAGAAGAGGGTCAGCGAAAAAGAGGAAGACCCTCAATAAGATGGACTGAAACAGTGGCTGCAACAATGGGCTCAAACATAACGGTTATGAAGATGGTGCAGGACCGGGCAGTGTTTTGTTCTGTCATACATAGGGTCACTATGAGTTGAACTGACTCAAGGGCACCTAACAACAACAACAACATACAGATTTACCCTGATGGACTAGAACACACGATTAATTAATACAGAACACCTTAATCACCACAAAGTGTAAGACATCAAGCAGAGGCTAGTCGAAGTAAAGAAAATAAACTAAAAATCAATGAAACACCGACTCTTAGACTTTGATGGCAAAACAAGTACTCATTTTCTAAGAAAATATAGACACTAAGGGTTGAAAATCCTTTTGTAGGACAAAGTCTAGTCATCTGACTTCACTAGTTAAGTATCTAGGTCGCTTTTAGCACTCTGGGACTTCCAAAAATCCTGAACAAAGGCAAGATTCTTTTTCATTCTCATTTCTGAGATCACAGGGAGGCACAGAAACTAAAATTAGCTCTCATGTGGAAATTAGCAATTTATTCCATCAGTCTTTGTTGTTTGTTTAACACATCCACACATCCAGCTTCACAAAATAGCCTATTGTAAACAGGCTCATGTCACATTTCCCCAGAATGACTCCTGCTCTGCTACTGATGAATACAGTCTTACCATTATAGATGGAAGTTTGGAAGGTTCCATTTCTATAAGCCATAGTTAAAATAACAATCATTCTAATACTGTAGAAGCTGAACCTGATGTAACAACAATAAGGCTAAAGCCTCCCAATCTTACCCCACCAACGGTTTCTATTCATTAGTAGTTGCTGAGGTTCTAAAAATGGTAGTCACACAGTATGACAAAGTCCTTCAATGCTGGGTGTCTTTGGGTTAAAAAAAAAAAATCAGTAAGTATCACACTCTATCCAAGCTTAACTGACAGGGCTCAATTAAACTGCAGGATGTCCCTATGGGGATGGTTGTTGTGACAAAGCACAAACTAAAATCTAACTGCAACAGTCAGATATGACTATAATAAAGCAGTGACAGGTTCGGGGAAGAAAAACAGAGATACCACACCAGTAATCCTCATCATCTTATCAATTACGCCAGGCTTAATAACAAAAAGTACCACCTTTTTCCACAGCACCCTTGCTTCCCTCAAGAGAACATTTAAGAGTCAAGCAAATAAATGACACTCCAACCCATCTCAAGTCTAGTATTCTGTCTGATACTTTTTCCATCATTGGCTGCATTTTTATTTTGGAAATTCTTTTTTCATACATCCCATGGAGTTAAATAAAAAACCACTATAAAACTAAAGATTATTCTATCAAGGCAGACAATCATTAGCAACTCCTACCTAGGCAAAAAGGAAGAGAGGTGATGTCTGGAAGCAGCTAGGTCATTTACACTAAAGGGAAATGCATCTCCTTCCTCCTGCATTTATCACAGGTCCCTTCTAGGCCAACTATAAATACGCTCAGATTGCTCCCATCTTTAAGGAAAAGACAGGGAGTTTCTCTTCAGGTGTGCCTTACCCTCTTCCCACCCCTTAACAAACAAATTTGTTTTCCCTGCAAAAAGTTTTAAAATTATTTTTGCGTATTACAAAAACCAACACTTTGAACATCATAGATGTCTTCCAGGCCCTTTCTACGCACAGCATATCAGCAGATATTTTGGTTCTACTTTGAAACAAAATTATGTTTCATAATCTGCAACTTCCACTTTAATGGCTACATGGTATTTCCCTTCAAACTGGATATTTACATTATTTCCAACTTTCCTCATTATAAACAACCCTGGAATAAACGTCCTCAAACAAACACAAATTATTTACTGATACTTTTTAGAATTTTTAAGGTTGCAATTCTACTAGCATTCTATCACTGCACCCACTTGACTGAATTTTTGCCATCGATGGATATTATAATATTTTTTTTAATCTTTGCTAATTTGATCTATTTGTTTTTCTTTTTTTTTTCGAATTTCCTGCTTTTATCCTTAATCTTTTTATCTACTGAAGTTTCTTCCCCCTTTTCTTACAGTCTAAGAAAGTTTTTTTTTAACAATCCTTTGTCATAGGCTGTAAATATTTTTATTGTTTTCTCAACTATCTTTTACTGAAAGTACTTTTTGATGTGTGAAAGTTTTTACTTTTATGTAGTTGAATCCATCCACCTTTTCTTTTATGAATTCTACCATTAGAACATGCTTTCTTACTACCAAAGCTAAAGACATTCATCTAGTGCTTAAAAAAGTAAGTATACAGACTGGGAAAAAATGTTTGGCTATGACATATCTGACAAGGGTCTAATCTCTAAAATCTATAGATAACAAAAAGGCAAATAACCAATTAAAAATGGGCAAACAATATGAACAGGGCCTTCACCAAAGGAGACATTCAAGCAGCTAACACTCATATGAGGAAATGCTCGTAATAATTAGCCATTAGAAAAATGCAAATCCAAACTACAATGACATACCATCACATCCCAACATTACTGGCACTAATCAAAAAAAAAAAAAAAAAAAAAATAGAAAGAAAATAACAAATGTTGGAGAGGCTGTGGGGAGGTTGGAACTCTTAGACATTGCTGGTGGGAATGTAAAATGGTACAACCACTATAGAATACGATATGGCACATCCTTAAAAAGCTAGAAATAGAAATACCATATGATCCAGCAATCTCACTTCTAGGAATATATCCTAAAGAAATAAAAGCCATAACATGAATAGACATAAGCACAATCATGTTTGCTGCAGCATTAGTCACAATGGCAAAAAGATGCAAACAACCTAAGTGCCCATCAACAGATGAATGGATACACAAATTATGGTACATACACACGATGGAATACTAGGCAATGATAAAGAACAATGATGAATCCATGAAACATCTCACAACATGGATGAACCTGGAAGGCATTATGCTGAGTGAAATAACAATCACAAAAGAACAAATATTGTATGAGACCACTATTCTAAAAACTCAAAAGGTTTACAAATAGAAAAAAATAATCTTTGATGGTTACGAAGGAAAGGAAACCACTGACTAGATAGGAGACAAGTGTAAACTTTGGTGAAGGGAAAGACAACACAATATAGGGGAAGTCAGCACAACTGACCAAGGCAAAGTCATAGAAGCTTCCTAGACACATCCAAACACCTTGAGGGACTGAGTTACTGGAGCTGAGAGCTGGGGATCATGGTCTCAGGGGGCATCTAGGTCAATTTGCATAACTTAGTTCATAAAGTGCTTGCTGAAAGTAAAGGGGACTTGAAGCACTTACTAGTGAAGATCAAAGACCACAGTCTTCAGTATGGATTACACCTCAACATAAAGAAAACAAAAATCCTTACAACTGGACCAATAAGCAACATCATGATAAATGGAGAAAAGACTGAAGTTGTCAAGGATTTCATTTTACTTGGATCCACAATCAACACCCATGGAAGCAGCAGTCAGGAAATCAAAAGACGCACTGCACTGGGCAAACCTGCTGCAAAAGACCTCTTTAAAGTGTTGAAAAGCAGAGATGTCACCTTGAAGACTAAGGTGTGCCTGACCCAAGCCACAGTATTTTCAATCACATCATAGGCATGCAAAAGCTGGACAACGAACAAGGAAGACCGAAGAAAAACTGATGACTCTGAATTGTGGTGTTGGCTAAGAATACTGAATGTACCATGAACCGCCAAAAGAACGAACAAATCTGTCTTGGAAGAAGTACAACCAGAATGCTCCTTAGAAGGAAGGATGGCGAGACAACATCTTACATATTTTGGACATGTTGTCAGGAGGGATCAGTCCCTGGAGACGGACATCATGCTTGGTAAAGTAGAGGGTCAGCGAAAAAAGAGGAAGACCCTCAACGGGATGGACTGACACAGCAGCTGCAACAATGGGCTCAAGCATAACAACGACTGTGAGCATGGCGCAGGACTGGGCAGTGTTTCGTTCTGTGGTGTGTTGGGTCGCTATGAGTTGGAACTGACTTGACGGCACCTAACAACAACAAGAACAGTTCATAAAGAAAATGTTCTACATCCTGCTTTGGTGAGTAGTGTCTAGGGTCTTAAAACCTTGGTAACAGCCATATAAGATACATTCATGGGTCCCGTCACATTCAGAGCAAAGAAGAATGAAGAAAACCAAAGATATAAAGAAAATATTAGTCCAAAGGACTAATGGACCCCATGAACCACAACCTCCACCAGCCTGAGCCCAGAAGAACTGGATGGTGCCCAGCTACCATCACCAACAGCTCTGACAAGGATCACAATAGAGGGTTCTGAATAGAGTGAGAAAAAATGTAGAACAAAATTAAAATTCACAGAAAAAGACCAGACTTACTGGTCTGACAGAGACTGGAGGAACCCCCAAGACTATGGCACCCAGACACCCTGCTAACTCAGAACTGAAGCCACTCCCGAAGTCTACCTTTCGGCCAAACATCAGGCAGGCCTATAAAACAAGTAATACCACACGTGAGGAACATGCTTCTTAGTTCAGTCAAGTATATGAGACCAAATGGACAACACCTGCCCAAAAGCAAAGACAAGAAGGCAGGAAGGGACAGGAAAACTAAATGACTGGACATGGGGAACGCAGGGTGGGAAGGGAAAGGGGCAGAGTGCTGACACATTGCAGGGATTGCAACCAATATCACAAAACAATTTGTGTATAAATTTTTGAATGAGAAACTAATTTGCACTGTAAACCTTCACCTAAAACACCATATATTTTTTAATTAAAAAAAAAAGATAAGTATATCGAAATCATTAAACCATCAGGAATTTATTTTGCGTAAGATATAGGAGTGGGAATCTAACATACCCTTCCCATGGCTATTGCAACTGCATTTATTAAAAATCCATTATTGCTTCCCCACTGATCTGAAATGCTACCCTTGTTCTACATTAAAATCTTTATACAGTGTCTTAGTCATCTAGTGCTGCTATAAAACAGAAATACCACAAGTGGATGGCTTCAACAAACAGAAGTTTATTCTCTCACAGTCCAGTACGCTACAAGTCCGAACTCAGGGTGCCAGCTCCAGGGGAAGGCTTTCTCTGTCAGTCAGCTCTCAAGCAAGGTCCTTATTATCAGTTTTCCCTTGGTCTGGGCGCATCTCAGCGCAGGATCTTCAGGTCCAAAGGACAGGCTCTGCTCTTGGCATTGCTTTCTTGGTGGTATGCGGTCCCCATGTCTCTCTGCTCGCTTCTCTCTTTTATATCTCAAAAGAGATTGGCTTAAAACAGTATCTAAGCTTGTAGATCTCATCAATATAACTGTCGCTAATCCATCTTGTTACATCATAGTGATAGGATTTACAACAGATAGGGAAATCACATCAGATGACAAAATGGTAGGCAACCATGCAATACTGGGAATTATGACACAGCCAAGTTGACAGATATTTCTGGGGGACACAATTCAATCCATGATATACAGTGAAATGGCATCTCACTTCAGAGTTAGGTTCCAAAAGTAAGCATATATCCTGAATAGCCAAAGTATTACTGAAGAAGAACAAGAAAGTAGGAGACCTTATACTCTCTGATTGCTAAACACACTACACAGCCACAGTAATCAAAACAGTCTGGTACTGGTTCAACGACAGACACACACAACAGTGGAAGAGAATCAAGAACCCAGAAATAAATCCATCCATGGACAACTGATTTTTGATGAGGGGTCAAAGTCCATTCAATGGGGATGAAACAGTTTCTTTAACAAACGGTGCTAGCAAAATTGGGTATCCATATGCAGACAAATGAAACAGGATCCATACCTGACACCATACACAAAAACTAACTTAAAATGGATCAAGGGCCTAAATATTAAAGCTAAAGCTATAAAGTCCTTAGAAAGAAAATATATAGACAAAACTATGGGATCTAATTTTTAAAAAAAAATAATCAAAATAAATAAATTACTAAACACAACTATTAACACACCAACAGCAGGAGACAAATCAGATAATTGGGACCTCATAAAAGTTAAATATTTACGCTCATCAAAAGACTTTATCAAAAGAGTAAAAAGAGAACCTACAGACTGGGAAAAAATCTTCAGAAATGACATAGCTGACAAGCATCTAATCTCTAAGATTTATAGAAAACTTCAACAAATCAACAACAAAAAGACAAACAACTCAATTATAAAATGAGCAAAGGACATGAACAGAAACTTCACCAACGCGGACATTCAAGTGGTCGACAAACACGAAAAGATGCCCATGATCATTAGCCATTAGAGATATAAATCAAAACTACAATGAGATACTATCTCATCTCAGCTAAAATGGCGCTGATTAAAAAAAAAATAATAATAACACCAAATCAACAAGGACGTGGAGAAACTGAAATCTTATCTACTACTGGTAGGACTGAAAAATGGTACAACCAGTATGGAAAACAGTATGGCACTTCCTCAAAAAAGAAGAAATAGGACTATCCTACAATCTAGCAGTCCCACTCCTATGGTATATACCCTAGAGACTAATAAAAGTGACACAAACAGACATATGCACACCTATTTCATTGCAGCACTATTCACAACAGCAAAAAATGGAAACAATGTAAGTGTCCATCAATGGATGAATGAATAAGCACAATTGGTACACACATACAATGGAATACTACATAACCATATAGAACAATGATGAATCCACAAAACATATTATAAAATGGATGGACCTAGAGGACATTAATGCTAGGTGAAATAAATCAGCCACATAAGGACAAATATTATATGATCCCTCTTTTATAAGAAGACAAGAACAGACACATATAAAGAGACCAAGGTTCATTGGTGATTACTAGGGAGGGGCCGGGGGAGGGAGAATCACGCTGTAGATAGTAGATACTTATTATTTTTGGTGATGAGAAAAGTGGCACTGAATGTGGGTGTTGTAAGCACAGCTTGACCAAAATAAATGATGTTGCTGAGAAGTGCTCAAGAGAAAAGGATGCGTGTACTAAAGAATCTGACACATATAATTTGGCGACAACTCCAACAAAGACCAAATAAAGAGTGTATGGTCACGTATGTATGTGTATTGGCACAGAGGTATACAAGTAAGTACAGGTGTATACATATGTGTACACAGACAGAAGTATCTATATGTACGTATAAGTAAAGATATGCACGAGCAGGCACATATATTCATAGAAGACACAACTACAGATGTTCCTCAGACATAACCAAACGCCTAGGTTTGAAACTTAGAACCTTAGTCTCATGGGACAACTCAGTCAACTGGCATAATATAGTTCACAAAGTTCATGTTCTGCACTGTAGCGAAGTGAGTAGCATCCAGGGTCTCAAAAGCTTGGGAGCAACCATCTAAGATACAACTATTGGTCTCTGCTCATCAGGAGCAAAAGACTAAGCAGGAAACCAAAGTCTCAGAGAAGAAACAAGTCTGCAAGGCTAACAGCCTACACAAGACATGACCTCATCTACCCTGAGACCAGAACTACATGATGCCCAGCTACCACTACCAATCTTCGACCCAGATCACAATAGATGGTCCCAGAGAAAATGAGAGAAAAATGTAGAACAAAACTCAAATTCTTAAAAAAGCCCAGATTTACTAGACCAGATGAGACTAGAGGACTCCCTGAGATTATCACCCTGAGATACTCTTTAAACCCTGAACTGAAACTATCCCTGAGATCACCTTTTAGCAAAACAAAGTAGCACACAAAATAAAGGATATTACCCAATAAATACAGTGCTCTACTAAAAAACCATCTGTATAAGACCAAAACATCAACATTTACTTTAAAGCAAAGATGAGAAGGGGGCAGGGAAAGTAGAGTAGTGGAAAGAGAACAACCTGAATGGAAACGTGAACGCCGACACACTGAAAAATGTAACATCACTGAACAATTTGTATAGAAATTGTCAAATGGGAGCCTAATTTACCGTGTAAACTTTCACCAAAACACAATAAAAATATTATTAAAAATAAAATATATAGAAAATGTATTTCCCAT
>NW_004443976.1:17244032-17276871 GCF_000243295.1 Trichechus manatus latirostris | reverse complement strand
ACAAACAACCCAATTAAAAAACGGGCAAGGGACATGAACAGACACTTCACCAAAAACGACATTCAAGTGGCCAACAAACACATGAAAAGTTGCTCACGATCATTAGCCATAAAAATAAAAAAACCAAACCCATGGCTGCTGAGTCAATTCCAACTCATAGCGACCCTATAGGACAGAGTAGAAATGCCTCATAGGGTTTTCAAGGAGCAGCTGGTGGATTCAAACGCCAATCTTTTGATTAGCAGTTGAGCTGAGCTCTTAACCACTGCGCCACAAGGTTCCCCATTAGCCATTAGAGAGATGCAAATCAAAACAATAGTGAGATACCATCTCACCCCAGACTAAAATGGCACTGATTTAGAAAAAAGAAAACAACTGCTGGCAAGGTTATGAGGAGATTGGAACCTTTATCCACTACTAGTGGGATTTTAAAATAGTATACCATATTTTTACACGAACAATGTGTGCCTTCTATGTTTGTTTGCCAATCATGCCCTCCCCCAACGAGGTATTTTCGTAAGCTCCGCTATGCTTTTTTACATGTTGCTGTAAAAAAAAATTAGCATAGCATGTACGAAAATACTTCGCGGGAGTGGGGGGTAAAGCTGGCAAAAAAACGTAGAAGGCTCACGTTATTTGGGTAAAAATACAGTAACCACTACAGAAAACAGTATGACACTTGCTCAGAAAGTTAGAAATAGAAATACGTCATGATCCAGCAATCCCACTTCTAGATATACACCCTAGAGATCCAATAGCAGTGGCACAAATAGACATATGCACACCTGTGTTCCTTGCAAATTCCCGCATTTTGTTGGATTGCCAGGTAGCTGTCTTCCAAATTTCTTGGCACAGATGAGTGAGCACCTCCAGCACTGTATTCGTTTATTAAAAAATCTCAATTGGTATTCTGTCAATTCCTGGAGACTTGTTTTTCACCAACGCCGTCAGCGCACCTTAGACTTCTTCCTTCACTACTATCAGTTCTTGAGCATATGCTACCTCTTGAAATGGTTGAATGTTGACTAATTCCTTTTGATACAGTGACTGTGTATTCCTTCCATCTTATTTTGATGCTTCCTGTGTCATTTAGTATTTTTCCTGTACAATCGTTCAATACTGTAACTCTAGGCTTGAATTTTTTCTTCAGTTCTTTTGCCTGAGAAATGCAGAGCACGTTCTCTTCCCCTTTGGTTTTCTATCTCCAGGTCTTTGCACATTTCATTGTAATAATTTACTTTGTCTTTTTACTTTGTCTTCTCAAGCTACCCTTTGAAATCTTCTGTTCAGCTCTTTTACTTCATCATTTCTTCCTTTTGCTTTAGCTACTCTATGTTCAGGAGCAAGCTTCAGAGTGTCTTCTGACATCCACTTTGGTCTCTTTTTTCCTATCTTTTTAATGGCCTCTTGTTTAATTCATGTATGATGTCTTTTCACAACTCGACTAGTCTTTGGTCATTAGTGTTCAATGAGTCAAATCTATCCTTGAGATGGTCTCTAAATTCAGGTGACACATATATCATTTTATTTGTATCCAAAATCAACACCCATGGAAGCAGAAGTCAAGAAATCAAACGTATTACATTGGGCAAACCTGCTGCAAAGGACCTCTTTGAAGTGTTAAAAAGCAAAGATGTCACTTTAAGGACTAAGGTGCGTCTGACCCAAGCCATGGTGTTTTCGATCACCTCATACGCATGTGAAAGCTGGACAATGAATAGGGAAGCGTCAAGAAGAATTGGTGTCTTTGAATTATGGTGCTGGCAAAAAATGTTGCATATGGACTGCCAAAAGAATGAACAGATCTGTCTTGGAAGAAGTACAGCTAGAATGCTCATTAGAAGCAAGAATGGCAAGACTTCGTCTCACATACTTTGGACATGTTATCAGGAGGGACCAGTCCCTGGAGAAGGACATCATGCTTGGGACAGTAGAGGGAGAGTGAAGGAGAGGAAGACCCTCAACGAGAAAGACTGGCACAGTGGCTGCAACAATGGGCTCAAGCATAACGACGATTGTGAGGATGGCACAGCACCAGGAAGTGTTTCGTTCTGTTGTACATAGGGTTGCTATGAGTCAGAACCGACTCCACAGCACCTAACAACAACAACAACATATTTTCCAACTAGTATTTGTAAAACTACTGATTTTCTTATATTTATCTTTTATATTTTTAAATAATTTTAAATATTTACAGTATGAAACAAAAACGAAAACCATTGCCGTCAAGTCAGTTCTGACCCATAGCAACCTACAAGACAGAGTAGAACTGCCCCATAGGGTTTCCAAGGAGCAGCTGGTGTATTGGAACTGCCAGCCTTTTGGTTAGCAGTCATATCACTTAACCACTGTGCCACCAGAGATCCATTTACTATATATATATATATATATATATATATATATAAAAGCCACCAAACCCATTGCCATCAAGTCGATTCCGACTCATAGCTACCCTATAGTACAGAGTAGAACTGTCCCACAGGAGTTCCACGGAGCGGCTGGTGGATTTTAACTGCCGACCTTTTGGTTAGCAGCCAAATGCTTATCCACTGCACCACCAGGGCTCTGCATATGTACATTTAATTCACCAAATATGTTATTTGTTTGAATATTTTTTAGATGATTCTCAAGTGCTTTTTCAGGTAAACAATAATCACTGTAAAAAAATTTGTCATTTTTCTTTCTAATATTTGTATCTCTTTTAATAAAGGCAGCAGTAGACATTAAGTCAGAGTTCCAGCTCAATCATTTCTTAGTTCTATAAATCTTTACAAGTTATTTGAAAAGAGTGTATATTCACTGTTTATAGGTCACAAAGTCCAAATACCATTAAATCAAACCCATTGATTATATTATCTACATCCTCTACCAGCAGAACTTAACCTTTTTTGGGTGAATGACCCTTTTAAAATTAAAGCTCTACATTATACGTTGAAGCTTTGAACTGTATCTCAAGAAAAAGAACTTAAAAAATATTTTTATCTAATTGTCTTCAAAGCTCTGAAAGTCCCTAACATCACTGCTCTCTGTTTATTTTTGTCCACATGTATAGAAACACAAGGAACATTTCTCCAAATTATGTCAAACATTTTAAAATTTTTCAGAATACTAAAATTCTTCATTATTTTAATCTTCATTGAGAATTATTTCTTTTATCAACATAAACTATCCCTCTTTTTCCAGTATGCTGTATTTTTGCCTTCTACAGGTAGTCTCCTTATGATGGGGCTCTGTTCCAATGACTCCATCATAAATTGTTTTTTATTATCAGCATCTTTATAAATTGAATATCTGTGAGTTAACTTCTGAGAATGATAACATCAGCAAATTACCAGCTGCAACACTGTATGTAGTATATATTACTAACAATAAAATGTACAAAACAGTTCTAAGTGCGGGTCATCATAACTCAAATACATCATAACTCAGGCACTACACCTGGTATTCAACTTTATCTGATGTTAATATTCTGATTGATTTGGGGTGGGGATGGGGGGCTCTCATTTACCTAGCATATTTTTGTCCATCCCTTTATTTTTAATTTCTCTGGCATTTTGTTTCAGGTAAATAGCATATAGTTAGATTTTAAAGAGAATTATTCTCATCCATTCAACAAATATTTGTTGAAGGTCTATTACCTGTCAGGCACCTTTAATCCATTTAGATGTGTTGTGATAACAGATTTGTTTGGTGTACTCTCACAGTGATTTTTTTTCTTTTTTTATGATAAATTCGATCAAGTCACTAACCATCTTAGATCCTTCTCTGGTTTCTCAGTGTCTGAGGAATCAAGTCCATTCTAATTTGCATGCTATGAAAGGCTCTTTCTGATTCCTTTCAATCTCATCTTCTGCTCTTCCCCAACTTACTATCCTATATCCACTTTGGCCCCACCTATGTGCAGTTCTCCAAACTCAACATGCAATTTACAATATTCTTTTCTCTACACTTGAATTCTTTCCCCGCTCCTATTCATCCTTCAGGATTCAGATCAAAGACCTAGGGCCTTCACTACCACCATCCATCACTGCTGTGTGTCCCTCCTGTATTTTCATATGTCTACTAAATACCTCCACTTGGATATCCGTTGTTGTTGTTGTGTGCCGTTGAGTCAATTCCCAACTCATAACGACCCTATAGGACAAAGAGCAGAACTGCCCCAAAGAGTTTGCTAGGCTGTGATCTTTGTGGGAGCAGATTGCCAGGTCTCTGAGCTATGGCTGCTAACCAAAAGGTCTGGAGTTCGAATCCACCAGGCACTCCTTGGAAACCCTACGGGGCAGTTCTACTCTGTTCTACAGGGTCGCTATGAATTGGAATTGACTCGATGAAAATGGGTTTGGTTTTTTGTTTGTTTGTTTGCTTCTCCCATGGAGTCGCTGGTGGGTTCAAACCCTCAACCCTTCAGTTAGTAGCTGAGCACTTAGCCATTGCACCACCAGGGCTCCTTTGGATATCCCACAGACTCCTCAAATTCAGTACGTCCTGCTAAAAACATCATCTCCCCCAAACTAGGCCTCCTTACTCCCCCTTGTTCCCTACTTCAACAAATGGCACTACCATCTACCCTCTTGCCTAAGTTGGAATCCAAGCATCATACTTGGCTCTTCCATTCTCCTTAACTTCTACCCTGACCTGCGAATTCTACTCATGAATTTTCCTCAAATTCATCTAATGTCATCTATCCTTCTGCTTCCATCTAGTTAGGCCATTAGAACTCCAGTCTTAATTCCCCCTGTAAGACATTCTCCATGCTGCTCCTAGAACAGGTCGGTCTAAAACATAATTCTAAACACGTTATTCCCCTACTTCAAACTTTAACGAATAAGGATGGTGCTGAGCAGCCATCTTCTGAAGACACAAGAACCCTCCTCACCATGTCCTTAAGATAAATTCCAAACTCTTTAACAGGCCTTATAAAGTACTGCAAGCATAATTCTCTTCAGCCTCCTCCTCCTCAGTAGCCTGTTACTTGTCCACCACACCCTAGACATGTTCAACTTTTTCAGTTTCCCTACTACTCATCATTCTTTGCACATATTCCTCCCACTGCCCAGAGTACTCTTTTTTTCTACCTACCTAATGCCTCCTATTCAAGAAGCCCTCGTGGCGCAATGGTTGAATGCTTGGCTGTTAACTGAAAGGTCACTGGTTCCAACCCACCTGCTACTCTGCAGGAGAAAAGACCTGGTGATCTGCTCTGTGATGGTTAAGGTTGTGTGTCAACTTGGCTGGGCCATGATTCTCAGTGGTTTGACAGTTATGTAATGACATAGTTTGGTGGTTATGTAATGTAGTCTGGCAATTATGTTATTCTGCAATTTGAGAGTTATGTAATGATGTTGTCATCCTTCACAACGCAATCTCATGTGATCAGCCAATGAGTCGTAAGGGGAGTTTCCTCAGGGGTGTGGCCTGCATCCAAAATATATATGGACGTTCTGGCAAAGCTTCTTTGCTTGCTCTGGATCCTGCATCTGGCTTGTCATCATCTGACCTCTGGTTCTTGGAACTCGAGCCAGCAGCCTGTGGACTGCCTGCCGATCTTGGGATTTGTTGGCCTCCAGGGCCTGTGAGCCAGCAGCCTGCCATCTTTCCTGCCAATCTTGGATTCATCAGCCTCAGCAGCCCATGAGCCAGAGGACTGCTGTATGACCTGCCAATCTTGGGTTCGTCAGCCCTTGCAGCTACATGAGTCAGGAGAAGCCTCTAGCCTGATGCCTGACCCACAGACTTGGTATTTGCCAGCCTCTACAACCACATGAGCCATTTTCTTGAGATAAATCTCTCCCTCTGTGTGTATGTGCGTGTGTGTGTGTGTACATATATGTATACATACGTATATGTATACACACACACACGCACACACACACACATTTTATTGGTTTTACCTCTCTAGAGAACACAGCCTAAGACATGCTCCCATAAAGATTATAGAGTAAGGAATCCTATGAGGGCAGCTCTATTTTGTCATATAGGGTTGCTATGGGTCTGAATGAGCCTTGGTGGCACAGTGGTTAAGCATTCAGCTATTAACCAAAAGGTTGGCAGTTCTAACCCACCAACCGCTCCACAGGAGAAAGACGTTAGCAGTCTGCTTCTGTAAAGATAACAGCCTTGGAAACCCTACGGGACAGTTCTACTCTGTCCTATAGGGTCAGTATGAGTTGGAATCGACCCGACGACAGTGCGTTATGACTTGGAATTGACTTGACAGCACACAACAACAACAACGCCTATTCATTCTTCAGAACATAACCAAGACACCATTTCTGTTTCAAATCATCCTCAAAATCCCAAAGTTGGGATCAGGTCTCCTTTCCATGGGATCCCACTGCACATCCCACAGATTTTATCACACTGAATGGTTAACTGCTTGTTTATTTATCTACTTCTCCCACTAGTGTGTAAGCTCCAAATATGGCAAGGACTGTGTCTTTCTTGTTTATTAAGGCTTCCTAGAACCTAGTATAAAGCGGTTGCTCAACAGATATTTGTTAAACAGTTAAGTACAATGTTAGGTATAGCAGAGGAAACAAAGAAAAAGAAAACTGTGTCTACCCAAAAGCTACTAGGATAAATGAACATCCACATACATAACTGGTAACAAAGATTTAAAAATAATGATAGAAATGTTATAAACAAAGAGAAAGATCAATTTAATCTCTTTGAGGTGATCTCCAAAGTAAGGTGCCAAAGATCACTCTTTAGGGTAAACAAAGAAAATATTAAAACTCCTTTTTAAATAAATTTTTAATTTCTATTTTGATGTATTTTTCTAATGCACTTAATAAAGTACTGTAGTAAGTAGTATACGCATATGAGGCTGGGCTCAACTTTTTTTACTGAGTGGAGGAGACAATCAAAAAAACTTGGAAACCACAGTTCTAGGGCACTTGGTCTTAATCTTTGCATACTGGGTGGTAGAGGAGTGGGTTACAGATCCCTTTGAGAATGGAATGAAAGCAAAGAAAGATCTCCCAGAAAAATAAACATAAATATATATGTATTAAAACTTCTGTATATGGTTTCAAGAGTGTCTTGGACTCCAGGTTAAGAAGTCCTGCCCTTGGCCATCCACGGTACAACAATTGGTCTCTATTCACCTAGAGCAAAAGAAGAAGGAGAGTCAGGAATAGAAGGAGGAAATGAAATATGTGGCTAATTGCCTCCTTGAACAACTGTCTCCTTTGGTACAAGATCAGAAGAAATGGATGGTGCCCAGCTACCATTACTGAACATTTTGATCAAAGATTCTATAGAATAATCCTGATCAAAATGGGGAAAATGCAGAACAGAATTTCAACTTCTCACGGAATTCGACTTTCTGGAGTCATGGAGGTTGGACAAACTTCTGAAACTAATGCCCTGAGATAATCTTTAAACTTTAAACCAAAAATATCCCGAGGGCTTCTTTAAACCAAACAATAGTTTAGCTTAATTAATAAAGAATGTCTGCCTTGAGCATTGTGCTCTTTTAGGAACTATCCATATGGGATCAAACTGACAACAGCAACTAGAAAGGTTAAACAGAAAGCTTAAGGGGCAGTGAGTTTATGTTAATGGAGGAGGAACAATTAGGAAAAGGAGGGTGAGAATGGCTGCACAACCTGAAGAATGTGATCAGTGTCACTGAATTGTACATGTAGAAACTGTTGAATTGGTGTATGTTCTGCTTTTCAACAACAACAAAAAGAAAATAATTAACAAAAAGAAAAAGAAGTCCTGCCCTTGGACTTCCATTCCTAAAGCCATAAGAGATGCTAGGAGGAAGAAAAAAAAGCAGTTGGCAAAATACCTCAAGCCCTGCGATCCTACTCCTTACCTTCCTTCTCTTTAATCTGTGCTCCTCCTCCCCATAGGTGAATCACCCACCTCTCCCTAGGCAGCCTCGGAATTTCCATTCTCCTCTCTAACTCCCATAGAGTTTAAGAATGCAGTCAGAGATGGTTCCTTCTCATGAGTTTAACACACACTATAGTCATTCCCATACCATTATAATTTTTGCCATTTCCTGAAGCAGCTGTACTACCATTTTCTTAAGTTTTAAAAGTCAACTTTTTAAACTTAAATTTAGTCACAACTTACATAATATCATCTGTGAAATCACAGTTTTGATGTCCTGGTTATTATTTCCCTACCTCATATCAAAATAAACACACATTTACTAAAATAACAACTTTAGACCCTCACCCATCACTAACTTTTAGAGAATACAGAGCACAATCCTAAGGTCTGTACAGTTACTAGAGGATCTCTGGCAGGTAAGCAACAATTTGGACATCAAGAGATTTTTTTAAAGCCAGAAGGAAATTTAAAAGCATTTGGTCCGATCCCATCATTTTATAGATTAAAAAGCTGAGACCCGGAGAAGCTAAGTGATTTGTCCAAGGCCAGATAGGGTGTTTAATGAAATGTCTACAACTAACATTCAGGTCTACTATCAGTCCAGCACACTGTCCACTATACTGTGTCCATTCAGATTATACTAGAATGATACAGATCAAGAATTCTTCATCTGTTACCTACCTTACTCTTCCATGCAGGTTTATCTGAACATGCTGCTTAAAATCTGGATATTTGGATGCCAGATATGCAAAGTCAGGAGGTTTGTCCTTGTATCTATTTCTTGCATGCATTGATTTACTGAGAGCCATCCTTAATAAAAAAGAAAGGAAAAAAAATCAGCACATTTAGTTAAAAAAATATTAATGAGGAAAAGTTGTAGATGTCAACAGTTATAGCCAACAAGTCTTTGCCAATCAAGTGAGAAAGTAGAAATTACATTTTTAAAACGTACACAACATATAATGAATCATTATTTCTTAAACCAAGGGAAGAAAAATTAAAAACTACTCCTTTAAGAGCATAAAAGTGGCAGAATGCAGCATAATCTACAGCCAAGATTATAGTCTGAGGTTAGTTTTTACAGTGGCCTTGCAAGAACGGAATATGTGATAACCTAAAAACCAAATCCGTTGCCGCTGAGTCGATTCCAACTCATAGCGACCCTACAGGACAGAGTAGAACTGCCCCAGATGGTTTCCAAGGAGCGCCTGGTAGATTCAGACTGCCCACCTTTTGGTTAGTCTTCTTCTAATCACCCCATCTAACTGAATGGCCCCGCCATCTTTCTAGGTGAACAAGCCACAAATCTTTAGCATCCTCTCCTCCCCACCCCACCCCCATTCCAAACACAATACCATGTCCTGCATATTCTGTATCTCCTAATTTTTTCTTGACCCTGTCCACTCTTCACCATTCACAAGTCCACTTCTCTAATCCAAATCACTGTCATCTCTTAGATTACTATAATAGCAATCTGAGACTCCGAACGTATGTGAAATAAATTAAATTATAGATAAGGCAAATTCAGTTTATCTAATCTCTTCACTAACTGAGTTCCTAATACAGGTAATGGGTTCTTCACATGTCTTAGGCATCTAGTGCTGCTACAACAGAAATACCACAAACGGATGGCTTTAACAAAGAGAAATTTATTTCTTCACAGTAAAGGAGGCTAAAAGTCCAAATTCAGGGCATCAGCTCCAGGGAAAGGCTTTCTCTCTCTGGTGGCCTTCTAATCAATGTTTCCCTGGACTAGGAGCCTCTCTGCGCAGGGACCCCCAAGTCCAAAGGACATGCTCTGCTCCTGGCACTGCTTTCTTGGTGGTATGAGATCCCCATCCCAAGTTTCAGGATCCCATTTCTTCCCAATCAAAGCTCTTACTTTAATTTCAGACACCTCTAGAGGTTGGCAATTGAGCTGGCATTGTAATTCAGCCACTCTTACATTAAGAGTCCAGGTTTGGTTTTCGGCAATTTCAGCTCTGTTACTATAAGAAATATAGCTTTCCTTCAAAACACAAGTGGAAGCCTTGAGGTCATTTATGTGGCACTTGAGTCTTGACTCTGAAGCCTTGAGTACATCTCTTTCTTTCACCAGTTTGTCTAGCAAAAGTAGGACCAACCAACCACCTTCCCTATACTTCTCATTCTGACAAAGCTGTAGATAGATATCACACGTGTTCACCTAGAGGCTCGCCTTTCACCAATACCTAATCTACTGGTGGTAATATTTTGTGTATTTGTATCACCACCTCACTCCATGGACTAGCAGTGCCCTCTTTACTGCTGGAAGCAGAGTCATCAACATTTTTAAGACTAACCAGACTTGAGAACCAATTTAGAAAACTCATCCTTACCAAATGTGTTCGGCTGGGTTCTCTAGAGAAGCAAAACCAGTGAAGTATATAAATATATATAGAGAGAGATTTGTATCAAGGGAATAGCTCACGCAATTGTAGAGGCTAAAACGTCCCAAGTCCGTGGATCACGGTGGAGGCCTCTCCCAATTCACGGAGCCACAGAAGCTGGTGAACCCAAGGTCGGCAGGTCGGAGAGAGGCTCCTGCTCACAGGCCTTCACAGCCTGTGAAGGTCAATGAATTCCAAGACCAGCAGATAAGACCACAAGGTTTCTCCTGATTCACGCAGCTGCAGGGGCCGGCGAACTCAAGATCAGCAGGTCAGGGAACAGGACTCTTGCTCGCAGGCTGAGAAGTTCAATGAATTCCAAGATCAACAGGTAAGCTGCTAGCTCAAGTCCCAAGGAGACAACAAGAGGCAGCTGCTGAGTCTGGGAAGGCGAGCACGCAGAAAGTAACCAGCAGAAGGCAGAGAGATGAAACTGAGGGGGCGGTGAGCTGCCACAGGCCCCACCTCTGCCAGTACCACTCGGCAGATTCCATCATGGGGGTGATTACAACATTATACAACTGCTAAAACACTGAGAATAGTGGTGTAGCCAAGTTGACATACAATCTTAACCATCACACTACATACATTCCTTTCCTCATATCTGGCATCAGCATTGTCATTACCCCCCTCTCTAACTGAATCTCTTACTTTTCCCTTCCTGGTTCATTCTGCTCCGGCCACACTGGCATCCTTGCTGTTTCTCTATCAAATAACACCTTCTCAGTGAGGCCTTTCCGGAGTAACTAACTAACACACACACACACACACACACACACACACACACACACACACACCCTTGCCATTCCAGAGTAACTCACACTCGCTCACACACACACACACACACACACACACACACCCTTGTCTCCCTTTCCCAGCTTGAGGCCTTTACAGAGTAACACACACACACACCCCCTTGCCTTTCCAGAGTCACATACACAGACACCCTCGCTTCCCTTCCCAGCTAACACACACACACACACTCCCTTGCCTTTCCAGAGTCACACACATGCACACATACACCCTTGCCTTTCCAGAGTAACACACATGCACACATCCTTGTCTCCCTTCCCAGCTTTAGTCTTCTACACAGAACTTACAGCTCTGTGTATTTTACTTACTTTTTATCTGCCCTGCCAGTAAGCTTAATGAGGGAAAAGATTTTTGCCTGTCTTGTTCACTACCATTTCCCAGGGCCTAAAACAGGGCCTGGCAGAGCAGGCACTCAATAAATATTTGTTGACTGAAACAAGGATGGAACGCATTTCACTGTTCAGACCACTGAAAAACAGCACTCTCATTCTGGGTAGGTAGTATCCATACTGAGTCCCAGCTCTTGGGCTGCAGTATTTTCTTCCGGGTTATCTGAGTCCAGAAAGCCAGAGTAGTGCAGTTTGAGTCTGACGCTTCCACTCTCTTTCATCTTTCTCATATCCATGCTTCGTTTTCCTCGGTGCCTCCTGACACTTGACCCTCTTCAATTACCACTTCTCTTAACACATAATTTACTCCTGTAAAATAAAATTCCTTCTGCACCGATCGCTCCCCTCATCTCTCTCCTCGTCTTCCGTCATAAATCCTTTTTTCACTAATCCAGCCACTGCTTCCATTCCTTCCACACGCTTATCTTACCCACTCAGTTTGTCTTCCCAACTCACTTTCGGAACTCTCTTGATGTTGCTATTGTTGTTCGGTGCCCTCGAGTCAGCTCCGATTCATAGCGACGCCCCCATGTACAACAGAACGAAACACTGCCCGGTATTGCGCCATGCTCACAATCGTTGCACGTTTGAGCTCACTGTTGCAGCCACTGTGTCAATCCATCTCGTTGAGGATCTTCCTCTTTTTCGCTAACCAGCCTCTACTTTACCAAGCATGATGTCCTTCTCCAGGGACTGGAGAACATATCCAAAGTGAGAGAGACGAAATCTCTCTATCCTCGCTTCTAAGGAGCATTCAGGGTGTACTTCTTCCCCCTCCTCAACCGCAGGGTTCTTTCCCACTTCAATCCTAGTCTCTATTCTATTCGCCAACTCCTCCCATTCACCTACCCATTCCCAAGCGTACGCACACACCCCCGTGAGGTCTCCCTCCTTAGACCCCAGAGTCCACACCTCCCGGGCCCAGAACCAGAGAATGAGGAACCCGGGTGATCCATGGGTTAAGTGAAATCGCAACCTGCGTGAGAGATGTTAAGTGACCCACCTCCGAGGCTGAAGTTCCTGCCAAACCAACTGTGTGGCGTGGACTGCTACAACTCCACAGTCTCAAACCACCCGCAGCGCGAAGCTCCTAGAAACGCAGATGTTACGCTCCCAGCGCGCCGCCATCTTGTGCAGCCATCTAGCTTCGTGATTGGACGAGTTACTCTCGCGCTACCTGTAGGCCGAGCCTGAAGAAATAAGAAACTGTCGCGAGACCTGGAGTTTGCGGCTCCTTCTGACAGAAGAACCGGGTGTGTGGTAGCAAGCGGAATGCTTTTCCTTGTTTCTTCAAGGGTGTGAGGGACACGTGCATTAGAATCCTCTAGGGAACTTGTTTTTTTTTAAAAAGTAGGTTTCTGGGCCTCACTTCAGACTTGTTCTATCACACTTTCTAGGAGTTGGGCGGGGAATCTGAGGATGAAGGAGGGAGACTTTTGGGTTTGGTGGCGGGCAGTTAGCGCGAATATAGCAACAGGTCTTTCTTAGTGCGCTGTCTCATTTGATCACCACAGATAACTCTGTGAGACAGGGAAGAGTAGTCTCATTTAGAAGAACTGAGAATCAGAGATATTAAGTAATTTGTTCAAGACCTTACAGCGAGATGACATCGGGTCCAAGTTCTTTCTATTTCATCACCTGCTTCTTGAGCTGGAAGCTCTGTTAATGCATTTCATTTTTCTTTACAACTCGGTTATAATCGTTTTTATCCTCTAATAAGTAGAGTGAGCATTAGTCTCTCCAACTTACAATTCAGAAAGAAAGAGTAAAAACTTTCAAAAGGCATAGAGCTAATAGCAAAGCTAGGGCTCATGTCTGAGCCTCTGGACCTCTACCTAGTACTTCTTTCCATTAAAAAAAAAAGCTTGCCTCCTAGTAATTAATGGGAAAGCTTCTGGCAAACTATTGCCATAAAATTGAAAGGTAATGCGGAGTAAAGAATGGAGATCTTCAGCTTCATGCAGAACTGAATGTACCAGTAGTCTCCCAAGAAGAGCTGAGAAGATGTTTTCATTATCTATTGTGTAATAAACCACCCCAAAACATATGGCTTAAAACAACAGCCATTTTATTTGCTCACAGTTCTGCAGTCTGGATTGGGATTAGTCTGGCCATTCTTCTGCTGGCCTTACCTGCAAAAAAAGAATGGCCATCAAATTGATTCTGACCCACAGTGACTCTATAGGACAGGGTAGAACTGCCCCACAGGCTTTCCAGGGAGTAGCTGGTGGATTCGAACTGCCGCCCTTTGGTTAACAGCTGTATCACTTAACCACTGCGCCACCAGGGATCCTCTACTAGCCTTGCTGGTGGTCATTTGTGTGGCTGCTTTTAGCAGGTGGGTCGGTGGGGGCTGAGTTCCCCTGGAACAGCTGGGCCTCTCTCTCCCTGTCTCGGTCCTCTCCCTCTCCATGTGGCCTTTCCGCATGGTCTCTCCAAGTAGCCAGACTTCTTACATGGTGGTTCAGCACTCCCGAAAGGGTGAATGTGGAAGCTGCTAGGCTTTCTTAAGGCTGAGGCACAGAGCTGGCACAGCATCACTTCCACCATATTCTGCTGGTCACAGGGCTAGCTCAGGTTAAAGGAGAGGAGACTGTGCCAGGGTGTCAATACCAGATGACATGGATCATTAGGACAACCAGTGTTACAGAATACCACAGAAAATGTTCTGTCTTTAGTTAGTGCTGAGTTTGGAACTAGTTCTTTTTACCAGTATTTAGTGCTCACTTCTGGAAAGATGAAAGAGTAAATGGTTCTGGAGGAATGATTGGTGGGGTCAAAACAGATTGTATTTAAAATGCTAATGGCCTTCTGATCCAGCAATCTCACTCCTAGGTTTATATCCTAGAGATATAAGAGCAGTGGCACAGACATAAGCACATCTACGTTAATTGCAACATTATTCACGATAGCAAAAAGATAGAAACAACCTAAGTGCCGATCAGCAGATGAATGGATAAACAAACTGTGGGACATACATACAATGGAATACTATGCAACTATAAAGAATAATGATGAGTCCATGACACATTTTATAACATGGATGAATCTGGAGGACATTATGCTGAGTGAAATAAGTTAAAATAAAAGAAAAATATTGTGTGGTCTCACTTTTATAAAAAGTCAAGAATAGGTATACACACAGAAAGCAGTGTCCTTTCATAGTTAGCAGGGATGGGAGGAGGAGGAAGGGGAAATCACTTTCTAGATGGTAGATGCGTGTTATTTTTGGTGATGGAAAGGCAATAGTCAATATGAGTGAAGACTGGACAACTTGACCAAGGTAAATGAAGACCCTAAGAAATATACAAGAATAAGGGACAATTTTGGTAAATGCTATAGCATATACAATTTCACAACAACAATATTAACAACCAAAAAATATTTGCATGGTTACATAGATAGATATGTGTGTATATATGTGTATGTTGTGTTGTTGTTAGGTGCCATCAAGTCGGTTCCGACTCATAGGAAGGCATATGTGAATACAGGTGCATGCATGTATAGGCGTATCTGTAGGCATATGTATATACATGTTTGTGTGTGCTGCATGTATATTCATATCGATAATAAAGCACATAGGTGGCACAGTTATGGAGACTTCCTATACGTATCCAAACACCTCACAGAATTGGTTTACTGAGTTAAAAGGCTTAGGACTATAGTCTTGTGGAATGACTCAGTTGCCATAACATAGTTCATAAAGGTAATGTTCAGCATCTTAGTTTGGTGAGTAGTGTCTGGGGTCTTAAAAGCTTGCAAGTGGCCATCTAAGGTACAACTATTGGCATCTGCTTGTCTGGAGCAAAAGAGAATGAAGGAAACCAAAGACTCAAAGAAGAAACTAGTCCGCAGGGCTAGCCCACATGAACCATGGCTTCATCTATCCTGAGAACAGAAGAAATAGGTAGTACCCAGCTACCACTACCGACCATTCTGACCAGGGACACAATAAAAGGTCCCGGATAAAATGGGAGAAAAATATAGAACAAAACTCAAATTCCTAAAAAAGGCAACGCTACTGGACCGATAGAGACTAGAGGAACCCTCAAGACTATCGCCCTAAGAGAGATAACCCTTTGAACTTGAAACTGAAGCCACTCCCGGAGGACACCTTCAGCCAAATAATTGATTGGCTTATACAATGGTAGTATTGACATTTTCACAATGTAAGCCACTAAGTTTTCTGGTGGTTTATTACACAGGAAAAGCTAACCAACATACTCACCTTTACTATCACTGGATAGTATGAATTAAAAAAAAAAAAATGTTTCTTAATCTGACGTGTTAAAAGAGGAGCCTGGTGTCACAGTGGTTAAGCACTCGACTACCAGCTGAAAGGTCAGCGGTTCGAACCCATCAGCCGCTGTGCAGGAGAAAGATGTGGCAGTCTGCTCCCATAAAGATTACAGCCTTGGAAAACTTGTGGGGTAGTTTTACTCGGTCCTACAGGGTCCTTATGAGTCGGAATTGACTTGACAGCAACGGGTTTTTAAGGATGTGTTAAAAAGTGGTATATCATAGTTATTTTAATATGCCCATCCATGATTATTACTGAGATTGAGCATTTTTGCATATGTTCAATGGTCAATTATACATGCTCTTTTCTGAGTTTCCTGTTCATATCCTTTGCTCGTTTTAATACTGGATTGTTTTCTTATTGATTTGTTGTTGTTTACGGATATATCCTGATATTAACTTTTTGTTATATATGTTACAAGTATTTTTCTCCCTGTTTGTTGTGTATTATTTATAGTATGTTTTATTATACTGTAGTTTTAAATTTTCATATAATCAAATTTAGTAATCTTTTCCTTCACAGTTTTTGAGTTGTATCTTTAGAAGGTCCTTCCAATTCTAAGTTTGTAAAACCATTCTCCTAAATTTCTTCTAACACTTTCATAGTTGATTTTGTTTGTTCTTATAGTTGATTTGTTTGTTAATACATATGAGATATGTTTTATGTATAGTGTAATTTTCATTTTCTCCAAGTGCAAAACACTATTAATAGCTATATTTGCCCATTTTGAACATTGAAATTATCAAGGATTTCATTTTACTTGGGTCCACAATCAATGTCCATGGAAGCAGCAGTCAAGAAATCAAACGACATATTGCATTCGGCAAATCTGCTGCAAAAGACCTCTTTAAAGTGTTAAAAAGCAAAGATGTCACTTTGAGGACTAAGTCTTATAAAATAAACACGCTCATCAAAAGACTTCCCCAGTGACAGAGTGGGAGAAAAGTGTCGAGCAGAACTCAAATTCACATAAAAAGACCAGAGTTAATGGTCTGACTGAGACTGGAGGAACCACCGAAGCCATGTTCCCTGGATGCTCTGTTAACCCAGAACTAACAACATTCCTGAAGCCCTCTCTCCAGACAAAGATTAGACTGGACTATAAAACATAAAATAATACTTGTACAGAGTGTGCTTCTTAGTTCAAGCAGATACAGGAGACTAAATGGGCAGCTCCTGTCCAGAGGCAGGATGAGAAGGCAGAAAGTGGTTGAATGGACACAAGAAATCCAGGGCGGAAATAAGGATTGCAACTAATGTCACATAACAATATGTGTGTAAATTTTTGTATGAGAAATTATCTTGAGCTATAAACTTTCACCTAAAACACAATTTTACATAAAAAGACTTCCCCAAAAGAGAACTTACAGACTGGGGAAAAAATTGTGGCTATGGCATATCTGACAAGTGCGCTAAAATTTATAGAAAACTTCACCTCAACAACAAAAAGACAAACAATCCAATTAAAAAATGGGCAAAATATATGAATAGGCACTTAACCAAAGAAGACATTCAGGCAGAAAATAAACACATTAGAAATGCTGGCGATCATTAGCCATCAGAGAGATGCAAATCAAAACTACATGAGATACAATCTCACCCCAACAAAAATGACACTGTCTTAGTCATCTAGTACTGCTATAACAGAAATACCACAAGTGGACGGCTTTAACAAAGAGAAGTTTATTCTCTCACAGTCCAGTAGGCTACAAGTCCAAATTCAGGGCATGAGCTCCAGGAGAAGACTTTCTTTCTCTGTCACCTCTGGAGGAAGGTCCTTGTGATGCGTCAATCTTCCTTTGGTCTGGGAGCATCTCAGCGCAGGAACCTCAGGTCCAAAGGACTCACTCTGCTCCCAGTACTGCTTTCTTGGTGGTACAAGGTTCCCATGTGTCTCTGCTCGCGTCTCTCTTTTATATCTCAAAAGCGATTGGCTTAAGACACTACCTAATCTTGTAGACCTCATCAGTATAACTGCTGCTAATCCATTTTATTACATCACAGTGGTGGAATTTACAACACACAGGGAAATCACATCAGATAATAAAATGGTAGACAATCATACAATACTGGGAATCATGACCCAGCCAAATTGATACACACATTTTTGGGGGGACATAATTCAATCCATGACAGGTACTAATCAAAAAAATAGAAAACAACAAATGCTGGTGAGATTGTGGGGAGATTGGAACTCTTATACACTACTAGTGGGAATGTAAAATGGTGCAATCACTATGGAAAATGGCATGGCCTTCCTCAAAATGCTAGAAATAGAAATACCATATGATCCAGCAATCCCACTACTAGGTATATACTGCAGGGAAATAAAAGCCTGAGAGGAATAGACATATGCACTCCTATGTTCATTGCAGCACTATTCACAATAGCAAAAAGGTGGAAAAAACCTAAGTGCCCATCAATGGATGAATGGATAAACAAACTGTGGTACATATACACTATGGAATACTACTTAACGATAAAGAACAATGATGAATCCAGGAAACAGCTCACAAAATGGATGAACTTGGAAGACATTATGCTGAGTGAAATATGTCAATCTAAAAAAGACAAATATTGTATGAGACCTCTACTATAAAAAAATCAAGAAAAGATCTACACACACACACACACACACACACACACACACACACACATTCTTTGATGGTTACCAGTGATGGGAGGGAAAGGGAGGAAAAATCACCAGCTAGAAAGAAGACACATGTTAATATTGGTAAAGGGAAAGACATTATGTAATAGGGGGGAGTTGGCGCAACAGGTCCAAGGCACTGAGAGGAATGCAAGAATAAAGGGCAATCATAGTAATTAACATAACATAGACAACCTTACAACAATAGTATTAACAAATAATAATCTACAAATGGGTATATAGGTAAATAAGTATGCTAAAGAGGAGTAGGAAGGTGCAAGGGAGCACACCCACCTGCAGATATAGGTTGAGTTGTAGATATTGCTACATACACATTTGTAACTACTGCATGTATATTGATATAGACAATAGAACACACAAGGGGCATAGTCATGGAAACTTCCTAGACGTAACCAAACAACTTGTGGGGAAAAGTTACTAGGCTTGAAGGCTGAGGCCCATAGACTCGGGGGACATCTATGTCAATTGACATAACATAGTTCATAAAGACAATGTTCTACATCCTACTTTAGTGAGTAGTACCTGGGGTCTTAAAAGCTTGTGAGTGGCCATCTAAGATACAACTGTTGGTCTCATCCCAGCAAGAGCAAAAGAGAGTGGAGAAAACCGAAGACTCAAGGGAGCAGTTAGTCTAAAGGACTAAAGGGCCATGCTACGTGAACCACAGCCTATATAACCCAGGGACCAGAAGAACTAGATGGTGCCCAGCGATGGTGTCCAGCTACCACTACCAACTGCTCTGTCCGGGATCACAGTAAAGGGTCCCAAGCAGAGCGGGACAAAACTGTAGAACAGAAATCAAATCCATAAAAAAGACCAGACTTACTGATCTGGTAGATACTGGAGAAACCCCCAAGACTATAGTACAAGACACCCTTCTAACATGGAACTGAAGCCATTCCTAGAGACCACGTTTCAGCCAAACAACAGACAGGCCTACAAAATAAACGATAACAACCAAGAGGAACAAGCTCTTTAGTTAATTATATGATACCAAATGGGCAAAACCTGCCCAAAAGCAAGGACAAGAAGGCAGGAAGGGGTAGGTAAACCAGACGAAAGGTGACGAGGAACCTAGGGCAGACATGGGGAGAGTGCTGACTCATTGAGGGGACTGTGACCAACGTCTTGGAACATTCTGTGTACAAATTGCTGAAGGGGAACTATTTTGCTCTGTAAACCTTTACCTAAAGCCCAATAAAATATTTTTTTGAAAAATCAATGGCTTAAAACAACAGATATTAATTATTACTCACAGTTCTGTGGGTCACCTGTGCAGTTATTCTGGTCTGGGCTGGTTCAGTTGATCTCTGCACTCTGCTAAAGGCTCTGCTGGGGTTTAGATGGTCTAGGATGGCCTCACTGGCATGTCTGGAAGTTGGCAGACTGTTTTGGTTTAAGATAAGGGTCAGCAAACTACTGCCCGTGGGCCAACTCTAGCCACATCCATTTGTTTACATCTTGTCCATAGCTGCTTTCACAATACAAAGCAGAGTTAAGTAATTGCAGTGAAGACCATATAGTCCACAAAACTGAAAATATTTACTATCTGGCCCTTTATAGAAAAAGTTTGCCAATCTCTCACCTAGGAGACCTCAGCTGGGATGCTTGTTTCTGCTCCATTCTGTTTCTCACTCTCTAGTAGGACAACCTGAGTTTTTACTTGGGAGCAACATTTCATGAGAATGAGAACATAAACTGCAATAGCTCTTAAGGCCTTGGCTCAGAATTTGTAACATTACTCCACCGAGTCCTGTCGGTCAAAGCAAGTCTCCAGGCCAACCCACATTCAAGAGGTAGGGAAACAGATTTCACCTTAGGATGGGAGAAACTGCAAAGAATTTGTGGCCATTTGTATTTTACCATGATGAGTAGAAATTGCCTTTTTGAAAGATCATTTGGCAATGTATATTAAAATCTAAGGTGTCCGTACAACCACTTTGTAAATCTATTTGGTGCTTCCTTAAAAAGCTAGAAACAGAAGTACCGTGCGATCCAGCTATCCTGCTCCTTGGAATATATCCTAGAGAAATAAGAGCCATCACACGAATAGATATATGCACACCCATGTTCACTGCAGCACTGTTCACGATAGCAAAAAGAAGGAAACAACCTAGGTGCCATCAATGGACAAATTGATAAACAAATTCTGGTATACTCACACGATGGAATACTACGCAATGATAAAGAACAACCATGAAGCCATGAAACATAATATGGAGGAAGCTGGAGGTCATTATGCTGAGTGAATTTAGTCAGTCACAGAAGGACAGATATTGTGTAAGACCACTATTATAAGAACTCAAGAAAAGGTTTAAACACAGAAGAAAACATTCTTTGATGGTTACGAGGGTGGGGAGGGAGAGGAAGGGGGTATTGACTAACTAGATAGTAGAAGAGAATTATCTTAGGTGAAGGGAAGGACAGCATACAATACAGAGGAAGTCAGCACAACTGGACTAAACCAAAGCTAGCGAGTTTCCTGAATACAATCAAACACTTTGAGGGATAGAGTAGCAGGGGTAGGGGTCTGGGAACCATGCTTTCAGGGGACATCTAGGTCAATTGGCGTAACAAAGCTTATTAAGAAAATGTTCTGCATCCTACTTTGGTGAGTGGCATCTGGGGTCTTAAAAGCTTGCAAGCAGCCATCCAAGATGTATCAATTGGTCCCAACCACCTGGCGTAAAGGAGAATGAAGAACACCAAAGACACAAGGAAAGTAGTAGCCCAAAAGACAGAAAGGGCCACATAAACCAGAGACTCCATCAGCCTGAGACAAGAACTAGATGGTGCCCAGCTACCACCAATGACCACCCTGACAGGAAACACAACAGAGAGTCCCCGATGGAGCAGGAGAAAGGTGGGGTGCAGAACTCAAATTCTAGTAAGAAGATCAGACTTAATGGTCAGACTGAGACTGGAGGTACCCAGGAAAGCATGGCCCCTGGATTCTCTATCAGCCCAGAACTGAAACAATTTCCGAGGCCAACTCTTCAGACAGGGATTGGACTGGACTGTGGGACATAAATTGATACTTGTGAGGAGTGTGCCTCTTAGCTCAAGTAGATACAGGAGATTAAACGCGCAGCTTCTGTCTGGAGACGCGATGGGAAGGCAGAGAGGGTTAGGCGCCGGTTGAATGGATGTGGGGAATCAGGGGTGGAAAGGAGGAGTGTGCTGTCACAGTGTGGGGAGAGCAACATAACAATGTATGTACAAATTTTTGTATGGGAAAAAATTTTTTAAAAAAGAAGAAGTGTATAGACCTAGATGGAGGACATGTCTCGAATCAATAGCTGCACTTTTTGATATTTTTGTTTAATAAAGTTTTCTATGATTTTGTGGCTGTAAAAAAAAGAAAAAAATCTAAGGTGTCCATTCCTAAAATATCTGTGGAAAGAAGAAACTGATCACAATGATTGCTTCTAGAGGGAGGAACTAGTGGCTAGGAAGTAGGAAATCATGTTGCTTTTCAATATGATTGATTTTGTACCAAGGGTATGCAGGTTGAAAAAAATTATATGTACATATTCTAATCAGCAATTCCATTTTTAAGTCTATAGCTCAGAGAAATACATATTTACAGTGAAGTAGATACAAAGATGTTCATTGCTATAGTGTTTATAAAAGAGGGAAAAAAAGGGAATAACCTAAATATTCCTCAGCAGGGAAATAATTAAATAAATTACAGTACATCGATATTACAGAATGCCATGTGACTGTTAAAAAAAAAAATTATATCTACCGATATGGAAAATCTCCAAGACATAAAGTAAGATGAAAACAAATTATTAAATAGCAGATTCAGTTTGATATCATTTATGTTAAGCAAAAACAAAACGCAAAGCACGTATTTCTATATGAAAATATATATGTGTAAACTAACCATAGGAAAAGATTTGAAAGGAAAAAGCCTAAACTGATAATAGTGGTTACCTTGTGGGAATGATTTGGAATATTAGAAGTAGGGGTATGTGAGACTTCAATTTTTTCTATATCGTTTGAATGTTTTATAAGAATAATGTATTAATATATCACCTGCATAATTTAAAAATAGATTTAAAGTAATAAAAATAAAAAAGAAAGAAGACAAAATCAGGATGGTCAAAAACCACAGGTTGAAATACATGCAAAAAAAGACAGTTTGGAGGGAGAACAAAGTCACTCTGGCCTGGGCATCTGTTCAGGGCAATTATTCTCCATGTGATGATTCAGAGATTGAGGCAGGCACAATCTTGTGGTATCTCCATGTCCACGTGTGCTTCCGTGACCACCACAGCAAGAGAAGAGAGTGGAGAATTGCACGCCACCTTTATAGTGTCCCCGCGCGTCTGTCAGTTTGTCGTGCTTGTGGTGGCTTGTGTGTTGCTGTAATACTGAAAGCTTTGCCACCAGTATTTCAAATACCAACGGGGTCACTCATGGTGGACAGGTTTCAGCTGAGCTTCAAGACTAAGAAGAAAGAACTGACGATCTACTTCTGAAAAAATTAGCCAGGGAAAACCTTATGAATAGCAGCAGAACATTATCTGATGTAGTGCCAGAATATGAGCCCCTCAGGTTGGAAGTCACTCAGAATACGACTAGGAAAGAGCTGCCTCCTCAAAGTTGAATCGACCTCAGTGACATGGATGGAGTCAAGCTTCCAGGACCTTCATTTGCTGATGTGGAACGACTCAAAATGAGAAGAAACACCTGCCAACATCCATTAATAATAGGAAAGTGGAATGTATAAAGTATGAATCTAGGAAAATTGGAAATTGTCAAAAATGAAATGGAATGCATAAAGATAGATATCCTAGGCATTAGTGAGCTAAAATGGACTGGTATTGGCCATTTTGAATCAGACAATCATATAGTTTACTATGCCGGGAATGACAAATTGAAGAGGAATGGTGTTGCATTCATCATCAAAAGGAACTTTTCAAGATCTGTCCTGAAGTACAACGCTGTCAGTGATAGGATAATATCCATACGCCTACAAGGAAGACCAGTTAATATGACTATTATCCAAATTTACACACCAATCACTAAGGCCAAAGATGAAGAAATTGAATATTTTTACCAACTTCTGCAGTCTGAAATTGATCAAATATGCAATCAGGATGAATTGATAATTACTGGTGGTTGGAATGTGAAAGTTGGAAACAAAGAAGAAGGCTTGATAGTTGAAAAATAATGGCTTTGGTGATAGAAACAACACCAGAGATAGCATGATAGAATTTTCTAAGGCTAACGATTTCTTCTTTGCAAATACCTTTTTCCAACAACATAAACAGCAATTATACATGCGGACTTTGCCAGATGGAATACACAGGAATCAAATCAACTACATCTTTGGAAAGAGGTGATGGAAAAGCTCAATATCATCAGTCAGAACAAGGCCAGGGGGTGACTGTGGAATAGACCAATAATTGCTCATACGCAAGTTGAAGTTGAAGAAAATTAGAACAAGTCCACAAGAGCCAAAGCACAACCTTGAGTATATGCCATGAGAATTTACAGACCATCTCAAGAATAGATGTGACACACTGGACACTAATGACCAAAGATCAGACAAGTTGTGGAATGACATTAAGGACATCATACATGAAGAAAGCAAGATGTCATTAAAAAGAAAGAAAAGACCGAAATGGATGTCAGAAGAGGCTCTGAAGGTTGCTCTTGAATGTAGAGTAGCTAAAGCGAAACAAAGAAATGATGCAGTAAAAGAGCTGAACAGAAGATTTCAAAGGGCATCTAGAGATGACAAAGTATTATAATGAAATGTGCAAAGACCTAGAGTTAGAAAACCAAAAAGTAAGAACATGCTTGGCATTTCTCAAGCTGAAAGAACTGAAGAAAAAAAATTCAAGCCTTGAGCTGCAATATTGAAGGACTCTGCAGGGAAAATATTGAAAGACACAGGAAGCATCAAAAGAAGGTGGAAGGTAAAGGACCACAACTACCATGGCCTCCACCAGACTTAGTCCAGTATAACTGGATGATGCCTGGTTACCACTATAGACTGCTCTGACAGGGACCACAACAGAGGGTCCTGGACAGAGCTGGAGAAAAATGTAGAACAAAATTCTAACTCACAAAAAAAGACCAGACTTACCGGCCTGACAGAGACTGGAGAAACTCCAAGAGTACTGCCCCGGACACCCTTTTACTCAGTAATGAAGTCACTCCTGAGGTTCACCCTTCAGCCAAAGATTAGACAGTCCCATAAAACAAAACAAGACTAATGGGGCACAACAGCCCAGGGACAAGGACTAGAAGGCAGGCTGGTAATAGGGAACCCAAGGTTGAGAAGGGAGAGTGTTGACATGTCGTGGGTTGTTAACCAATGTCATAAAACACTACGTATACTGTTTAATGAGAAACTATTTGTTCCGTAAACCTTCTCTAAAGTACAATTTAAAAAAAAAAAGAAGGTGGAAGGAATACAGAGTCACTGTACTAAGAAGAATTGGTCGATGTTCAACATTCAGGAGGTAGCATATGATCAAGAACTAAAGTCCAAGCTGCACTGAAGGCATTGGCGAAAAACAAGGCTCCAGGAATTGACAGAATACCAATTGGGATGTTTCAACAAACAGATACAGTGCTGGAGGTGTTCACTCATCTGTGCCAAGAAATTTGGAAGACAGCTACCTGGTCAACCAAATGGAAGAGATCCATACTTGTACCCATTCCAAAGAAAGGTGATCCAACAGAATGCAGAAATTATCAAACAATATCATTAGCATCACACACAAGTAAAATTTTGCTGGAGATTATTCAAAAGCGGTTGCAGGAGCACATCAACAGTGAACTGCCAGAAATTCCAGCTGAATTCAGAAGAGGATGTGAAACAAGGGATATCATTGCTGATGTCCGGTGGATCTTAGCTGAAAGCAGAGAATACCTGGAAGATGTTTACCTGTGTTTTGTTGACTATGCCAAGGCATTCGACTGTGTGGATCATAACAAATTATGAATAAAATTTTGAAGAATGGGAATTCCAGAACGCTTAGTTGTGCTCATGAGGAGCATGTACATAGACAAAGAGGCAGTCATTGGATCAGAACAAGGGGATACTGTGTAGTTCAAAGTCAAGAAAAGTGTGCGTCAGGGTTTGGGCAAATCTGCAGCAAAAGAACTCTTTAAAGTTTAAAAAAAAAAAAGCAAAAGGTCACTTTGAGGACTAAGGTGCACCTAACCCAAGCCATGGTATTTTAATTGCCTCATATACATGCAAAAGCTGGACAACGAATAAGGAAGAGTGAAGAAGAATTGATGCCTTTGAATTATGGTGTTGGCAAAGAATATTGAATATACCACGGACTACCAGAACAAACAAATCTTTCTTGGAAGAAGCACAGCCAGAATGCTCCTTAGAAGCAAGGATGGTGAGACTTCATCTCACATACTTTGGACATGTTATCAGGAGGAGCCAGTCCCTGGAGACATCATGCTTGGTAAAGTAGAGGTCATTGAAAAAGAGGAAGACCTTCAATGAGATGGATTAACACAGTGGCTGCAACAATGGGCTCCAGTATAACAATGATTGTGAAGATGGCACAGGACCGGGCAGTGTTTCGTTCTGTTGTAAACAGGGTCTCTATGAGTCAAAACCGACTCAACGGCACCTAACAACAACTTTATAGTGTTTCCACTAGAAGTGACGCACATCACTTCTACTCAAACATTTCATTGGCTAAAGCAAGTTGCATGCCCCACCTAACTTGGCAGGGTGAGGGGGAGTGCATTCTTTCCATGTGTCCAGATATTGCTAGAAAATAATGACGCTCACTACATGTGCTTCATCCATAATCACCAGGGCATCAAAGACAAGTGTAACAGAATCAGCATACAGACGAATCAGATTTAAATCTAAAGATGACAAAATATCCAACAGTCACCAAAACTACAAAGAAAACCAGAACCTTAAAAGCTAGGCATTTGCATTGATCACATTTAAGCAAAAAAGGAATTCATTAAAGGGTATTAGATAGCTCATACGACTGTGAGAAGAGGTGGAACAATGCCCAGGAACAATGCCCAAAACCACGCTGTAGAACTGGCCTGATGAGAAAGATGCAGCTAGTGCTGCAGACACTGCCACTGAGCACTAAGCAACAAGGACTTGGCTTCAGTGTAGCTGCCCCTGTTGTCAGCACCCATGCCATTCGGAATTAGACATCCTGTATCTGCATTTAGAACCCCTGCTGCTCTCAAGAGCCAGAAGTCCCTTATCTCCGCTCATACTGACAGAATAGGAAATCCCGTTTCCTCATGCTGCTTCCTTGCAAGTGAAGATCTTGTTTGAGTGTTTCTGATTGGTGGAGTTAGGTACCCTGCCTTCTTCATCCTCGCTGCAAGGAAAGCTGGGAATTTGATTTCTACATTGGTAAAGTAAGACTCATTACATGGGGATTTCCTGTAATATAAAAAAAAATTTTAAAGATAATGGGCACCCCAAATGTCCACTACAGTATCAAATTCAAAAGAAAAATGAATACCCTTAAAAAGGAATTAGTAGGGCAAAGAGAGGACTTTAAAATGCATACTAATTACTACCTTGAGATAGGATACTGCATTCATAAAATAAGAAGAGGTCGATGTGAAGAAAAGAAAAAACCACACAATTAGAGATCTAAGAGATTTACTTACCCACCCTCCAGTCAAACTCTCTGTGATCTGTTCCCTAAACACTCCATGTTCTTTTCTGCCTCCCTCTCTTTGCTCATCCTGGTCTCTCTTCCTGAAATGTCCTCATCCTCTCCTTCCCACAATTACTACTAGCCCATATCCTACATGGCCTTTAAGAGTCATCTTAAATTGCTACTTCACCCATAAAGTCTCCATAAAACCTTCCTGATTCTTCCATCCAGTTGTGAGTGGCCTCTCCCTCCTCTGAAACCCCTTGGTTTGTCACACTCCATGGTGCTCACCCCAATTTGCTCTTTGTTATTGCTATTTGCGCTTCTCTTATTGTTGTTGTTATTAACTGCCTTTGAGTCAGCCCTGACTCATGACAATCCCACGCACAAAGAAACGAAACACGTTTGGTCCTGCACCATCACCATGATGGGGTGCAGACTGGACCATTGTGATTCATAGGGTTTCATTGGCTGATTTCCAGATGTAGATTGCCAGGCCTTTCTTCCTAGTCTATCTTAGTCTAAAAGCTCCACTGAAACCTGTTCCACATCACAGCAATATGTAAGCAACCACCAACAGATGGACGGTGCCTGTGCATGAGATATATTGGCTAGGAATTGAAGCCGGTCTCCCACATGGAAGGCAAGATTTCTACCACTGAACCACCAAAGTCCCCACTTTTCCTTATTAAGACCCACAATGAACAATTTGCGCATTAGAACAGTGGGTCTCAACTAGGAGGCCACATCAGAATCCAGGGAAGGGAGTTTTTAAAAATCCTCATACTTGGACCCCATACCAGGAAATTCTGACTGTAAGCCTGAGGTAGGGCTCTGACATCTGTAGTTTGCACGTGTAGTCTTAAAACTCTTCACAAATCTATGAACCTCTGGTTGAAATCCAAGGTTTTAGATAAACCTCATGAGCTCCTGAATATCTTATACATATGAAGCTATAGCCCCACCAAAGTTTTAGCTCTCAGAATGCAAGGACTATGTGTCCTTCATCTTTGCACCCCTACCCAAGTACCTAGTCCACGGAAGGTTTGGTAAGTACACCTGCATTGAACCAAACCCGGACTGGCATTAAATGACACATTGCTCTCCCCATTTCAATACCCTTACCACCACACCACCGGGTCCCCAGCCCAGGACTTCCCTTTGTACCTGCAGCACTTAATACTGCAGTAGACAGGAGAAATGCCAGCCCTATACTCATCCTGAGCTACAAGCCACAGGAACCGGGCAAGAGTGGATTCTATATGACATCTAGCTAATGTCCTTACCTGTAAAATGAGGAATAACAGAATTAGTTATATCTACTTTCCAAGGATGATGTGAGACAGAAGAGAAAATAGCAATGAGTGAGCTCTGAAATTGTCCTCCAATATATACACATAAGGGATTATAGTAGCAGACATGTTACTCTGGCCCAAGGCTCTCACCACACCCTCCACCTCTATTAATAGAGTCTGAAGGGTGAGACCTACTCGCCAGAAAGGGGCAGCTCGCTCAGCCATTCATTTCTTTATTCACCACCAACTACTGAGAGCCTACCACATGCCAGGCACTGGGGACACAGATGAAAGACCAGCACAGAAGTCTACTGGAGCCCGTGAGAGGGACACAGTGTGTTGTTGTTGTTGCTAGCTGCCATCAAGTTGGTAACCCCGTGTACAACAGAATGAAACGTTGCCCCATCCGGTGCCATCTTCACGATCATTGGTATATTCAAGTTCATTGTTGCAGCCATAGTGCGGTGCAGTGAATTACTTAATATGGCCCTTCTAACCGTGGTCTTTGTAACTCCCACCAAATGACTGAGTGGGATCATGAAAATGAGGTGATTGTGGCCCACCAAGGGGATTAGATAGCTTGCTAATATTGTAAATAAGGTGAGTGGCACCCTTGTGGAGGTGGGACCATGCAAGTAAGGTATATGGAACCCTAATGAGGGGATTGGTCAGTTTTGCCATCCTGCTAGGCTTAAAATGAACCATCCCAGAGGTGGGAAGGGAGGATCTCCCTAGCACCAAGAAAGAAGAGCCAGGAGTGGAAGGTGTCCTTTGAACCTAGGCTTCCTGCACTGAGAAGCTCTGGAACCAAGAGACCGAGAGAGAGAGAGAGAGAGAGAGAGCAAGAGAGAGAGCTATAAAACTGATGATGGCAAGAAGCGGTGGCAGAGAAACGGCAGCAGCAGAGGCAGTAGACCGGCAGGAGACAGCGCAGTGGGCTTCCTGGCCCACAGAGTGAGAAAGCTGAGTGCCTTCAGGCAGGAGGCTTGCTGGCAGAGTAGGGTGCTTCTGGGCACTTGGTGGAGCTAGGTTTGCTGACCTGCGGAGCTAGAGCTGAGTACCTTTGGGCTGAGGCTTACTGGCAGAGTGGGATGCCTCTGGGTACTTACTGGCAGCGCTAAAAGAGCTTTGTAACACTTGTTCGAGCAAGGCAGAGGCCAGTTAACAGGCTGAGGGCCAGAGAGAGACCTGACTGTGGGCATGGCTGAGAAGAGGCTGTCCTGATCAAAGAAGTGTATCCTGAGTCGTTCCTGAACCTGAATTGCAACCTGTTACTTCCCTATAACTGTGAGTACGATCTGTGAGTTCTGCATGACCACTTCAATGAGTTATTGAACTCAGCAGAGAAGTAGAGAGTGCTGTGGAAGGGACGGTTGGTGTCAGATTTGGTAAAAAGGTTAGAGAGAGGAGATATGTCTGACCTCGCCTCATAGGAATCAGCGTTGGGCTGTTGGTCTTAATTCTCCTTCGTCCTTGTGAAGTTAGACGAGGAGGTCAGACACCACTGCCACGCCATTTTTACACATTGCTTTTTGTTTTTTTTTTTTAAATAGTATTTTATTGTGTTTTCAGTGAAGGTTTACACAGCAGTTTAGTTTCCTACTCAACAATTTCTATACAAGTTGTTCAGTTTCCATTGGTTACATTCTTCATAATGCATGAACATTCAGCATAATTTCCATTCTGATTGTTCCATTTCCATTAATCTAGTTTTTCCGCCCCCTTACATTCTGATTTTTGTTTTAAAGTAATTATTGACTGTTTGGTCTTATATAAGTGATTTTTAAAAGGAGCGCAGTACTTATGGGTGATATTCATTATTTTTTTAAATATTTTATTATGTTTTTGGTGGAAGTTTACACAGCAAATTAGGTTCCCATTTAACAATTTCTATATGTATTGTTCAGTGACTTTGGTTACATTTTTCATAGTGTGTCAGCATTCTCATTATTTCCATTCTGGTTGCTCTGTTTCCATTAATCTAGCTTCCCTGCCCCTCCTTACCTTCTCATCTTTGCTTTAGGTCTCATATAGATGCATTTGGTCTCATATGGATGATTATTTGAAGGAGCACGGTACTCAAGGGTGATACTGTTTATTTTATGAGCCAATCTGTTATTTGGCTGAAAGATGACCTCCCGGTGTAGCTTTAGTCTGAAGTTTAAAGGGTATCTCAGGACGACAGTCTCAGAGGTTCCTCTAGTCTCTACTAGTCCAGTAAGCCTGGACTTTTTTTGAGGAATTTGAGTTTTGTCCTACATTTTTCTCCTACTCTATTCAAGACCTTCTATTGTGTCCCAGGTCAGAACAGTGAGTAGTGATAGCCGGGCACCATCTAGTTCTTCTGGTCACACTGAGGCTGTGGTTTGTGTGGGTATTCATTATTTTATGAGCCAGTTTGTTATTTAGCTACAAGGTGACCTCAGGTGTTAGTTTCAGTTCAAGGTTTGAAGAGTATCTCAGGGAAATAGTCTCTGGGAGTCTCCAGTCTTAACCAGTCCAAGAGGTCTGGTTTTGTTTTTGTTTTTTAGGAATTTGAGGTTCTGTTCCACATTTTTCTCCCATTTTATCAGGGTCTGTCTATTGTGGTCCTGATTAGAATGGTCCGTAGTGGTAGTGGGCACCATCTAGTTCTTCTGGTCAGGGTAGATGAGACCATGGTTCATGTAGACTATTTGTCCTGTAGACTAGTTTCTTCTTTGAGTCTTTGGTTTCCTTCTTTCTCTTTTGCTCCAGATGAGTAGAGACCAATAGTTGTATCTTAGATGGCCACTTGCAAGTTTTTAAGACTCCAGATGCTACTCACCAAATTAGGATGTAGAACATAACTTATTAACTATATTATGCCAATAGACCAAGATGTCCCACAAGACTATGGACCTAATCCTTCAAACTCAGAAATCAAATCCTGTGAGGTATTTGGTTATGTCTAAGAAGAATCTGTAACCGTGCCCCCCTGGGCTTTATTATATATATGAGTATATGTGCATACACTCACATAGATGCATATGTATATGCTTTCATGTATATATATACACACATGTACACATATTTATACCCATATATGCCTACATATATACATTTATACCTGCGCATATATTTTTTTAGTTGTTTTTGTTGTTGTTTCAAAATTATATATGCCACAGTAATTACCAACAGGTCCTTTTTTCTTGTGTACGTTTTAGTGACATCATTTACCTTCATCAAACTACACTTCACCCTCATTTGGTGTAACCTTTCCCATCACCAAAAATAACAAATGTCTACTATCTAGAGAGTGAATCTCCTTCTCTCCCCACCCTATCCCTGGTAACCACTAATGAACATTAGTTTCTGTATTTTTACTTGTTTATCTCATTTCATAAAAGTGAGAACATACAATTTTTTTGTGTGTAATTGACTTATTTCACTCAACGTTTCTAATAAGTTCCCAGGAAGTGATATGTAAGAATCACCCAGGGATCTTGTTAAAATGTAGATTCCGATTCAGTATATCTTGGGTTGAAATGCAAATTCTCAGCAGGAAACTTGTTAAAAATGCAAATTTTCAGCAGGGTTCCAACCAGCCAGAACTATGAAGCCCTGCTCTTAGCATTTTCAACCTCTGTGCCCTTGAGCAATTTATTTAATCTTCCAGGGCCTGAGCTTCCACATTGTCTTCTCTCTCTCTTTTTTTTTTTAACATTTGCATTTTAAAAAAAATAATTATCGTGGTAAAATATATATAACAAAACATTTGCCATTTCAACCTTTTTTACATGTACAATGCAGTGACATTAGTTACATTCACCATGGTGTGCAACCATCACCACTGTTTCCAAATTTTTCCTTCGCCCTTAACAGAAACTCTTTACTCCGCAAGCAATAACTCCCTATTTCTCCCTCCCAGCAACCCCTGATAACCACCAATATAACTTTAGTCTCTACATGTACCTATTCTAGATATTTCATATAAATGGGATCATACAATATTTGTCTTTTTGTTTCTGACTAATTTCATTCAGCGTGTTTTTAAGGTTCATCCAAGTCATAGCATGTATCAGAGCTTCATTTCTCTTTATGGCTGAATAATATTTCATTGTATGTTATCGACCACATTTTGTTTATCTGTTCATCCGTTTATGGACATTTTAGGTTGTTTCCATCTTTTGACTATTGTGAATAATACTGCTGTAAACATTTGTGTGCAAGTTTCTGTGTGGACATGTGTCTTCATTTCTCTTGGGTATATACCTAAAACCAGAAAACCAAATCCTTTGCCATCAAGTCAATTCCAACTCATAGTGACCTACGGGACAGAGTAAAACTGCCCCATAGGGTTTCCAGAGTAGACTGCCACATCCTTCTCCTGCTGAGCAGCTGGTGGGTTCGAACCACCAATCTTTCAGTTAGCAGCTGATTTAGGAAATTAATATTAAAATCATTTATTCCCTCTGCTTGAGCATACAAAATGTGACCCAGCTGGAGCTGGGCTCACAAGGA
>NW_004443976.1:17146604-17243932 GCF_000243295.1 Trichechus manatus latirostris | reverse complement strand
TAGGATCACAGTTTCTAGCCAATCTGAAAAGGCTAAGCTTTCAATGGTTTTGCCCATTTGTAATGTTAATATATACCGAAGGCTTTGTAACTATTCTTTGGACTTGGACAGACATGGCTGTGGCATAATGCTTGTCTGTTTTCCCATTCTTGCCTACTCTGTAATATTCTTTGGACTCAGACAGACATGGCTCTAGCAGCACGCTTGTCCATTCTCCCACTTTTGCACTTTTGAATATATGCTGAATAAAACTTGCTTTTGCTTTACTAAACTTTATGATATTTTTCCCCTACAACACAGCCAAGTGCTTAACCACTGTGCCACAAGCGTTCCCTTGGTATACACCTGGGAGTAGAATTACTCTATGAGTAATTGAGACTGTTTTCCAAAGCAGCTGGACCATTTTACATTCCTACCAGCAGTCCATAAAGGTTCCAATATCTTTGCATCCTTGCCAACAGCTGTTCTTATTTGACGTTTTGATCCTAGCCATCCTAGTGTGTGTGAAGTAGTATCTCATTGTGGTTTTGATTTGCTTTTCCCTGATGACTAATGATATGGAACATCTTTTCATGTACATATTGGCCGTTTATATATCTTCTTTGGAGAAATGTCTATTCAGAAACTTTGCCGTTTTTAAAATTGTGTTATTTCGCTTTTTATTATGGAGTTGCAAGAGTTCTTTATATATTCTAGGTACAAGTCCCTTATAAGATATAAAAAAATAAAAACCCATTGCTGTCAAGTCAATTTGGACTCATAGTGACCCTTTATAAGATATATGATTTGCAAATATTTTCTCCTATTTTGTGGGTTATCTTTTCACTTTCTCAATGGTGTCGTTCGATGAGCAAAGGTTTTATGTTTTGATGAAGTCCAATTTATCTATTTTTTTCTTATGTTGCTTGTACTTTTTGGTACTTAAGAATCCTTTGCTAAATCCAAGATCATGAAGATTTACCCCTACATTTTCTTTTAAGAATTTTATAGTTTTTGCACTTACATTTAGGTCTTTGATCCATGTTGAGTTAATTTCTGTATATTATATGAGGTAAGGGTCCCAACTTTATTCTTTTGCATATGGCTATCCAGTTGCCCTGGTGGTACAATGGTTAAGCACTCTGCTGCTAATCTAAAGGTTGGCAGTTTGAACCGTCCTAGTGGGATAAAGACCTGGTGATCTGTTCTGTAAAGGTTACAGCCAAGAAAACCCTATGGGGCAGTTCTACTCTGTCACATGGGGTCTCTATGAGTTGAAATCGATTCAAAGTCACACAGCAACAACAGCATCCAGTTTTCCAGCATCTCCTTTGAAAATTTAAAGACAATTTTGTTATCAGGGTTTCTAGAATAATCTAAACCAGTTCCTTTGTAACTATCCAGCAAATATCTCTGGATATTTCTTTTTGCGTGTGTTTTATTTCCCAAATGGAAATAACTTCATTGTGTTTTTCTTATTGTAAAGATTGTACATACTTTATGTGGAAAATTCAAACAGTACAAGAAACTATAAAATATTACATGCTTTTAAAAGTGATTTTAAAAATTCAATGCAATATGGAGATTGAGTGAATGAAAACACATAATCACTTTTAATAGTTGCATAGTATTCCATTGGAAGCATGTAATGTTATGTATTTTATCAGGCCTCTCTACTAGCAGGCATCTGTTTTCAGTTTCTCTTTGTCGTAAACATGTACACATCTTGTGCATATGGGTGCTGCGGCGATTTAAATGATCTCCTTATCCCTGCTGCCCTGGCGGACAGGGAAAGTAGGGCAAGAGTCAGGGGAAGATGAGATTCAACTTGTCCCTTATAGAGGAGCTGTTGGGTGAGTGAACCTGCCTGGTGATGACCTTGTCTTGGCCTCCCTAATGGCAGTGCTTAGAGCTCTTACACCTCAAGGTGCACACAGATCACCTGGGGAACAGCAAGTTAAACAGCAGGTTCCCAGAGCCTTGCCCCAGGGAGTCTGATTCAGTCTGGGGAGGGGTCTGAGAATCTGCATTTTTAACAAGCACCCCAGCTGCTGATTCTGATGTAGGTGGCTGGTGGACCACACTTGGAGAAACACAGATGTAGAGAGTGGAGGCAGGTAAATCGTGTTGACCTGAGAAATAGGAAAGGCCATGGGGGACTGATAGGGAAGAAAATTAATTTAACACCTTCCATCACACCAGGGGATCAGGCTCCAGTGTGCTTTGGGTTGATGCAGAACTAACAAATCTACCGGCTGGCCTTCATTCAAGAAGGTCGAATGATTCTGATAACTGCATAGAAAGACCCCAAGTCCCCTTAGTCTATTCCTGAACTGGCATTCTCTCCTCTCCTTTGTGCTCAGTGTTATTCAGTTAGAGATACAGGGGCACATAGAAACATCTCAGCATGCTCATTGGAGCATTAGAAAGGTTATGGTTCACCATGGTCTTGAGGAACATCTAGCTCAATTGGCAAAACATAGTTTATAAAGAAAATGTTCTACATCCTACTTTGGTGAGCAGCATCTGAGGTCTTAAAAGCTTATGAGGGGTCATCTGTCTCAGTCATCTAGTGCTGCTATAACAAAATACCACAAGTGGATAGCTTTAACAAAGAGAAATTTATTTTCTCACAGTCTAGTAGGTTAGAAGTCCAAATTCAGGTGTCAGCTCCAGGGGAAGTCTTTCTCTCTCTGTTGGCTCTGGAGGAAGGTCCTTGTCATCATTCTTCCCCTGGACTAGGAGCTTCTCTGTGCAGGAACCCCAGGTCCAAAGGATGCACTCTGCTCCCAGACTGCTTTCTTGGTGGGATGAGGTCCCCAACTCTCTGCTTCCTTCCCTTTCCTTTTATCTCTTGTAAGATAAAAGATGGTACAGGCCACACCCCAGGGAAATTCCCTTTACATTGGATCAGGGATGTGACCTTAGTAAGAGTGTTACAATCCTACCCTAATCCTCTTTAACATAAAATTACAATCACAAAATGGAGGACAACCACACAATACTGGGAATCATGGCCCAGCCAAATTAATACATATTTTTTTGGGGGGGAGATAATGCAATGCATGACACCATTTAAGATACTCCGTTGGTCCCACCCTGTCTGGAGCAAGGGAGAATGAAGAAAACCAAAGACACAAGGGAAAGATTAGTCCAAAGGACTAACGGACCACAACTACCACAGTCTCCACCAGACTGAGTCTAGCATAACTAGATGGTGCCCAACTCCCACCTCTGACTGCTCTGACTAGAATCACAATAGAGGGTCCCGGACAGAGCTGGAGAAAAATGTAGAACAAAATTCAAACTCCCAAAAAAGAGACCAAAATTACTGGTCTGACAGACTGGAGAAACTGGGAGTATGGCTACCAGACACTCTTTTAACTCAGTACTGAAGTCACTCCTGAGGTTCACCCTTTCTTCAGCCAAAGATTAGACAGGCCCATAAAACAAGTTGAGACTAAATGGGCATGCCAGCCCAGGGGCAAGGATGAGAAGGCAGGAGGGGACAGGAAAGCTGGTAATGGGGAACCCAAGGTTGAGAAGGGAAGAGTGTTGACATGTCATGGGGTTGTCAACCAATATCACGAAACAAAGTATGTATTAATTGTTTAATGAGAAACTAATTTGCTCTGTAAATCTTCATCTAAAGTACAATATTAAAAAAAAAAAAAGAAAGGCTATGGTTCTGCCTGGGAAGGTGGGAGCTACCCCATAGTCACCAGCAAAGATAGCCAAGGTTAAGGATGTTGCTGGAAAATAGGAGAACAATACCAAGTTTTGGTGAAGATTGGAACAACAGGAGCATAGTTGGGGGGAGGGGAGAGGATATAAATTGGTCCAACCACTCTGGAAAACAATTTGACCCGGTAATTCCCCTCCAGGGTATATACCCTAGAAAACTCTTGCACTTGGGCTCCGGAAGACATAAACAATAATGTTCTTAGCAGCATTGTTCAAAAACAGCAAAATCTGGAAACAATTCAAAGTGACGGTTAAGATTGTGTGTCAGCTTGGCTGGGCCATGATTCTCAGTGTTTTGGCAGTTGTATAATGTTGTGCTCACTTCCCTATTCAGATGTGATATGTGATCACCCCCATGGTGGGATCTGCTGTGACCTCAGCCTAAGACACTCACTGACAGGATAATGGATAAGTAAATTGTGGTACATTCACACAGTGAATACTATACATAGTACAAATGAATGAACTTTGGCTACTCAAGTTGTCTTAGGCTAGGTTATCTAGAAAAGCAAAATCAGTAACACATGTAAATATATATATAGAGAGAGATTTTTATCAAGGAAATGGCTCACGCTGTTGTAGAGGCTGGAAACATTCCAAGTCTGTGGGTGAGAACAGAGGCCTCTCCTGATTCACGCAGTTGCAGGGGCTGGCAAGCCCAAGATCAGCAGGTCAGACAGCAGGGCTTTTGCTCACAGGCTGCGAAGATTGATGAATCCCAAGATCAGCAGGCAAGACCACAGGTAAGCTGCTAGCTCAAGTCCTAAGAACCAGAGGTCAAATGAACATGAGCCAGCTGCAGGGTCCAGATTGAGCAAAAAGTCCCTGAGTCTTGCCAGAATGTCCACTTATATTCCATGCAGGCCACACCCTCAAGGAAACTCCCTTTCAGCTGGTTGGCTACTCACAGCAGATTCCATCATGGAGGTGATCACATTATATCAAATCTCATCATGGAAGTGATCACATCATCATACAACTGCTAAACTACGTCGTAAATGCCAGACCACTGAGAATCATGGTCCAGCCAAGTTGACACAGAGAAGCTTAATGTTCACGTGCATCAGTGCAGATGAATCTTAAAAACATAATAAGAGGAAAAAGTAATTCATAGAATAAATACCATACGATGCCATTCTTGTTAAATTAAAAGAGAAGCAGAACTAAACAACTTATTTTGGGGGGATTTGTGTGTGGAAAAATATTTTAAAAAGCCGAAGATTGTGGGAAAAATTCAGAGTAATGGTTCCCTCTGGGCAAGGCAAGGAGATGAGAGCTTTAGGGCACTAGTAGTGTTCTAAGTTCTTAAGTTGGGTGGTGAGTTCACAGGTGTTTGTTTTATTATTATGCATATAAACTACACATACATAAGTTATCTTTTTTTGACAATATAAAAATGTTTCAGAATAGATAAATAAAGCAAGAAAAAGATGAAATCCCTTAGCCACTACCGTGCTCTCTAAAGATTTTGTGTTCTCTGTACCCCATCTCCCAGCAGGCACTAAAGATCAGAAAGCAAGACGCAAGCCTAAAGAGACCAATGGAAGCTTATAAAAAGCCACCTCCATCTCCACCATTCAGAGACTGGAGCAAGCGCCTCTTCTACCCTTCCCCAGTTTGTTTCTCATAGACTGCACCTGTCACTAAGTAACGGCCTCATCTTCCAACCAAGCTGATTGCATGTTTAGCTAATGTCTTAGTTACCTAGTGCTGCTGTGACAGAAATACCACATGTGGGTGGCTTTAACAAACAAATCCATTTTCTCAGTTTGGGAGACTAGAAGTTCAAATTCAGAGTGTCTACTCTAAGGGAGAGCTTTGTCTCTCTGTCAGCTCTGGAGGAAGATACTTCTCTCCTCCTCCTGGGCAATCTTCATGTGTTTTGGCATCTCTCTTCTCCCATCTCTGCTTCCTTGCTCTCTTGTTTAATCTCTTCTATATCTCAAAAGATATTGACTCAAAACACATTCTACACTGTTGTTGTAGTTGGGTACCATCGAGTTGATTCCGACTCATTCTGACCCTGTGTACAACAGAATGAAACACTGCCTGGTCCTGCACCATCCTCATAATCGTTATGTTTGAGCCCATTGTTGCAGCCACTGTGTCAATCCATCTCGTCGAGGGTCTTCCTCTTTTTCGCTGACCATCTACTTTACCAAGCATGATGTCCTTCTCCAGGGACTGGTCCCTCCTAATAAAATGTCCAAAGTACGTGAGACAAAGTCTCACCATCCTTGCTTCAAAGGAGCACTCTGGCTGTATTTCTTCCAAGACAGACTTGTTTGTTCCTCTGGAAGTCCATAGTATAGTCAATATTCTTCGCCAACACCATAATTTAAAGGCATCAATTCTTCTTCAGTCTTCCGTGTTCATTGCCCAGCTTTTGCATGCGTATGAGGCAGTTGAAAATATCATGGCTTGGTTCAGGTGGACCTTAGTCCTTAAAGTGACATCTTTGCTTTTTAACACTTTAAAGAGGTCTTTTGCAGCAGATTTGCTGATGCAATAAGTCGTTTGATTTCCTGACTTGCTTCCATGGGCATTGACCATGGATCCAAGTAAAACGAAATCCTTGACAATTGTCAGTCTCTGCACTAATCCTGTCTTATTAACATAACAAAGACAATCCACTCCCATATGAGATTATAATCACAGGCATAGAGGTTAGGAAGTACAACGCATATTTTTTGGGGAAAAAATTCAATGCATAATGGCTAATATGACGTTTTTCTCCAATGACAACAGGACTGTGCTTGGGACGTTATTTTCCGAACAAGCAAGGCATCCCAGGACCTCATTTTTCCTATCCTGATGCTCCCAGTGCATCTCTAGCACCCACTCTTATTTTTTTCCTCTGCCAGTCTCACATCCGACTGGGCCTCCAGGTTTCCTTCTGTATCCCAGGCAGTTGGCTTCCTTCTGCTCCCTTCCTCACTGCCTGTGAGCTCAGCAGCAGACCTTGAGATCTCCTAGGCTTTGAAAGATCCCCCTCTGCCATCTTTCCTTATTACAAGACCACCTAACCTGTGGATGAGGAGCAGAGTTCCTGTGGTGAGGTTTTCCTTGAATGTGTTCGGAATCAAAACAGCTGAGTTCCAATTCTCCTCTTGCCTGACCAGCTCATCATCCCCTCTGAGCCTACTGGCTGGTTTATTAGGTAAAAAGAGTCTTATTTTACAGGATGTTGATGATGTGCATGGAACATTAAGAAGTGGAAGGACCTTAAAGTTCATCTAGTTTTCCCCACTTGTCTTAAAGATGGAAAAACTAAGGCTAGGGTATGAAGAGACCTGGATTGGACAGGGACAGGGATGCTTAACCCTTTAGGGGCAGTTGTTGGACTAGAACCTGGGACTTTTATCTCTCCATCATCTTGCCTCCCTGTTGCTGCTTTTTGCATCCCTACTGGAGGCTGGTTTGCCACTGAGGCATAGAGGTAAGTTAGAAGGACCTACAGTAACTAGCTGAGTCCTACCCCACCTCCACCCAAGGCCAAGACATTGAAACTGCTGATGAGGCTGACAATATCTGGGGGCGGCAGGAGCCTGCCCTACCTGCCAGGCAGTTCATTGCACAACCAGCCAAGCTGAGGGCTAGGATTCTTCTTCCTACACTACCCATTGCTGTTGAGTTGATTCTGACTCATAGCGTCCCACACTAGGCCCAGCTATATAGAGGAAAGATCAAGAAATCACAAAAAAGCTGGACACTATCCCCACCACTACCTCAGACCCTCTCTCCTCTCCCTGTAGGGTTGGGGTGGGTTGGGGATAAGAGAGGCCTGAGCACAGGAAGCAGGGTAGGAAAGCAAGCTCTGTAAGAGTTGAGGGGGGCTGGCTAGTGACCTTAGGTCTTCCTCCTCACCTCCAATGGGGTCTTCTATTTTGGGGAGGGAATTTGTGGGTAAGTTAGAAAGGAGGAAGAAGAAGATTTTGGCCTCATCTTTCAGCCTGTTAGAGTTTATCTGTGAAATGGAGAAATGGGAGAAGGTGAGACAGAGTTGGTTCATGAGGCTGCCAGTGGAGATGCTAATGGAGACTGGACTCTGTGCAAAGATCTCCCCTGACCTGAGAGGCAGTAAATGCAGAGACCAGGACTGCACATGGCCTCTCCAGTTCTGGCACGCAGACTGCAATAATTCAGCACCATCTGAAACATAGCTACCATTCAGGAAGTCCATTGAAGACTCAGAGCAATCCAGTTCCGGGCCTTCTAACCAGTTGCCATCAAGTTGACTCTGACTCCTGGCAACTGCATATGTATCCAGTTTGGGGAGGGCTTAAGTTGGAGGACCCATCAGGTCCTCAGTTACTGGTCCCTACAATTCACAGTAGCTCTATCTACTGTTTCCATTCCCAACTTGGTGGTACAGGACTCACTTATCTCTAGACACAGTGAGAAGTCGTTCTCTCCCAGAGGACCCAGGGCTCCTACTCTCTGTCTCAGAGCCCTCTCTGTTCTTTCCTCTTTCCTTCCCCAAGCCTAGGGAGAAACACTGATGTACAATTGTCAAAATATTTTAAAACAGACTTGTGATATAGTAATGTATGAATTTTTTAAAGTACATTAAATACCAAGATCTAGTGATGGATCTAATAATTTCATACTTTTTTAGTGGTGCTGAATGTAAACAATATTTCAACATATTGCGACAACCATAATATGATATGAAATTATCTGTGATTTCTGCTGATGACGCAGGCACATGTACTGTTAACACTACAATTGTTGTTGTCTATATTCATAATTGAATGAAATGCTACATTTCAGATAGAGGTTAGTAAAAGAATAAAAAAACAGAAAACAAAATCAGTTGCTGTCAAGTTGATTCCAACTCATGGTGACCCCATGTGTGTTAGAGTAGAACTGTGCTCCATAGGGTTTTCAATGGCTGATTTTTTTGATATAGATCACCAGGCCTTTCTTTCGAGGTGTCTCTGGTTGAACTTGAACCTCTCACCTTTCATTAGCAGCAGAGCATGTTAACCATTTGCACCACCCAGGAATTCCTCCCTGAGACTAGTGGCACAAAACCCATTATCAGCATGAATGGAAGGGGAAGGAGAGTTTGAGCATAGTTTAATACCTTAAAAATTCTTCCACTGTAACTTCATTGGGATTCATTTGCTCCTAATTTATACAGCTTTGTTTGCTGAAAGTGAAGAGAACTTGAAGCACTTACTGATGAAGATCAAAGACTCTAGCCTTCAGTATGGATTACACCTTAACATAAAGAAAACAAAAATCCTCGCAACTGGACCAGTAAGCAGCATCATAATAAACAGAGAAAATATTGAAGTTGTCAAGGATTTCATTTTATGTGGATCCACAATCAACGCCCGTGGAAGCAGCAGGCAAGAAATCAAAAGACGTATCGCATTGGGCAAATCTGCTGTAAAAGACCTCTTTAAAATGTTACAAAAGCAAAGGTGTCACTTTGAGGACTAAGGTGTGCCTGTCCCAAGCCATGGTGTTTTCAATCACCTCATATGCATGTGAAAGCTGAACAATGAATAAGGAAGACCAAAGAAGAATTGATACATTTGAATTATGGTGTTGGTGAAGAATATTGAATATACCATGGACTGCCAGAAGAACGAATAAATCTGTCTTGGAAGAAATACAGCCAGAGAGCTCTTTCGAAGCGAGGATGGCGAGACTTTGTCTCAAGTACTTTGGACATGTTATAAGGAGGAACCAATCCCTGAAGAAGGACATCATGCTTGGTAAAGTAGATGGTCAGCAAAAAAGAGGAAGACCTTCAACAAGATAGACTGACACATTGACACAGTGGCTGCGACAATGAGCTCAAATATAGCAACGATTGTGAGGATGGCGCAGGACTGGGCAGCGTTTTGTTCAGTTGTACATGAGGTCACTATGAGTTGGAACGAACTCAGTGGCACCTAACAACAACAACAAATTTACACACTATCCTAATAAGCCTTATAATTAATCTCTTTTCTTAACTCACAGAAAAATAGAGGTAGCAGATAAGAAAAAGGGATTCAGATCTGCTAAGAAAACAAGTTTATAATACCTAAGATAACTGCAAAGAGCCTGAAATGGAGGGAGATTTTTTAAAAAGCAGACAAGAATTCAAAAATCATAGTCAGCACAACCTGACCAGGGCAAAGTTATAGAAACTTCACAGACAGATCCAAACACCCTGAGAGACCAAGCTACTGGGCTGAGGGCTGGGACCATGGTCTCAGGGACATCTAGCTCAACTGGCATAACATAGTCTATAAAGAAAATGTTCTACAACCGAGTGTGGTGAGTAGCGACTGGGGTCTTAAAAGCCTGCAAGTGGCCGTCTAAGACACATCTACTGGTCCCATCCTGGCTGGAGCAAAGGAGAATGAAGAAGACCAAAGACACAAGGAAAAGGTTAGTCCAAAGGACTAATGGATCACAACTACCATCAACCTCCACCAGACAGAGCCCAGAACAACTAGACGGTGCCCAGTTACCACCACTGACTACTCTGGCAGGAATCACAATAGAGGGTCCCAGACAGAGGTGGAGAAGAATGTAGAACAAAATTCAAATTCACAACAAAACAAAACAAGGCTTGCTGGTCTGACAGAGATTGGAGAAACCCTGAGAGTACGGCCCCTGGACACACTTTTAACTCAGTACCGAAGTCACTCCTGAGGTTCACCCTTCGGCCAAAGATTAGACAGGTCTATAGGGCCAACAATAACACCCATGAGGGACGGGCTTCATAGTTCAATCATGTATAGGAGACTAATGCGTGCATCAGCCCAAAAGCAAAGACAAGAAGGCAGGAAGGAACAGGAAAACTGTACAAAAGGAAACTGGGATGGAGAAGGGGAGAGTGTCGACACGTCGTGGGGTTGGCAACCAATGTCACAAAACAATTTGTGTATTAACTGTTTAATGAGAAACTAATTTGCTCTGTAAACTTTCACCTAAATCACAATTTAAAAAAAAATTTATTTCAACTAAAAAAAAAAGAAATAAAAAATCACAGAAAATCGGAAAGATTTGCTTGAGGTAGGAGCAAGTAAGTATATACACTTTAATTTCTCTGATTGCTTCTCAGAGATTACAATAACTGATATTCATCTCCATGACACTATATATATATATATTATTTTTTTAAATAATATTTTATTGTGTTTTTGGTGAAAGTTTACACAGGAAATTAGGTTGCCATTTGAGAATTTCTATACAGACTGTTCAGTGACATTATTTACGTTTTTCACAGTGTATCTACTTTCTTTTTCATTGCATTCTGGTTGTTCTGTTTCCAGTGCTGTAGTTTCCCTGCCCCCTTATCTTTTTGAGAATCTTTGCTTTAGTGATAGTTGACCTTTTTTTTTTTAAAATTTTTTTCCATACAGAAATGTATACCTACATTGTTATGCAACTCTGATTGCTCTCCCCATACCGTGACAGCACACTCCTCCTTTCCACCCGTGATTTCCCATGTCCATTCAACCAGCTCCTAACCCTCTCTGCCTTCGCATCTCACCTCCGGACAGAAGCTGCCCATTTAGTCCCTTGTATCTACTTGACCTAAGAGGCGCACGCCTCACGACTATCACTTTATGTCCCACAGTCCAGTCCAATCCCTGTCTGAAGAGTTGGCCTCAGAAATTGTTTTAGTTCTGGGCTGATAGAGAATCCAGGGGCCAGGCTTTCTGGGGTACCTCCAGTCTCAGTCAGACCATTAAGTCTTGTCTTCTTACTAGAATTTGAGTTCTGCACCCCACCTTTCTCCTGACCTTTTGGTTTTTTAATGGAGCACTGTACTTATGGGTAATCTTTATTTTGTGTGCCAATCTATTATTTAGCTAAAAGGCGACTTCAGGTGGTAGTTTTGGTTCAAGGTTTAAAGATATCTCAGAGCGACAGTCTCAGGGAGTCCTCTAGTTTTTACTGGTCCACTAAGTATTGACTTTTTAAGTATTTGAGTTCTGTTTCTCATTTTTCTCCCATTCTGTCAGGGTCCATCTACCAGAATGGTCAGTAGTGATAGCTGGGCACCATCTAGCTTTTCTGTTTTCAGGGTAGATGAGGCCTTGGCTCATGTAGGCTATTAGCCCTGTAGACTAGTTTCTTCTCTGAGACCCAAAACCCTATATTTTAAAGAAAAAGCTAAAGAATGTATATTTACTCTTATTTAGGAAAGAAGGAGTGGGTTAAGATAAAAAGTTTTGGTGCTTAAAGGGGTCAATCTGCAGGTTCTGGATAGTTGAAGTTTTGTTGTCTATGACATCACACCCAGGATTGCATGACCCTGGGGTCATTCTTACAGGGCACTTTTAAGCTTCTGTGCTCCCCTGCCACCCCCTGTCACTTTGTCGTACTGTGGTGGCTTGCAAGTTACTGTTATGCTGCAAGCTATGCCACTGGGATGTCAAATACTAGCAGGTGACCCGTGGTGAACAGGCTTCAGTGGAGCTTCCAGATTAAGACAGACTACAAAGAAAAGCCTGGTGATCTACTTCTGAAAATCAGTCAATGAAAACCGTACAGATCATAATAGAACCTTGTCTGATATATTGCTGAAAGATGAGCCCCCTAGGTTGCAAGACACTTAAAATACACAGGGCCACAACAATGGACTGGAGCATACCAATGATCATGAAGATGGGACAGAACTAGACAGTGTTTCTTTCTGTTACATGTAAGGTCTCCATGAGTTGGAGCTGACTTGATGGCAACTAACAACAACAACATGCTCTCCAGGGGGTGAAGGGCATCAGTGGGTGTTCTAGGGCCCCTAGCAGAGGGGTCCACCTCAATTCAAATGGCAGCATCCATAGCAGCTTATAGACCACAGAGAAGAGGGCCCAGGTGGCTTCCATTCATCCACTGGTGGTCAGTGGGCACCAAATCACAGAGTTCTGAAATCTTTTCCCATCAAGAACAGTGTCCTCAATTTCTCCCTTGTACTGGGACCTGCCGGAAGGGAGTTAAGAGAAATATCAATGGCTGAAACTGGAAGATACCTTTGCGTTTAGCTGGTACACCTCCTGCCTTTTACAGATGAAGAAACTGAGGCTCAGAGAAGTTAATGTTAGCTCTATTTCTTCTTTAAATATTTGGTAGAATTCAATGATAAAGCCATCTGGGCCTAGAGTTACTTTTTAGGAATGTTTTTAAGTATGGGTTTAATCTCATTAATAGATATAGAAGCATTTGGATATTCCATTTCTTCTTACACACATTTTGATTTTATTTTTCTCATATTTGCCCATTTCAACAAAATGTAGAAATTACTATAATAAAGTTGTTTTTAATAGCATGTTTTAAGTATTTGTAGACTCTGTAGTAATATCCCTATTTTTCACTCTTGATAGTGGTTATTTAAACCTTTTTTTTTTTTGGACCGGTTGTACCAGGAGTTTAACAATTAGTCTATTTAAGATACCAGCGTTTGTCTTTATTAATCTTCTCTATTGTATCTTTAAGGAGCCCTGGTGATGCAGTGGTTAAGTGCTTGGCTGCTAACTGAAAGGTTGATGATTGGAACCCACCAGCCACTCTGTGGGAGAAAGATGTGGCAGTCTGCTTCCATAAAGATTACAGCCTTGGAAACCCTATGAGGCAGTTCTACCCTGTCCTGTAGGGTCACTGAAGGTTGGAATTGATGGTGATGGTGTTGTTTTTGTTTTTTTTTTTTAATTGTGTCTTTACTTTCTACTTCATTAATTTCTGCTCTTAATTATTTCTTCTTCCATTTTATTTAGGTATAATCAGTCCATTTCTTATTTAAATTTCTTGACATGGCTTCTCCAAACATTGATTTTTATCCTTTCTACCTTTCTAATATATGCGTTTAAGATTATGCACTTTCCTTTAACACAGATTGAGTTACATCCCACAAGCTTTGGTATATCATATTTATATTATTATTTAATTTAAAATATTTTCTCAGGTATTTCTGTTAGAGCAGTACTAGATGCCTAAGACAGAATTTGGTACCAAGAGAGTGGGGTGCTGCTCTAACAGATACCTAAAATGTGGAAGCAGTATTTAAACTGTGAATGGGTAGAGAAGCGGCAACGGCAGAGGGTCAGCAGCAGCAGAGAACCTGCAGCAGCAGAGAACCAGCAGCAGCAGAACCAGGAGACCAGCGCAACACGGCGCTAGAGCTGACCCATGGAGCGAGAGAGCTGAGTGCCTGTGCACCAGAGGCTCCCTGGTGGAGTGGGATGCCTCCAGGCACTTAACGGTGGAGCTAGGCTTGCCAGCCCATGAAGCAAGGGAGCTGAGTGCCTTGCGGCCGAAGATTACTGGCAGAGTGGGTTGCTTCTAGGCACTTATTGGTGGAGCTACTGAGCTTTGGAACACTTTCCCCAGCAGGGCAGATGGGGGCATGAGGCCCAAGGGCTGAGAAGCCACAGGAAGCAGAAGCTGAAGAGACAAAGAACACAAGAAGCTGAGCTGCCTCCATCTCAAAAGGTATGGCCATGACCTCTGGGGTTTCAAAGGGTGGAGCCATAGCCTCTGATGTTTCTAAGGGTGGAGCCACCACTCAGATGGACTAGGAGAATGGTGTGCCTAACGCCAAGGGAGCAGAGTTGCCGTCCCAGTGGGCCTGGAAGGCGGAGCTGAAGCCCAAGGCCAAGGGGCCTCCACTCAGAATTCAGAAACTCTGGCCAATACCTAGAGTCTGGAGGGCAGGGCCATTGTGTAAATTGTCTCAGAGAACAGAAGATTATTTTCAAAGCCTTGAGGGCTAATGTAATGTATTCTGCTGACTTGCTTGATGCCTGGTATGCCTTCTTTCCCTGCAATTTTTCCCATTTGTAATGCAAATGTCTAGCTTGTGCCTGTTCTGCCATTGTACCTTTGGAAGCAGATAACTTGTATTCTAGATTTCACAGCTGAAGAGTAATTTTTGGATTTTGGACTTGGAGTTAAGACTTTTGCTATGATATGATGGAATGAATATATATTGCATGTTGCAAGGATGTGATTTTTTGGGGGCCAAAGGGTAGAATGTCATGGTTTGAATTATGTCCCCCAAAAAATGTGTGTATCAGTTTGGCTGGGCCATGATTCCTTGTGTTGTGTGATTGCCCTCCATTTAAATATATATATATATTTTCTCATACTACACAATGATACAGAATCTGCAAAACATCTCACAACATGGATGAATTTGGAGGACATTATGGTAAGTGAAATAATGCAATCACAAAAGGACAAATATTGTATGATATCACTATTATAAAGTAACAACAAAAGGTTTATACACAGAAAAAAAATTCTTTGATGATTACCAGGGACGGGAGTGGGAGGGAGGGAAAATTACCAAACAGAAGGCACGCGTTAATACTGGTAAAGGGAAAGGCAATATACAATATAGGAGAAGTCAGCACAACCTGACCAAGGAAAAGGAAGACATTCAGAGGAATGCAAGAATAAAGGGCAACTACAGTAACTAGTATAGCATCGACAACCCTGCAACAATAATACTAACGAACAATAATTTATGGATGGATACATAGGTAGATAGATATGCCAAGAGGTATGGGAGAGTGTAAGGGAGCACACCCACCGGAAGACGCAGGTTTGGTGCTGGATATTTCTATATACATGACTGTAGTTGCTCCTCATATATTAATGTAGACAATAGTGTACACAAGAGGCACAGTCAGGAAAACCTCTTAGATATAACCAAACACCTCTCGGGAAAAAGTTTCTAGGCTCAAAGGCAAAGGACCATAGACTCGGGAGACATCTACGTCAATTGGCACAAAATAGTTCATAAAAACAATGTTCTGTATCCTACCTTGGTGAGTATCATCTGGGGTCTTAAAAGCTTGTGAGTGGCCATCTAAGATACAACTATTGGTCTCTTCTTGTCCAGAACAAAGAAGAGTGAAATAACCAAAGACTCAAAGGAGTAATTAGTCCAGCGGGCTAAGGAACCACATGAACCACAACCTACATGACCCTGAGACCAGAAGAACTAGACGGTGCCGGGCTACCACTACTGATTGCTTTGCCCGGGGTCGCAACAGAGGGTCCCAGATAGAATGGGAAGAAAATGTAGAACAAAAAATCAAATACACAAAAAAGACCAGACTTATTGGTCTGACAGAGACTGGAAGAACCTCTGAGACTATGGCCCTAAGACCCCCGTCTGACCTGGAACTGAAGGCATCCCAGGGACCACCTTCCAGCTAAAGAATAGACAAGCCCATAAAATAAACACCGGAGAGGAAAGTGCTTCTTGGAACAATCAGTTATATGAGATCAAAAGAGCAATATTTGCCCAAAAACAAAGATGAAAAAGCAGGAAGGGGTAGAAACTCAGGATGAAAGGAAATGGGGAACCCAGGGCAGAAACGGTGAGAGTGCTGATTTGTGGGGATGAAACCAAGGCCATGAAACCCTTTATGTACAAACTATTGAATGGAAGTCTAATTTGCTCTGTAGACTTTCACCTAATGCACAATTTAAATATATATATTTTCTCATTTCCATTGACCTATGGATTATATAGAGGTGTACTTTAAATTTTCCAAACTTACAGGGATTTTTTAGTTAACTTTTTCTGTTATTGATTTTGAGCTTAATTCCACTGTGGCCGGTGAAAATACTGTATATGATTTAAGTACTTAAAGTTTGCTGAGTCTTACAAATATTGTCACTTTACTTGATTTTGGTAAATGTTTCATTTGCCTAAGATATACTAATTTGTATTCTGCAGTTGTTGCTTGTTCTCCATATATTAATTTGGTCAAATTTGTTAATGTTGGTTAAAATCTTTTATATTTTTATTGACTTTTTGTCAGTTGTTCTTTATTTACTGAGAGAGGTAAAAAATGATTGTAGATTTCTCTATTTTCACTTTTAGTTGTGTCAATTTTTGCTTGGGATAATTTTTTATTGAGGTAAAATTTACATAGCATAAAATTCACCATTTTAACATACACAATTCAGTAGTTTTAGTACATCTCCAGTGTCATGCAACCATCACTACCATCTACTTCTAGAAAATTTTCATCACCTCATAAGGAAACCCTACATCCATTAGGCAGTCACTCCCCATTTTCCCCTTTTCCCATCCCCTAGCAACCACTAATCTGTTTTCTGTCTCTATGGGTTTGCTGATCCTAAATATTTTGTATAAATAGAATTATATAACAGTCTGGCTTCTGTGTCTTGCTTCTTTCGCTTAGCATAATATTTTCAAGGTTCATACGTATTGTAGCATGTGTCAGTACTTTACTTATTCCATTTTTTGTTGTGACAAATATATGGAATGAAATATTTGCCATTTTAACCTTTTTTACATGTACAAATTAGTGACATTAGTTATGTTCACCATGTTGTTCAACCATCCCCACTCTTCGTTTCCAAATTTTTCCATTGCTTATAATAGAATCTCAGTGTCCCCTAAGCAATGAGTCCCCATTTCCCCCTCCCTCCAGTCTGTCACTGGTAACCACCAATAAAGTTTGGTCTCCTTGCATTTGCCTCTTCCAGATATTTCATATAAGTGGGATCATACAGTATTTGTCCTTTTGTGACTGACTTGTTTGACTCAGCATAATCTTTTCAAGGTTCATCCATGTTGTAGCATGTATCAGGATTTCATTTCTCTTTATGATCGAGTAATATTCCATTGTATGTATGTAGCCCATTTTATTAATTCATTGGTTGATGGACATTTAGGCTGTTAGCATTTTTTGGCTATTGTGAATAGTGCTGCGATGAACATTGGTGTATAAGTACCTGTGTTCCTGCTTTCAATTCTTTTGGGCAAATACCTAGGAGTGGAATTGCTGGATAATATGGTTAAGAACTCAGCTGCTAACCAAAATGCTGGCAGTTCGAATCCAACAGCTGCTCCTTGGAAACCCTACGGGGCAGTTCTACTCTGTCCTGTAGGGTTGCCATGAGTCAGAATCGACTCTACGGCAACGGATTTGTTTTTTGTTGTTTTTTTCAGTTACAGTAGTTCTACGTTTAACTTGTTGAGAAACTGCCGAACTGTTTTCCACAGTGACTGAACCATTTTACAATTAATGAATGAGGGTTCCAGTTTCTCGAGATCCTCGCCAACATCTGTTGTTTTCAGTTTTTTTTCCTGTTATTTTTATTTATTTGTTTTATTTTGTTGTTTTTGTTGAGAATATACACAGCAAAATATACACCAATTCAACAGTTTCTACACGTACAATTCAGTGACATTGGTTACATTCTCCAAGTTGTGCAACCAGTCTCACCCTCCTTTTCTGAGTTGTTCCTCCTCCATTAACATAAACTCACTGCCCCTAAGTCCTTACCTAATCCTTCGAGTTGTTGTTGTTACTTTGCTCCCATATAAACAGTTCTTGAAAGAGCATAATGCCCAAGGCAGTCATTTTTTACTAGTTAGTCTAGACTATCATTTGGTTTTAAGAAGACTTTAGGAGATATTTTTGGTTTAAGTTTTCAAGATTATCTCAGGGTAATAGTTTCAGGGGTTCATACAAACTTCATGACTCCAGGAAATCTGGAGTCCATGAGGATTTGAAATTCCGTTCGGCATTCCCACTTTTGATCAGGATTCTTCTATAGAATCTTTGATCAAAACATTCAGTAATGGTAGCTGGGCACCATCCAGTCCTTCTGGTCTCACGGCAAAAGAGACAGTTGTTCATGGGGGCCATTAGCCATACATTCCATATCCTCCTCCTATTTCTGACGCTCCTTCTTCCTCTCTTGCTCCAGGCAAATAGAGACCAAGTATTGTGCCTTGGATGGCAGCTTGCAAGCTTTTAAGACCCCAGGCACTACTCAACGAACTAGGAGGCAGAACAGAAGCACTAAACGTGTTATTAGGCCAATTAACTGGAATGTCCCCTGAAATCATGACCCTAAACCTCCGAACCAAGGAACTAAATCCCATGAGGTGTTTGGTTGTACATAAACAACTTCAGCAATGACTTTTTTTTTTTTTTTAAATAATTCCATTTAAGTGAAACTTTACAGTTCAAGTTAGTTTCTCATACAAAAATTTATACACACATTGTTATGTGACCTTAGTTGCTCTCCCTGTAATGTTACAGCACACTCCTCCTTTCCACCCCGGATTTCCTGTCCCTTTTTACCTTCTCATCTCACTTCCAGACAGGAGATGCCCATTTAGTCTCATGTATCTACTTGAGCTAAGAAACACTCTCTTCACAAGTATCATTTTATGTCTTATAGTCCAGTCTAATCTTTGTCTGAAGAGTTGGCTTTGGGAATGGTTTCAGTTCTGGGCTAGCAGAGAGTCAGGGAGCTGTGTCTTCTGGGGTCCCTCCAGTCTCGGTCAGACCATTAAGTCTGGTCTTTTTACTAGAATTTGATTTCAGCACCCCACTTTTCTCCTGTTCCATCAGGGACTCTCTGTTGTGTTCTCTGTCAAGGAAGTCATTAGTGGTAGCCAGGCACCATCTAGTTCCTCTGGTTTTAGGTTGATGGAGTCTCTGGTTTATGTGGCCCTTTCTGTCTCTTGGGCTCATATTTTCCTTGTGTCTCTGTTGTTCTTCATTCTCCTTTGCTCCAGGTGGGTTGGGACCAATAGATGCATCTTAGATGGCCGCTCGCTAGCTTTTAAGACCCCAGACACCACTCACCAAAGTGGGATGCAGAACATTTTCTTAATAAACTTTGTTATGCCAATAGACCTAGATGTCTCCTGAAACCATGGTCCCCAGACCCCTGCCCCTGCTACTCTGTCCCTCAAAGTGTTTGGTTGTATTCAGGAAACTCTTAGCTTTTGGTTTAGTCCAGTTGTGCTGACTTACCCTCTATTGTGTGTTGTCCTTCCCTTCACCTAAGATAATTCTTATCTACTATCTAGTTAGTGGATACCCCTCTCCCTCCCTCCCCACCCTTGTAACCATCAAAGAATGTTTTCTTCTGTGTTTAAACCTTTTCTTGAGTTCCTATAATAGTAGACTCATACAATATTTGTCCTTTTGCAACTAATTTCACTCAGCATAATGCCTTCCAGATTCATCCACGTTATGAGATGTTTCACAGATTCATCATTGCTCTTTATCGTTGTGTGGTATTCCATTGTGTGAATATACCATAATTCGTATATCCGTTCATCCATTGATGGGTACCTAGGCTGTTTCCGTCTTTTTGCTATTGTAAACAGTGCTGCAATGAACATGGGTGTGCATGTATCTACTCGTGTGACGGCTCTTATTTCTCTAGGATATATTCCAAGGAGTGAGATTTCTGGATCATATGGACTTCTATTTCTAGCTTTTTAAGGAAGCACCAAATCGATTTCCAAAGTGGTTGTACCATTTTACATTCCCACCAGCAGTGTATAGTGTTCCAGTGACTTTTTTTTGTCATTGTAAATATTTCTGTCACACAACTTTTGCCGATTCAACTTTTTACAGGTGTACAACTTATTGACAGCAATTGCTATAATCGACTGTGCAATTCTACCCTTAATGTGATTTTTTCCATTCAGTATTTTCCTTCTGAGACTGACTTATTTCACTCAGCGTAATGTCTTCAAGCTCCATCCATATTGTAGCATGTATCAAGACTTCATTTCTTCTACTGGCTGAGTAGTATTTCATTGTATGTGTACGCCACATTTTGCTTATTCATTCATCTGTTGATGGGCATTTAGGTCGTTTCCACCTTTTGGGTATTGTGACTAGTACTGCAATGAATATTGGTGTACAAGTCTCTGTTTGAGTCTCTGCTTTCAAGTCTTTTGGGTATATACCTAGGAGTGGAATTGCTGGGTCATATGGTAGTTCTATTTTTAGTTTTTGGGGGAACCGCCACACTGTTTTCCACAACAGCTGTACCATTGTGCATTTCCAGTTTTCCCACATCCTTACCAACATATTATTTTCTGTTTTTTACCTTAGCTATCCTTAAAAAAAAAAAAAAAACCATTGCCATTGAGTCCATTCTGACTCATAGCAACTGTATAGAGCAGAAGAGAACTGTCCTATAGGGTTTCCAAGGAGGGGCTAGTGGATTCGAACTGCCAACCTTTTGGTTAACAGTCAAGCTCTTAACCACTGCACCACCAGGGCTCCTTAGCTATCCTAGTGGGAGTAAAATGATATCTCATCGTGGTTTTGATTTGCATCTCTCTGATGGCTAATGATGTGGAGCATCTTTTCATGTGTTTGGTGACCATTTGAAGGTCCTCCTTGGTGAAATGTCTAATTCAAGTCCTTTGCCCATTTTATGATTGGGTTATTTGTCTTTTTGTTGTTAAGTTATTGAAGTTTTACACATATTTTGGTTATTATATTCATATCGAATATACAGTGTTTGAAGATATTCTTCCAGTCAGTAGCTTGTCTTTTCACTTTTTTGGGAAAGTCTTTTTGATGAACAAAGTTTTTATTTTTATGAGGTCATATTTATTTATTTTGTCTTTCGCTGTTTGTACTCGTTATTATATTAGATAATCCATTGTTAAAAACTAGGCCAGACAGCATTGCCTCAGCAATTTCTCCTAAGAATTTTATGGTTTTAGTTTGCACATTTAAGTCCTTAATCCATTTTGAATTTGTTTTTGTGTATGATGTGAGACTTGGATCCTGTTTCATTTTTCTGCATGTGGAAATCCAGTTTTCCTAACACTGTTTATTGAAAAGACTCTTCTTTCCTCACTGAATTGACTTAGACCCTTGTCAAAAATCAGTTGACCATAGATGTGTGGGTTTATTTCTGGACTCTCAATTCTATTCCTTTGGTCTATGTGTCTGTTGTTATGCCAGTACCGCGCTGTTTTGATTATTGTAGCTGTGTAATATGTTTTAAAATTAGAAAGTGTGAGTCCTCCTACTTTGTTCTTGTCTTTCAGCATTGCTTTAGTGGCCCAGTGGTTAAGAGCTCGGCTGCTAACCAAAACGTCGGCAGTCCGAATCCACCAGCCTCTCCTTGGAAGCCCTATGGGGCAGTTCTCTGTCCTATAGGGTCGCTATGAGTTGGAATCTACTTGACAGTAATGGGTTAGCTATTCAGGTCCTCTTGCCATTCCACATAAAGTTGAAGATTGGTTTTCCCATTTCTGTGAAGAAGGCTGTTGGAATTTTGATATGGATTGCGCTGAATCTATAGATTGCTTTGGGTAGTTTTTGACAGCTTAACAATATTAAGTCTTCCAGCCCAAGAACACTGAACATCTTCCCATTTATTTAGGTCTTCTTTAATCTCTTCCAGCAATGTTTTATAATTTTCATTATATAAACCCTTCACTTCCCTAGTTAGATTTATTCCTAGGTATTTTATTATCTTAGATGCTATTGTAAATGGAATTGTTTCCCTAATTTCCCTTTCAGATTTCTCAATGCTGGTGTATAAAAACTCAACTGATTTTTGTTTGTTGACCTTGTATCCTGCAACATTGCTAAATTCCTCTACTAGCTAAAGAAGTTTTCTTGCAGACTCTTTGGGATTTTCTACGTAGAAGATGATATCGTCCATGAATAGAGATACTTTCACTTCTTCTTTTCCAATCTGGATATCTTTCCTTGTCTTATTGCTCTGGCTAGGACTTCTAATATAATATTGAATAGAAGTGATGATAATGGGCACTTTTGTCTTGTTCCTGATTTCAAGGGGAAAGCTCTCAGTCTTTCCCCATTAAGTATAATGTTGGCTATTGGCTTTTCATATTTGCCCTGAATCATACTGAGAAATTTCCCTTCTATTCCAATTTTCTTTAGGGTTTTTATCAAGAAATGGTGTTGGATTTTATCAAATGCTTTTTCCACATCCATAGAGATGATCATGTGGTTCTTTTCCTTTGTTCTATTGATGGTTTATTAGACTGATTGATTTTCTAATGCTGAGCCATCCCTGCATTCTTAGAATAAATCCCACTTGGTCATGGTTTATGATTCTTTTAATATGCTGTTGGATTATGTTTGCTAGTATTTTGTTGAGGATTTTTGCATCTATATTCATAAGAGATATTGGCCTGTAGTTTTATTCTTTTGTGATGTCTTTATCTGTTTTCAGTTTTTTAATCGTCCTATTAATTACTAAGATTGCTTTCCATGGTTTCAACTTGTGTGGTCATTTTTACTGTTCCACATTATCATGCGAGGCAAAGACTGCCCGTATGTATCTGTTACAGGGATCTGACCTTATACAATTGTGGGAGCTGGTTAAGCATTTTCTGGAACGCTGTTGTCTTCGTGTCTGATACTAGAGCTGAAAGTCCATGGGGCAGGCAGTTGGTAATAAAAAAGGAATGTAAAGTGGGGGAGAACACCAATAATCTGGAACTCACAAGGCTGAGCTGGAGCCCATGAGGTTAACTGGAAACCTGTGTCAGTTCTTGTTGCCTCTGATGTAGGTAGTGTGGATGTCCTGCAGAAGCTAGGGCTCTTTGCACACAGTTAAGCACACACACCTGGCCCAGGAGTCCGGTAAGCTGAAGGAAGATTCAGGGGAATGTATAGCAGTCACAGGCATGGCCACTGCCTCATGCCAACGAGGTGATAGGGCAGATAACTGGCAACATGTGTCAGCTACAAAATGGCTGCTACTTCAATTCCGCTCTCCAAATCACCCATAAGAATCTCTCTGCGGCAGCGGCATCACTAGGGAGACACAGGGCCGGGGGGGTGGGGGTGGCGGTGCGAACCACATCAGGGGACACTGTCAGAGGGATGACACCAAAATGATTGTCTATAAAATTTTTGTGCATCAGCAGAAATTTATTCTTTTTAATAAAAATATCCCTGTATAATTAGTTATAACAACAAACCCCAGCTTACCTGTATCAATTTACCTACAAAGCTAAAACTATGCTCGTTTACTTTTTGAAACTTCTAATGCTCTCTGGTCAGAGCTGTCATTACTACCCAATTACAATGATGCTTCGAATCACGTGGTTTTGCCTGCATGCGCTATAAGCACACACTGTCGTTTTCTTTGCTACCGGTGTTTTCATAGTCACTGATTTTGTTAAATTTTCTGGTGTTTTAGCTACAATATTGTGGTAATTAGTATTTGTGAACCTGTATCAATAACTTTATTGAGACTGAAGTAGTAATTAAAGGAAAAGAAGGCGTGATATACAGGATTTACGATTTATGAGTAACAGTACAAAAAACATTACTAAGGATTCTGTATGATCTGGTACAGGAGGAGGTCCATGGGGGTGGGTAACACCAGGAATGACTGCACTAGGTGACACTAACCCTAGTGACACCACTGCTCTGTGGCTAACTGGAAACATACAGGAAAGGTAATTCTGGAAAATGTAAATGAGGCTAGCCAGGTTGATATATTACAGAGTCACCATATTTACTGCTTAATGGTTATACACACAGGCTTTGGAGTCAGACTTCCCAGGTTTGAATCACAGCTCCTTTATTTCAAGCTGTGTGTCCAGGGATAAGTACCTAGTCTTTCTGTGCCTCAATTTCCTTGTCTGTAAAATGAAGATACAATAGTAGTACTTACTTTGTAAGATTCATGTGAGGATTAAACAAGATTATATATATATGTGTATAATATACTTGGCCCATTGGAAAAGTTCAATAAATATCAGCTACTATTAACTGTGTGATCTTGGGAAAATCATTTAATCTTCGTGACCCTCAGTTTTGTTTTGTTTTGTTTTGTTTTTACATCTGTAAAATCTGTAACTTCTTGGCCTATTTCACAGACTTATATTGAGGATCAAACAAAATAATCCATCTAAAAGCCTTATTTGTATGTGAACAGCGGTGATGGTTCCTTCCAGTCTCAGGATTGATACCTACCTCAATGACTAAGCTAAAACAAACTCTTCAATGACTATTAATTATAAAAACAGCTCTCCAAATATATGGTACAAATGTAGTATGTCAATAACAGAGGAAACTGGGTGCAGGGTATGTGGAACTCTTTGTATCATCTTTGCAATTATTCTATAAATCTAAACCTGTTCAAAATAAAAAGTTTGTTTTAAAAAACTTTAGAAGTAAAATAAAAAGAATTTTTAAAAAAGTAATTCTCAAACTTTAGCAGGTAGTTTCTGTTTGAGGTAATAAAAAATTTTTAGTTTTGGAAATAGTGTAATGGTTAAACAACACTGTGAATGTGATTAGCATAATTGAATTGTACACTTAAAATGGTTAAAACGGCAAATTTTATGTTATATATGCTTTAACACACACACCAACAAAACAAAACACTTTAGCAGGCATCAGAATCCCCTGGTGGGCTTGTTAGAACACAGATTGCTGGCTACCCCTCCATCCCCCGCCCCTGAGTTTCCGTTTTAGATTCAGCATGTCTGGAGTAGGGTCAGAGAGGTTGCATTTCTAACAAGTAATGCTGAGATTGCTGATCCAAGGGTCACACTTTGAGAAACACTGAGTTACATTTAAACATATGAGTTTTCCTGTCTTTCCCATGGACAGAGGCTCCCACTGGTCACGGTCCATCATTTCTTGGCTCATTCTGTCCATGACATCACCCAATACTTACTCACCAGGAGAGAAAGATGGAGACAATTGAAGACTACCTCAAAATCATTCAACAAGACCGTTAAACAGGGCCTGAAAAATCCTTGTTTCTCTCCTCCCCCTTGCTCCAGCCTCTTCATAGCTCTAGGCCATGGATCAAGCCAATCTTAAAATAATACACACACACACATATTTAAATGTATATATTACATGTACATATTTTCATTATAAAGGAAATATATGCTCATAGAAGAAAATTAAGAAAAAGGAGCTCTCCCATCCAAACACAACCACTTATTTTGGTGTATTTATTTCCTGAATTTTATTTCCACTATCTGTTTTGAGGGTTTTCTCTTAAACTGCTGGTGTCCGAACAAGGGTGGCACTGTCGGAGGAATTAAGAGTCATCATCTGCCCCTTCTCCCCCCTTGAGCAGGGAGAGGAGAAGGTGCTGGCACAGCTAAGAGTGCATTTTCCAATCAATAGGACAGTGATGATTTGTCTAAAGCAACTTGCTTATTCAAACAGCCAAACAATAACAATAATAATCTATTTATCTATCTATAGGCATAAACCTTTCATGTGTGCGTGATTTGGATATTTTCCTTAAAAAAATTCCAGAAGTGGAATTACTGAGTCAAACGATTAAATTTACACAATTTGGTTGGTAACGAAGACATGTATAGCCACAAGACAAAAAGTGCCAAAGCTGTTGATTCAAGGTACTCAGGCCTCACACACTGGTGTGAGAGAATAAATTGGTACAATCTTTACACAGGGAAATTTGTTAATATGTATTTAAAAACTTTGATCTAGCAATTCCACTTTTGGGAATTTATCTGAAGGAAATAATTGGACGTATGTGTAAGGATGTATGTGCTGGGAGGTTCAAAGAAGCATGTTTATAATAGTTGAAAATAGACATAATTTAAATATCTAGCAATAAGGATTGTTAAATAAAAAATAATAAAACCATATGCTCTAATATCATGCAGTCATTAAAAATGATGAGGAGGATCACTGTTGATTGAGAAGAAAAAATATTCATGATACAGTGCTTGATGAAAAGAGCAAATAGAGTATTAGTCCTTTAAAAATTATATTGTGTATGTATGCATAAAATAAAAGACCAAAAGGAAACACACCAGCATATCAATAGTGCTTATCACTAGATGGTAGGATTATGGCTGATTTCTCTTTTCCATATTTTTCACATTGGATAATTATTACTTTTAAAATTGGGGGGAAAAGTCACTAAAAAGTAACACATAATGAGGCTCGTTGGAGTCTTATACATTTTTTTAAAATTTAATTTATTTTATTTTTTGGTGAACATATACACAGCAAAAGATAAACACCATTTCAACAATTTCTACATGTATAATTCAGTGACACTGATTACATTCTTCAAGTTGTACAACCGTTCTTACTATCCTTTTCCAAATTATTTCACTACCATTAATGTAAACTCATTAACCCCTAAACTTTTCATCTGTCTTTTCAAATTGCTGTTGTCAGTTTGATCCCACATAGATAATTTTTTAAAAGAACACAATGCTCAAGGCAGACATACTTTACTAATTAAGCTAAACTATTGTTTGGTTCAAAGAAGACTTCAGGGAATAGTTTTGGCTTAAGGTTTAAACATTATCTTAGGGGAATAGTTTCCAGGGTTTAAACAGTCTCAATGTCTCCAGAATGTCTGGATTCCACTGAGAATTTAAAATTCTGTTCCAGATTTTTCCTCCATTTGATCAGGATTCATCCATAGAATCTTTGATCAAAACATTCAGTAATGGTAGGAGGCAGTTGTTCATGGAGACAACCAGACACACATTCCATTTCCTCCTCCAATTCCTGACACTCTTACTTCCTCTGCTGCTCCAGGCGAATAGGGGCCAATTTTTGTACCTTGAATGGCCACTTGCAGGCTTTTAAAATTCCAGGCACTATGCAATGAGCTAGGGGGTAGAGTAGAGGCATAGTCTTACGTCACCCTCTTCACAGAAGTCCTTATTTTATACATTTCAATTTGTTATTCACATGAAGATCCACCTGCATTGAAATAAATTTGACTCCATGCCTCTTCTCACTTTGCTCAGCTCAAACCCTGCTTCTCCTTTGTGTGTGACTCCAGAATTCCTTGCTTTCCTTCTCCCTCTGTCATGGCCTCTGCTTCCTCCCACAGCCCCTACTCTATTCCCATTATGCTTCGTTAGTGAACATTTTTTGCAAAAGCGGGCCTTACCCCTTGTGACACCTCCCCGAAGTGGCTCAGCCTGGAAAATCTCTTTGGAGAGCTGCCTCTTCTGACCTCCACTCAGCCAGAATTGGAGGTCACAGGTCACCCTGGGGCACGGGCCCTGGAGTAGAAAAGGTACTAGCCAAAGTGGCACTTCTGGGGCACTTAACAACAGATCAAACAAAGTCCACTGCCAAGTATAACCACCTGGGCTGGGCCAATAGTGGCCTCTGATAAGCTGCTAACTTTCTCAAAGTCTGGTCTTCAACCTTTGGACTCAGCCTTGGGAAAACTCAGCGGAACTCAGGGTCTTACTAATTTAGCTGGCTTCGGGCCTCACATGTGCCAGCTCCTACCCTTGACCCTAGACATGAGAGGTTGGGCATGAGGGGGAAGGAGCGGCAGGGGAGGACTCTTACGAATGCAGGAGGGCATCAAACCTTTCAGGTACAGCCCCTTCACCCACTGAGAGCACCCACTTTCTCATTTGATTTACTTCCCGAGTAAAACATTAAGACTGACGCCTTCTTGGTAACTTTGCAATCATGGGCCCTTATAGTATTTCAGAGCTAGAAACACCATAAGAAATCATCTCCTCCAACTCCCTTACTTTCCAGCCCAGAGAGGTCAAGTAACTTATCCAATGATACTCAGTTTATGACACAACAAGCACCAGAACCCAGGTTCCCTGAATCCTAGCCCAGAGCTGCTTGTCTTTTTCACAAATGAGGTATTTATAAAACAAACTACCTTGTGGCCTGGATCAATTTACTGCTAAATCAGCACTGACCCAATGTATGACTGTAAACTATCAACACTGGAAAGGTCCTTCCTGTTCAAGTAGTGTTGCTGTTAGCTGCTGTCGAGTCAGCTCCAACTCATGGCGATCCCGTGTACAATGGAACATAACACTGCCCAGTCCCACGCCATCCCCATGATGGGTTGCAGATTAGACCATTATGACCCATAGTGTTTTCACTGGCCGATTTTCAGAAGTAGATCTCCAGGCCTTTCTCCCTAGACTGTCTTAGTCTGGAAGCTCTGCTGAAACCTGTTTAGCATCATAGCCACAGGCAAGCCTCGACCGACAGACAGGTGGTGGCTGAGCGTGAGACGCATTGGCTGTTAAAGGAACTGGGTCTACCGCATGGAAGGTAAGAATTCTACCACTGAACCACCACTCTTCCCACTCAAGGAGTACAACCCTTTCATTTTACCAGTGAGAAACTGAGGCCTAGAGAGATGACACAGGGTTGCTTGGCTCTCCAGGTTCAGAGCCAGACCTCCTGTCTCATTCTCAGCTGTTTCCAGCTTTTGAGGACTGTGTCTCTAGGTACATGTAGTCACCAAAAACTTCTTAAGCAGGTAGATATTCTCTGTCTCTCTTTCTTCTTCCTTTTAGTTGAGCGTTTGTGTGTTCAGTCCAGGGAAAGATGAGCAACCCTGCTTTGGTGGATGGTGGTGCTGAGAAGTACAGAATCCAGCCTGGGAAGAAAGAAGTAAGAGAAAGGGTAGAGTTAGAGCAAGTGAGTATGTGGGAGGTGAGTGGAGGGAAGTTAGACTGAGTCTGAAGGTGTTATGGGGACCATATTTTCCAAAGAAAATATCGAGACTGTGGTCTAATGCCTCATTTAATTAGAGGGCAGAATATTTGGAATCAGAATTTTTTTTTTAATTTATAGATAGTCTGAAATTCTGAAAGATATCTGTGAATAATTTGCTTATCAAGATGACCCAGGCCAGACAGTTATCAAATCTTAGAGCAGAAAGTGATAATGAATCATAGGATTCTGCCCCCTGCTTCTATATTGGTAAATGTCTCAACAGTTCAAAACAAATGACTGTCCTTCTCTTCTTGGCTGTCTCCAGGGACATGATATCACATCCTTCCACGTGTTATCTATGAGATTACACACTGAGGAAGAACAGGAGATGGAATATTCTAGTTGCCCAGGGGTAGGACAAGCTCCCACCCCTGGACTGGGGACTGGGGTCAGCCTTATCCAACCTCTCAGATTGCAAGTAGGAGAGAAGGTTTCCTAAAGGAAAATCATGGGGCTATTTTTGTCCCCCCCAAAAAAGAAGAGGAGATGGATACTGGGGAGGCCAAAATAGCTCTACCCATCACAGACAATGATGATTCCCTAGAGGTGACATGCTAGAATCTCTGTGCTGGCTATGGCTGATTGGCTCAGCACCTATTCCAGGGGGCCTTCTTGCACTGCAGAGGCTGGAAAGCTAAAAGCTACACTTCCCAGATGGCATGCAGCTGGGATTCTGAATGCAAATTAGATTCTGCCAGTTAGATGCATTTCTGGGAGATTGAAAAAGTGGAAATGAGGTGGAGGTCATGCCATACTCTTGTTTCTTTTGACTCTTTGCTGCTGGCAAGCAAGGTCATGGCATGCCAATGTCCAGTCTCTACGTTCAGGGATATTGAAAGGAAGTTGCAGAGGGGGCAGTGATAGAACTCCACATTCCAGTGTCCGGGTCAGGAGGGTGGCAGCAGCCTCCTACTCCCAGCTTCCTGGATTGTAGCTTGAGCGGTATGTGCTAAAACTCCGTACTTTCTGCCACCCTACCTTCCTGAGGATTGCAGAGGTAATGGCTCCCCTGAGAGTATTCTGGGAGCCATTCATGGAGGCAAGCCTTGAGTTTGCTTCTCCCAACCTTCCAGGGATTTGGTGATCACCTAATCTTTCTGTTAAATTAATTCTCTCTCTTTTCTTTTTTTTAAATTTTTATTGTGGTGAGAACAAAACAGTTGCCACTTCTTCAACCATTTTTACTTGATATTTATTACGTTCCCCATGTTGTACCCCCATCACCGTTCTCTGTTTCCAATTTTTCTCATCGTCCTTAGCAGAAACTCTGTCCCCCTTAAGCAATAAACCAGTTGCAATGTAGTCAATTCCTACCCCAGGCAACTCCATTATGTTAGAGTAGAACTCTTTTCAATGGATGATTTTTCAGAAGTAGATCTGGATATTTCATATAAGTGGAATCATACAATATTTGTCCTTTTGTGTCTAACTTATTTCACTCAGCATAATTTTTTCAAAGTTCATCCATGTCATAACATGCATTTCAACTTCATCTCACTTTATGGCTGGATAATATTCCATCTTAAAGACTATACCACACTTTGTCCATTCATCTGTTGATGGACACTTGGGTTGTTTCCATCTTTTGGTTATTGTGAATAATGCTGCAATGAACATTGACGTACAAGTATCTGTTTGAGTTCCCACTTTCAATTCTTTTGGTTATATACCCCGGAGTGGAATCGCGGGGTCATATGGTAATCCTATGTTTAACTTGTTGAGAATCCCCCAAATTGTTTTCTACAGTTGCTGCACCATTTGAAATTCCCACCAGCAATGGACAGGTTTCCAATTTTTCCAAATCTTCACCAAGACTTGCGATTTTCTGTTTTTCTGATAATAGTCATCCTAGTGGTGGTGAAGCGGTCTGTGGATAAATTTTTGTACTCACTACTCATTTAACAACTGTGTGTTGGATTGAACTACATCATTGCAGCAGATATTGTATGTGACCCATGAACTCCTAGACAGTGTGCTGTGGCCTGTGTGAAGGAGGGGACCAAGATGGAAACAGCTGGGGTCAGCCTAAGGAATGTCACACCCAGACTAGCAGGTTGGCAAATCTGTCAGCTGTCACTGGATAGGTCATTTGGTGTGCTTTACTTAAAGGGAAGACTTATCCCCTGACTTGGAACCAGGGTAGAGACTGGAGTTAACTGATGTCTGACCTCTCCCAGCATCTAAGGAAAACATTCCAATCACATTGATCTACCAGGGAATAGCACAGACAAGGAAAACCAGTTTTGTCTGTATTTATCAGCCTGGGGCAAATAGTTCCCTGGATATACACAGTGACGTGCCCAGGACCCATGAAGCTCCAGCACAAACATGTGGCATCTTCCTGGAGCATTCATTTGACTTAATAGGAAATAATTTACATTATTTTATTTTTAAACAAATGTGCATGTATTATGGGACAAAAAGCAAATTATAATGCTGTTTAAGGGTACAATATGAAGCTTTGTACTTGAGACTTTGCACTTTGTACTTGAGAAATTGTACTTGTTGCTTTGGGCCTTACTCTAAGACTTCCAGCAATATTTGTTCCTTTCCCCTTCTGAGAGGGGTATTTTGGTATAATATAGTGATTATGAATAGACTCTCAAGCCAAGCAGCCCAGAATCAAATCCTTGCCCTGACACTTCTTAGCTCTGGGCAAATTATGTAACCTACCTGAGTCTCGGTTTCCTAACCTGTAAAACAAGAAAAATTATTGTACCTAATTCACAACATTGCTATAAGGTGTAATTGTATAATAAACCCATTACCATCATGTCGATTCTGACTCATAGCAACCCTATAGGACAGAGTAGAACTGTCCCATAGAGTTACCAAGGAGTGCCTGGTGGATTTGAACTGCCCACGTTTTGGTTAGCAGCCATAGCACTTAACCACTACACCACCAGGGTTTCCAACTGTATAATAAATACTTATAAAGTGCTTAGTATATGCCAGCAGGAGCCCTGGTGGCGCAGTGGTTAAGAGATCGGCTGTTAACCAAAAGGTCGGCAATTCGAATCACCAGCTGCTCCTTGGAAACCCTACGGGGCAGTTCGACTCAACGGCAATGGGTTTGTTTTTTTTTATATACCAACTGTTTAATAAGAGCAAGTAACAGTAGTAGTAGTGTCAGATGGAAATGTTTCAGACCCCTGAGCTATGAAACCTTTGACTCTTTTTTCAAAGCTTTTAGACTTATACACATGACCCAGCAATCCCAATCCTAGGTATACTCCCAGAAGAAGTGAAGGCAGGAACGCAAACAGAAACCTGTATGTTAATGTTCATTGCGGCACCTTTCACAATAGCCGAAATACGGAAACAGCTGATGAATAGATAAACAAAATGTGCTATATCCACACAAAGGGATGGTACTCAACCATAAGGAGAGATGAAGTCCTGATGTATGCCACTACACGCGTGAACCGCGAAAACATCCTGCTGTGAGAAATAGGTCAGATGCAAAAAGACAAATATTGCATGATCTCACTTATATGAAATTAGCAAATATATAGAAAGCAAAGGTTTTTAGTGGTTACCAGGGGTGGGAAGGAGGGAGGAAGTGGGAATTTTTGCCTAGGGGGTATTGGGTTTGTGTTAATGGTAGTAGAATGATTTGGAAAAGGATAATGAGAATGGATACACAGCTTGAAGAATGTAATCAATATCACTGAATTGTACGTGCAGAAATTGTTGAGATGGTATATGTTTTGTTATGCATATTTTCACTGTAATTTAAAAAAAATCCTGTGGAGCACAGTTCTCTCTGGCACATATAAGGTCGCCATGAGCTGAAAGTGACTCGATAGTACACACAAAAAAAATGCTTTTAAGCTTATAAAAATAATATTTCTTATAAAAATAATGTATTTCCAACAGAAATACATACATGTATACACCCAGAGACATAGACGCGAACGCTCAAGGCAGTGCTATTTATAATGGCCAAAAACTGGATACTATTCAAATGCCTAGCAACAATAAAATGGATAAACAAATTGGGGTGTATTCACATAGTGGAATGCAATACAGCAATGAGAATAAATAATCTATAATTATATTACATCAAGGTCCCTGGGTGGCACATTTTGTGCTTGATTGCTGACCTTGATTGGCAGTTCAAACCCACCCAGCAGTCCCCTGGAAGAAAGTCCTGGTGATCTGCTTGCATAAAGATTACACCCAAGAAAACCCTATGGAGCAGTTTTTCTCTGTAACATATGGAGTCACCATGAGTCGGAATCAACTCTATGGCAATGGGTTTTATCCTATATCAATATGAATGACTCTCACAAACATGTTGAAGAAAAAAGTCTAGACACAAGACTAGATATTTTACAATTCCATTTATATAAAGTACAAAAAAACAGGCATAACTAATCTATGCTGTTGGAAGTCGCTCATAGGGCTTCTGGGGAGGCTGGTCATTTCTGTTTCTTGATGTGGGCGCTGCTCAGATGATGTGTTCAGTTTTTAAAAATTCCTTGAGCTGTATCCTTGTGGTATGTGCCTATTTGTATATTTACCTTATACTTCAATAAAAGGCTAGAAAATCCTTGGGATTAAAATGGAAGGGGTAAACATTTCCTTTGGTCGAAAATGGTGGAGTCAGCTTGTCTGTGGCTTTAATTCAAGACCCTCATTATTTCTCCTCTGATGATTGCTGTAGTCCTCTAATCCTATCTCCCAATCTCCATCCTTAACTCCTGTCCCACTGCCCCCAGTGAGAATGTGATCATCTCACACACACACACACACACACACACACACACACACACATACACACACACACACACATACACTACCCCCACCTCCACTTAAAATTCTTCATTAGCTCCTCCCTGACATCTGCGTTTAGGGTGAAGTCCAGCTCTGTAGTCTTCAGAACCCAGGCCACCCCCTTCAGCCTCAGTCCCTGTCTGCATACATATTCCGTGCTTTATTCTAAACGACTTACAATTCCTAAGATGGAGTGCCATGCTCGATTATACTTTCATTATTTGGTGCAATGGTTAAGTGCTCGGCTGCTAACTGAAAGGTCATCCTTCAAACCACCAGGCACTCTCTGAGGGAAAACACCTGGTGATCTGCTCCCGTAAAGATTGCAGCCCAGGAAACCCCATGGGCCAGTTCTACACTGTCATATAGGGTGGCTATGAGTCGGAATCGACTCAAGGGTACACACCAACACACTTCAACTCTGTGTTAAGCTCTGGGGTTACTCAATTGTTAAGTATTATCTCAGCCTCTCAAGAAGTTTGCAATCTAGTTAGGGAGCAAAACACAGAAATAAGAAAGTTAAGCAATAATATAAGAAAATAAATCTCCCACTATATTTTCATAAACTATTCTCTTTGCCTGGAATGCCCTCTCTTCCTGCTTTGTCTCCTTAGTCTCAAGCGTCTCTGCAGTGGTTACCTCCTCCAGAAAGCCTTTCCTGTGTCCCTCACCCAGTGTGAATCATGTAGCCTTCCACCTACTTGCACAGTAGCCCGCGAACTTTGTCATGACTCCTATCGCACTGCATCACGGTGTTAGTTTGTCTGTGTTCTTCACTAAACCAGATCTTCTTGAGGACAGAAAATGTGCCAGTTTTCTCTTTATACCTAGGGTCCAGCACATGATACCTGATACTTACTAAATGAAAATATATGAATAGGTGATAGGAGTGGTCATGTGTTTTACAGAGACGGCTGCAGTAATTTTTCCCGGCCCTATATGCAAGTCCTTTTGCAATATGACATTGCTTCGCTTCCCATCAAGGGTTGGAGTTTATTCCTCCACACCTTGCATCTGGACTTGGCAAATGGGATATTAGCAAATCTGACTCAGGTGAAAACTTGGAAAGGGCTTGCACAAAAAGGTTTCCCCGTTTTGGCTGTGGTTGGAACCCTGAGACCATGGTGTGAACCAGCCTGAACTAACCTGACAAAGAAACCACATGTAGAGGAGCTGAGGACCTCCAGCCATCAGCCGGCCAACTCTCAGACATGTGAGTAAGGCCATTTTAAACTATCCAGCCCCAGGTAAGCTCCTAGATGACTAAAAACACAGGAATGACTCCCAGGTTAGACCAACAGAAGAATCACCCAGTTGACACTTGTCCAAATTGCTGACCCACAGAATCATGAGCAAGCTCCTAAATTTGGGGGTGGTTTGTAACGCAGCAATAGATAACTGATACAGATGGCATTTCATAAGTGATAATTCCTTCCCGAAGTTTCTCTTCCTACATTTAGTGGCTGTCTCTTGTTTTTGCCTGTCCAGGCTCTATTTCCCTTTCTCTTGTAGCTGCAAATAGATATTTCTTTGGGGAAACAGCTTTCCTCCAATCTCAGTCCACGTGGTCTGGATGGACTTACGTTGTTGGTCTTCTCTGGGAGTAGGCACATAACTCCAGTCTCTTCAGTGTGAAACAACCCCAGGCCTTTGCGATAATCTTTCATAAAAAAAAGCTCTCTGTCCATAGACGTTGCTGAGAGAATAGACTAGAGGCCTGGAATCCTTGTTGGTGGTCTTTGCCATTGCATAGGAAGAACCCACTGAAAGAAGCCCACATAGAGAGAAGAGGACTCATGCCTGCATCTAATGTTTGTGGGGCCCAGGGCAAGAGTACAAATGGAAGGTCCCATACTGTATGTCTAAATTTTTAAAAGTTATAAACCAAGCTAACAAAACAATTAAAGAAAATATGTTCTATATCCCTACCTTGACAAATATAGCTTCATAATGATAATTTTTCCTAAATGCGTGAATCTATGGTTTTTCTATGACTGAAAGTTGGCAGTACATCAAAAACAATGGAATATAATAATTACTATGCATGACTAAGTGATTTCTGCATTCTGTGGTCTCCTTCAGTACTTAAAAAGTAAACACAACTCAGCACTTACTTATGTGGTTTCTTGTGTTGTTTTTAATATTCTTCATTTTCTGTTAGCCTTGCTCCTCAACAGCCTGTGTAATTCCTTGAGGGAACAAGATTTTGTCTTACCTGCATGTGTCTCTGGAGCCCAGGCAGACAGAGTTGAAACACTGTAGTTGCCCAATAAGTACCGCTGACTAATCAATGGTGTTCCAGGGTAGTACAAATGGTTAAGCGCTCAGCTGCTACCCAGAAGGTTGGAGGTCTACCCAGAGGCACCTTAGAAGAAAGGCCTGGTGATCTACTTCTGAAAAATCAGCCACTGAAAACACTATGGAGCACAGTTCTATTCTGATACAGGTGGGGTCACCATGAGTTGGAATCCACTCTATGGCAACTGTTTTTGTTTTTGTTTTTAATTGACTAATATTCTGTCGTTTTCAACAGATAAGTTTGTTAATATAACCATTTCTCTAGGTCACAGATTCCTCAACCAGAAAATGAGGACGTTAAACTATAAGATCAATGTGACTACCTCCATGTCTGATGTGATGGGCTTCTGAGTACACTCACAGACACATACATTCTCTTACACAGCCTAAGGCAACAATTACTCAAATAGCCAAAAGTTCAAATATTTCTTGGAAGAGTTTGTTCCCTGGAGACATATTACAGTGAAACTCTAGTGGCTACAATGCATAATGGGTATATAAACTAACATACAACTTAATTTAAACACTGGAAAAATATATGATGTAAATGATTAAAGTCTTCTATAATTTCACTCCGCAGAGATAACTACGGAGTATGATAGGCTTGTATATTACACCATTTTCTTTCTGTACAATTATAAATGTATTATTATCATTTTTAAATAGCATTAGAATTACTTTATAATAATTCTCTGCAACTTACTCTTTTACATAACATCATATATTGGAGATCTATGTTAATATAGATAAACCCCAAAAATGCAGTTATTGCCACTAAAAAAAAACCCAACCCGTTGCTATCTAGTCGATTCCAAGTCATAGCAACCTTAAAGGACAGAGCAGAACTGCCCCATAGGGTTTCCAAGGCTATAAATCTTTAGGGATGCAGACTGCAATATCTGTCTCCTGCAGAGCGGCTGGTGGGTTCAAACTGCTGATCTTCCGCTTAGCAGTTGAGTACTTTAACCACTGTACCACGATAGCTCCTAATTAATCTAGATACCAAAAACCAAACCCATTGCCATCTATTTGGACTCCTCCAAGGCGCAGCTGGTGGATTTGAACTGTGCCACCAGGGATCCAGGTTAATATAGATAGATCTGTCTTATTCTGTTTTTCATGCTTTTAATGAAGTATAATTGAAGAACAACAAATAGTACCTATTTAAGGTTTACAATTGATCGGTTTTGATATATGTACATGCTCGTGAAACTATCACCATATCAAGATTTCCATATCAACATATCACCATATCAACATTTTCATCACCCTCAAAATTTTCCCGATGCCCATTTGTACTTCGTCCCACCCCCCACCTCCATTCCCAAGCAACTACTGATCTGCTTCCTCACCCTCCAGCTCTCTAAAATTTGAGGTCTTATGCTGGTTAAGATTGTGTGTCAACTTGGCTGGGCCAAGATTATACACATTAAATATATGCAGCTTATTTTATGTCAATTATTTGATACGTCAAAAATTTGATAGAAAAATAAACTTTTGTTGTTGTTAGGTGCCGTCAAGTTGCTTCCGAGTCATAGAGACCCTGTGTACAACAGAGCAAAATGCTACTCAGTTCTGCGCCATCCTCACATCATTGCTATGTTTAGATTATACTAATTTAGAGTCAGTGGTGTGCTAGAAGTGGCTTGTACCAGCCTGTGAGAGCTGATGGTTAAATTTTCAGCAACCTAGTTATTAAATGCAGCCATCATTACAGATTAATTTATATGTACTTACAATTAAATAAATTATATTAAAAACAAAGGTAATAAATACTCAAAAGTCATCACTTTCAAATTATTTTACTATTATCTGTGCTCTTATTTGTACCTTATATAATGATGTGCTGCACATCTCTTCCCAACTCTGTGTTCGGTGATGTCATATTGGTAGCTTGATATTGGCCATGGTGGGATATTTACACCATGGAAATTGTCAAACACTACAAATCAGGATTTCTTTCCCAGAGAGCTGATTGTTAAACATTTATCAGCACAAAGTGAATAAAAATAGGTGTATCTTTCAAATTAACAAAAGAGAATTTAGTCTATCCAATGTAAGATAAGAAAAGAGAAAAAAGGAAATATAATAAATAGAAAACATAAATGAAGAGGCAGAAATTATTAAAATAAATGTAATTATGTTGAACTCACCTATCAAAAGAGACTCTCACATTGGATTAAAAACTAATCAAGCAAAATGTTACCTACAAAAGATTTCCTTAAAACAAAAACAATACTGTAAAGTCGAAAATAAAGAGATAGAGAAAGTTAACCATACAAATATGAAGCTAAGGTAATAATTTAAACATCAGACAAAATAGTTTAAAGAATAAAACAAACATAAGGGGCAAAGAGGAACAGAAAGTTTCAATAGATCAAGAAGAAATGATTACTAACACACATATAGCTGATAATACAGTAGCCTTAAATTTATAAAATACTAACTGAAAGAACAAGAGTGAGAAATACATATATATCAGCTCCAGTAAGAAACTCACTAAGCAGACAAAAATAATCAAGAATGTAGGTGATTTGAATAACATAACTATGTAATCAACTCAAACTAGTATATGCGTATGTATGTATGTATAAATAAACACGTATGTGTATGTATATGGGTGCGTGCACCCCTCCAAAAAAAAAAATCATATTCTTTCTAAGCACACTGGAAATATTGACAAAAATTAACCATGTACCAGGTATTTAAGAAAATCTCGGTAAAACACAAAGATCAATATCACATACTCTATGATCTCTGGACATAATGCAATAAAAATAAAAATCAGTAAAAAGAGTATAGCATAAAAGATTCTTTATGTCTCGAAACTAAACATATTAATAAATACCTTTTGGGTCAAAAAGGAAATTAGAATGAATATTATGAAATATTTCAATTTGAATGACAAAACAATACACATCAAAATATATAGGACACTGTTAAATAAACAATTAGAGAAAAATAATAACTAGAAAGTTAATGAGCAAAGCATTAAAAGCAGGAAGTTGGAAAAAAGCAACAGACAAAACCCAAAGGAAAAAGAAAGAAGGAAATGATAAAGATAAGGGATAAATTAATAAAACTGGTAATCAAAAGAGAGGAGTAATAAAATAAAAAACTGGTTTTTAAGACATATTAATACTATACAAACCTCTGTTTATACTACTCAAGAAAGAGATGATGCAAGTCACATAAAAGAAAATACTAACATTAATAGAGATTTAAAAATAATATAAGAATATAAATAAGTATATGGTAATAAAATGGAAAACCTATACAAAAATGGATAAATTTCTGGGAAAACATAAAATGAAAAAATTGGTGCAAGAGAAAATAGAAAATTTGAATAGACCAAGAATCATTAAAGACAATAAATGTCAGTAAAAGACCTCTCCTCACCTCTACCCTCCCAAAACAACCCAAATCCAGATAGTTTTGCATGTGATTTCTGTCACGTATTAAAATCATATAGCCCACTGCTTCATACAAGTTGTTCCAGAAATTAGAATACAGAGTGAAACTTCTTCACTCATTTTAGGGCTTAATATAATCTTGTTTTCTAACCCAGATGATGATAATAAAAAGGAAAAAAATTAAAATATATATCACTTAGGAACATAGATGTGAAACTCTTAAATAAAATATTTAACCAAATCCAATTATATATAAAAAAAATACATAATGATCAAGTAAGAAAGTAAGAATGTTTAATATCAGAAAGCCTATCAAGGAAAAAAAAAAGAAAATCTATCCAGGTAATTCATTAACAAACTAAGGAAGAAAAAACGTGGGATTATCTGAACAAATGCAGAAAATCATCTGATAACACCCATTAATGCCAGCGGAAACAGAAAGTGGTAGAAGAAAGAACACATTAGCAGGGCACACTATATGGCTCAGCTGTGAACATTATTACATGATTATAGCAATGTAAGCACTGAGTACCAATTTAACATAAAATTATACTAAAACTATATTGGGAAAAGGAGGAAGGATGGGTATGAGAGTGTGCGTGTTTGTACGTCTACATCTGATGTAAAATAGAGCAAAATTCTATTTCTATAGTAAGTAGTCTAATAGATAATGTCTAAAATGGAAACATTTAAAAATAAGATTGTAAATACATTACTTACAGAAAAAGAGCTAAGAAAGTACAAGAGGTGGTTTCTGAGGAGGGAGGCCTGAGGTTGGGAAGGGATGGAACAATGGATTGCTAAACTTTATCATAAGCCTTATAGTTCTACTTTATTTTTAAATTTATGTACTTGTATTACTTTTAAAAGTCAATTCTCCTAAAATTAAATGCAATTCCAAACAAAATGCCATCAGGAATTTTTGAGAAACTTGACTAACTTATCCTTATTAGAATAACTAAACTGATTTTGAAAACAAAGATCACCAAGAGGGGACTAGCTCAATCCAACTTTGTGATATACTATGAAGCCATTACTGTAATCATATAATGAGAGTGGTGAGGCTACAGGAACAGAGCAGGGCACAAAAACAAAACCATACATCTATGGGAATTTGATATAAGATGAAGATGACACCACAAATCAATGTGAAAAGGATGAATGATTCAGTAGATGATGTCAGGACAACTGGCTCCTTACTTGGAGAAAAATAAAGCATGATTCCTATCACCTACTACACTAAGCTGTGCCGCAGACGAATTAAATACCTATCTATAACACACAGTCAACAGTTACTCTAAAGCAAAGAGGAGAAGGTAAGGAGGCAGGGAAACTGTATTACAGGAACTTTCAGCAAAAATCTCAACGGAATTTCTTGGAAATGGTGCCACATAATTCTCAAGTGTGTCTGGAAGAATAAATAAGCAAAGATCAGAAAACTTTGAAAAAGAAGAGCATCTAGGGTTGACTTGGCCTACCAGATATTAAAACGTATAAATAATTTAGCAGTCACCAGAACATTATGTTACTGGCACAGAATAGACAGAAGAATCAATAAAACAAAAAAGAAACGATGAAAATAGACCCAAGAACTTATCAGAAGCTACTAGACAGTAAGAGTGGCATATCATATGGGGACAGGGGAGGCTAGATTTTACAACAAATGGTATCGGAAAAACTAACGACTGCTGAAGGAAGTTAGAAAAAATACAGAGCAATGATCTCTGAGAGTAGAAAGATGTGGGGTTTGAATACCAGTGTCGTCACTAATTAGCTGTGTAATTGCAGGCAAGATACTTAACCTCTCTAAGACTCATTTCTCCCATATTTAAAAACAAGGTAATAAGAGTAACCACCTCACAGGATTGTGAGAATTAAGGGAGATAATGGGTATAAAGAAGTAAAAACACGATGTCTATCACACAGAATGTGCCTCATGAATGTTAGCTATTATTATTTCTACCTTATACCACATGCAAAGTAATGTACAAAATGAAACCATAAACGTTCTAGAAAGAAAACAAATGAGTATTATTATAATCTTGGGGAGCAGAACTTTCTAAATATGACCCTAAGGGTAGAAAGCATGAAGGAAAGGATAATAATTCTGACTACATAAAAGCCAAACTTCTTTATGGCAAAATCCCACCACAGACAAAGTTAAAATGCAAACGGCAAACTGGGAGAAATATTTGCAATCTATATAATACACAAATGGTTAATAGTCTCTTACTGATCAACAGGAAAAAGATACAGCAATAGAAAAATGCACCAAGAACATTAACAAATAAACAAGCAAAAAAAGAAATTACAAATGGCGGGGGTGGTGTTCAACCTCCCTAATAAAGATGGCAAAGTAAAAAGAAATCCCATTTTTCATGTATCAAATTAGCAAAATAAGTTTTTTAATATTCACTTTTACTAAGCATATTTTTGAATGCCTATCCTATCTACCTCTTATTTTCAGATAATTCATTCCCATCTGTAGCCCTTGGTCAGCAAGCCATTTACCCATACTAGGAAATGCGAAGGACTGTGGCTAATTGGACAAGGGATGGACACCTTATCCAAAGAGGGCCAATCCACAGACAAGTCAGCTATCTGTAGTTTGTGTGGCCAAAGTGGAAACAATGAGCTTGACTGACCATGTTCCTCTTTCAGGAAACAACACAGAGGGAAGTTGTCGACTCAAGGTAGGCACTTGAATGAAAACGCTGTGAAGAATCGGGGATAGGGCAGCATATTTGACTGTCAAGTGTAAGGCAGAATCATGGAGGAGTAAGACCCATGAAGGGAGATAGTTGGGAGGGAGCTAGAAGAAAACTGTAGAGCAGAGAAGCCGTCATGGAGCGATAGAGATAGTGAGTGGCTGGTCCCAGAATGACCTTGGCTTCTGCCCTTAATAAGGCTTCGTGGTTTAGTTTTCCCTCAAATCTCTTTATTTTTACGCTAAACCTTCATTTTACTTAAACTATGTCCAGTGTGCTTCTTTTTCTTGCAACCAGAAGAGCTCTGACTGCAGTACATTGGTGAGATACAGGCAATGTGGTTGCTTTTTACATCTGGAGGCCAATATCAGATACCTTAAAAAGTAGACCTAGTGATTTCACATCTTGCTATCTGCAGGATGAAATCATGGAGCTAGATAAAACATAATATTTACTGAGTGTTCACTATGTGTACTAAGCACTTTACCTAAACATATCATTTTATCCTCACAACAACCTGAGAAAACCCTATGCTTATTTTGTTAGGTTGTTAGGTGCAGTCGAGTTGACTTCAACTCATAGCCACCCCATGTGACATAGTACAACTGCCCCATAGGGTTTTCTAGGCTGTAATCTTTACGGGAGCAGATTGCCAGGTCTTTCTACCGTGGAACCGCTGGGTGGGTACGAACCACCAACTTTACACTTTGCAGCTGAGTGCTTAACTGTTGCACCACCAAGGCTCCTTATGCTTATTTTGTAGATGAAGAAATTGAGGCACTGAGAAGTATAGCAAAGACAGTGCTGCTCACCCAGAGTTCTACCTGCTCTCTCACATTTCTAGGCCCCTTGTCCTGGTGGCGCAGTGGTTAAGAGTCCAGCTGTTAACCCAAAGGTCAGCAGTTTGAATCCACCAGCTGCTCCTTGGAAACCCTATGGGGCAGTTCTACTCTGTTCTATAGGGTTGCTGAGAGTCGGAATCGACTAGACGGAACAGGGTTTTTTGGTTTGCAGTTGAGTAGGGCCATGTGGTCAATGATGTCTGGGGGGAAGTGACATGTATCACTTCTGAGCTGAGGCAGAGCCTGTGTTTTACTCTATAAGGTTTATAGTTTTAGGTTTTTGTCTTAGGGTTCTCTAGAGAAACAGAACCAGTAATATATATCACTGATTATACCACTGTGGTATGTATCACAGAGAGAGAATTTCACGGAATTGTCTCACACAATTGTTGAGGGCTGGCAAGTCCCAAATCTATAAATTAGGTGACAGGCTGGAGACTCCTGCAGGCTTGCATCCCAAAGTCCCTGCGTCAGTTGACAAGAAGAGAGTAAGAATATTCTGGCAAAATGTCAATTTATAGCCTGGAGGCAGAACACACCCTAAGGAAACTCCCTTTTCCTCTTAAGGTCTTTAACTGATTGATTGAAGGCTGCTCACATTATGAAAGGTAATCTGTTTTACTTGAAACCAACTATTTTAATCACATGCAACTACTTTGGAACAGTAACTAGACTAGTGTTTTATCAAACAACTGGGCACCATAGCTTAGCCAAGTTGACGCATAAAATTAACCATCACAGTTTTACATTTAGGTGTATGATTTATTTCATGTCCATTGTGATGGTTAGGATTTTGTGTCAACATGGCTGGGCCATGATTCTCAGTGTTTTGGTGGTTATATAATGTTGCCATCACTTCCCTGTTGAAATTTGATATGCGATCAGCCCCATGATGGAATCTGCTGAATGGTACCAGCATGGGTGGGGCCTGTGGTGGCTCACGGCCCCCTCAGCCTTCATCTCTCAGCCCTCTGCTGCCTTCTTCCTTCCTGCTCTCCTTGCCAAAGTTTTTGGCTTGTTCTGGATTCTGCAGCTGCCTCTTGTTCATCTGACCTCCGGTTCTTGGGACTTGAACTAGCAGTTTACCTACCAATCTTGGGATTCATCGATCTTCACAGCCTGTAAGCGAGATTCCTTCTCTCCAGCGTGCCGATCTTGGGTTTGCCAGCCCCTGCGGCTATGGGAATCGGGAGAAACCTCTATCCTGATCCACAGACTTGTGACGTTCCAGACTCTACAATCGTGTGAGCTGTTTCCTTGATGTAAATCTCTCTCTATATGTATGTATGCGCTTCCCTGGTTTTGTTTCTCTAGAGAACCCAGCCTAAGACATCCACTTTTTTATACAGTGCAAGGTATAGATTAAGGTTCTCTCTCTCTCTTTTTTTTTTTTTTTTTGCATATTGATATCTAATTGCTCCAGCACCGTTTGTTGGAAAACCCACCTATTCTAACTTAACTGCCACATTATATTGTATATAATAGTTGTTCTCATTTGTACCAAAGTCTGAAGATATTCAGATGACACACTTGTATTTTCTTTACAGTTTACAAGGTAGTTTGGATTACACAGTTTTATTTGGCCCACAATCAGCCCTGTGAAGGAGGAATAAAAATATGACTACCCCCATTTCACAGATGAAGAAACCCAGAGAGGTAAAGTGCTTTGCCCAAGATGAAGAAGCTTTCAGCGATAGCATCTGGATTCAAACCCAGGTCTTCTGCCAGTCATTGCTATTTTCAATGTTATTGGCCTTCAGTAAACACTTAACTGCCCTTTCAGAGATCCAAGTTATTCCTATAGATAGACCAGTACTCAGGAGTACTGGAAGCAAAAGTCAGTACTTGCTACTTAATTTTGAGCTTACCAGTCCCTGAAAACTGGAAAGGCTCAGAGATTTGGTGCAGCTGGAATCTGAGAGGATGGTCATTTGGACTATCTGCAAGAAATGCTCGTATCTCTCAACCCTACTATGTGGACTGGCTATGGTCACACAAACTTCATTTTATAAAAACGTAAATGAGAGTAGAAAAAAAAAAATCTCTTACCAAGTAGTCCAAATACCAAAGCAATAAACTGACATAGTTTATGTTTTGGGTCATTTCCCCAGTTCACTAGCTACCTCCCTTTCTCTGGGAAACACATCCACATATACAAGTCATTGGAGTGGGCTTTTGGGAGCCATTCTGTTATCACCTGACTCCGCCTCACTGGCCGTGGCTGTTTGGGCCAGAGGTAGACAAGCCATCCAAGTTGATGAATTAGATAGTTTCTTTGGAAAATTTAGAATTGGGATGAGAAACAGCTAATCAGTCTGCAGTTGGCTGGAATTTTAACATGTGAACTGGGAGCTACACAACAGCCATATTCTGCCTGTCAAGTGGATCAGAGGAGGAAAAAAAAAAGAAGTAGATATGCAAAGAGGGAAGGAGAAGTAGGAACTCAAGATCGCTTTGCCATTCCTCGTTCCAGACCTTTTCAGTGGCCTGGCGGCAAACCTGTCTGTTGGTGCTGTGAAAACCTCTGAGGCAGTTCTACTCTGTCATACAGAGTCACTGTGAGTTGGAATCTGCTGGATGGCACACAACAACAATCCTTTAAAAACTGCTTCTTTTTTCTTAAGCTAGCTCAACTGGGTTTCTGTTACTTACAAGCAAAGAGTCCTAACTAATACAATAGAGGTAAAATGAATTATCATGGAGTACAAAGACATAGCCCTGACCTGGCCTGTGGGGATTTTAAAACAGAGCTGACTTTTTGGGCGATGGCTGCCATGACTAGGAGACAGAATTTTCCCCCCATTTATTCTTTATAAAATAAATTGCATGAAAGGTTTAGGCCAGCCGAGCGAACATCCACTTGTACAATGAACAAGGGAGAGTATTATCCAGGTGAAACTATCATTTATTTCCAGCTGGGAAGGAGCAGGGAGGAAGAAAGAGAAAAACCGAAGAGGAAAGGAAGCCAGTGGGGGAGAGGGAAGGAAAAGACTGACATGATATTGTGTCCAGAAAATTTTTATACATTCACACTTGGAGACTCCTTTACCTTTGGATGAGAAATGCTGACCAATTGCCAAGTGTAATTTTTTAAAATTAGATATTGTCCATAAAATGAGTGCCCTGACATATTTCCTGCTATTTCTCTGAAGCAGCCCCTGTGAAATCCTGACTCCCTTTTCAAACAGAATTAAATACTGTGGTCTTGTGTCCTCCCCCTTGCCCAGGGTTTCAGCTCCTTTGCCATATTCCTGCCTTTGCCATTAGCTGTGATGAACAGAATGAATGATGCACAGAGGCGGGTGGGACAATGGGGCTGATTCATGGTTTGGGAAAGCAGGGAATTGTCACAGAGCAAACATTGGTGCTCCTTTTTTGCTGGGATACTGCAGTGTTTATCTGAAAGCATCATGTTTGGATTCTTCCAACCACTGGGTAAGCATCTAAATGAGAGAAGCAATACGGGGCTCCCAGGGTCCCCAGGGGGCTTAAAATAATCCTGGAACATCTTGGCAGAGCTTGTCATCTTGGTAAACAAGCAGAGAGAGGTTATTCAAACAGCTGTTAATTTCATTGAGAAGCCTCATTTTAAGGTCCCAGGGCAGACATTTCTTTTTATGTCTGGATTATCTCTGAGTTTTATATGTTGCATCCACTCCTGGGAGCTTAGCTTGGGTGTCAGGTGCAATGCTTACATTTGGACTGGTGTTCTGCCTCGGCCTTTGTAAAGAGCTAAATTTTACAGCAGACAAAATTTGGTCAAGCTAAATTTGATGGGCAATTTAGAGCTATTTATATCCATTTGTTTTTTATTGGTATCATATAGTACATACAGTTTTGTAATCTTCATTCATTTAGCGCTATAATATGAAAGTATTAATATGTCCAATTATAATCTGTATTATAACTTCTAATGGATATACAGTGTTTGATTGTATGAATGAACTATTAATTACTTAACTAGTCCCTACTGTTGGACGTTCAAGTTGTTTTCAATTTTTCGTAGCTATAAACCGTGCTTCAGTAAAAATCATTATAGCTAAATTTTTGCACACTTCATTATCTTCCTAGGGAAAAACTCCTAGATTTTGATTGCTGAGTCAGAAGAGATACACTTTTTGAATGTTTTTGACTCATATTGCCAAATTGCCCTCCAGAGTACAATTCACACTTCTACCAGGTGTGAAAGGACTTTCCTTCACACACACAGGACTATCTAGTCTAAACTTTAGATAGCTTTCTTAGGTTTTCCAGATAAGCAATCATATAATCTAGAAATAATGACCTTTGTCTTTTGTTTCATCTATGGATGGGCAAAAATTATAAGAATTTTTAGTATTTCAGTGTTGGTGAGAATGTGTATAAATAGATGCTCTCAAACTCAATTTATAAGAGTGTAAATGGATAAGTATTTTGGGAGGATAATTTGAAAGTACTGTGAAAATTTTTCCTTAGATGTAGCAGTTTCAACCGCTAAAAGACTGTCCTTCATAAGTGAGCAAAGATACAAAAGGTATAAAATATAAAGGTATTTATGGAAGCACTTTTTTAATAGCAGAAGAAAAAAAAATTCAAACAACTTAAAATTCATCAGTAGGGAATGGTTAATTATAGTATGTCCAAGTTATGAAATACTGTGCAGGCATTAAAGAGAATGAGTTAGATCCCTAATACTTCATTCTCTTTATGAATTTTCTTTATTAACCTAGAAATCAATCCATGCTATTTCATCAAGTCAAAAAGGTATGCTGCTGGTAAATAATATATTATGATGCCACTTTCATTTTTCAAAGTTCAAGCATATTCACTCAGAAATACATATGAATATGTATAGAAAAGGGTCTGAAAAGATGCATCAAACTGTTGAAAGTGATTATCTCTGAGAAATGGAATTGATAGGATAATGGAAAATATTCACTTTTTACTTTATATTTTGCTTTGTTGTTTTAAATTTTTAGCGGGTACATATTCCTCTAAAAAAGGGAAAAATAATTTGCCTTCTCCTTTCCAATTTTTATATCTTTTGTTTATTTTTCTTATCTTATTGCATCAGCTTAGAATTTTGAGAACAGTAACTAAGAGTAGTAATTGGTGGTATCCTTGTCTTGTTCTTGACTTTAATAGTAATGCCTTTAGTATTTTACAACTAATATTAGCTGTTGGTTTCTGATGTTTTTTATGGTGTGAAAGAAGTACTTTGCTATTATTTAATTGGAGATTTTTATCAGGTAAATTTGTTGGATTTTATCAATCCAGAGGATTATGCTGAGTGAAAAAAGCCAATCCCAAAAGGACTGACTTACATACTGTTTGATTCCATTTATATAGCATTGTTAAATTGACAAAATTGTAGAAATTGAGAAACTGCTGGGGGTTTAGGAGAGGGTGGGATAGAAGGGAAGTAGGTGTGGCTATAAAAGGGCATCAATGCTGTATCTCCAGCATTAAGGACATTGTCTGATGCATAATATGTGCTCAGTAAATATTTGTTAAAGAAATGAATGAATGCAGTGGAGTATTAGCCACCCATTAAAATAATATTGATGGTTTTTTTTTGAAATCCAAACTACTTTTTTTTTGTGCTTTAAGTGAAAGTTTACAGTTCAAGTCAGTTTCTCATACAAAAATTTATACATACATTGCTATGTGACCCTTGCTGCTCTCCCTGTAATGTGACAGCACACTCTTCCTTTCCACCCTGGATTTCCCATGTCCATTCAACCAGCTCCTGTCCCTTTTGCCTTCTCATCTTGCCTCCGGACAGGAGCTGCTCATTTAGTCTCATGTATCTACTTGAGCTAAGAAGCACTCTCTTCAAGAGTATCACTTTATGTCCAGTAGTCCAGTTTAATCTTTGTCTGAAGAGTTGGCTTCGGGAATGGCTTTAGTTTTGGGCTGGCAGAGAGTCCAGGGGCCATGTCTTCTCGGGTCTCTCCAGTCTCAGTCAGATCATTAAGTCTGGTCTTTTCACTAGAATTTGAGTTCTGTACCCTACTTTTCTGCTCCATCAGGGACTCTGTGTTTTGTTCCCTTTCAGGGTGGTCATTGGTGGTAGCCAGGCACCATCTCGTTCTTCTGGTCTCAGGCTGATGGAGTCTCTGGTTTATGCGGCCCTTTCTGTCTTTTGTGCTAATATTTCCCTTGTGTCTTTGGTGTTCTTCATTCTCCCTTGCTGCAGGTGGGTTGGGACCAATTGATGTATGTTAGATGGCCACTCTCTAGCTTTTAAGACCCCAGACGCCACTCACCAAAGTGGGATGCAGAACATTTTCTTAATAAACTTTGTTATGCCAGTTGACCTAGATGTCCCCTGAAACCATGGTCTCCAGACCCCCACCCCTGCTACTCTGTCCCTCAAAGTGTTCGGTTGTATTCAGGAAACTTCGCAGCTTTTGGTTTAGTCCAGTTGTGCAGACTTCCCCTGTATTGTGTGTTGTCCTTCCCTTCACCTAAGATAATTCTTATCTACTATTTAGTTAGTGAATACCCCTCTTTCCCTCCCCACCCTTGTAACCATCAAAGAATGTTTTCTTCTGTGTTTAAACCTTTTCTTGAGTTCTTATAATAGTGGTCTCATACAATATTTGTCCTCTTGTGACTAATTTCACTCAGCATAATGCCTTCCAGATTCATCCATGTTATGAGATGTTTCACAGATTCATCGTTGTTCTTTGTCGTTGCATAGTATTCCATTGTGTGAATATACCATAAATTGTGTATCGATTCGTCCGTTGATGGACACCTAGGTTGTTTCCATCTTTTTGCTACTGTGAACAGTACTGCAGTGAACATGGCTGTGCATATATCTATTCATGTGACGGCTCTTACTTCTCTAGGGTATATTCCAAGGAGTGGAATTGCTGGATCATATGGTACTTCTATTTCTAGCTTTTTAAGGAAGCGCCAAATCGATTTCCAAAGTGGTTCTACCATTTTACATTCCCACCAGCAGTGTATAAGTGTTCCAGTCTCTCCACAACCTCTCCGACATTTATTATTTTGTGTTTTTTGAATTAATGCTAGCCTTGTTAGGGTGAGATGGTATCTCATTGTGGTTTTGATTTGCATTTCTCTAATGGCTAATGATTGTGAGCATTTCCTCATGTATCTGTTAGCTGCCTGAATATCTTCCTTGGTGAAGTGCCTGTTCATATCCTTTGCCCATTTTTTAATTGGGTTGTCTTTTTGTTGTTGAGGTTTTGCAGTATCTGGTAGATTTTAGAGATTAGATGCTGATCAGTTTTGTCATAGCCAAAAAGGTTTTCCCCAATTTGTAGTTTGTCTTTTTACTCTTTTGGTGAAGTCTTTTGATGAGCGTAAGTGTTTGATTTTTAGGAGCTCCCAGTAATCTAGTTTTATGAGTTTTTAACAATATGGGAAAATGCTTACAATCTCTGTATTATTTCTTACAACTGCATGTGAATCTACAATTATCTCAAAATGAAGAATTTAATTAAAAATTAAACAAAAAAAAGATTATCCCATCTAAAATGCCAGTAATGACCCTGTGAGAAACACTAATACAATGGGCTATTTTAGCACTCACTAAAAGACCATGCTTTTGAAAAATATTTCATAATATTCAAACGACTGCTTCTTGATCTATGTACAGGTTCCTCATGAGCATAATTAAGTGTTCTGGAATTCCCATTCTTCACAATGTTATCCATAATTTGTTATGATCCACACAGTCTGATGTATTTGCATAGTCAACAAAACACAAGTAAACATCTTTCTGGTATTCTCTGCTTTCAGCCAGGATCCATCTGACATCAGCAATGATATCCCTTGTTCCACATCCTCTTCTGAATCTGGCTTGAGTTTCTGGCAGTTCCCTGTTGATGTACTGCTGCAACCGCTTTTGAATGGTCTTCAGCAAAATTTTACTTGCGTGTGATATTAATGATATTGTTCGATAATTTCCGCATTCTGTTGGATCACCTTTCTTTGGACTAGGTATAAATATGAATCTCTTCCAGTTGGTGGCCAGGTAGCTGTCTTCCAAATTTCTTGGCATAGTGAGTACTTCCAGCTTTGCCTCCATTGATTGAAACACCTTAATTGTTATTCTGTCAATTCCTGGAGACTTGTTTTCATCAATGTCTTCAGTGCATCTTGGACCTCTTCCTTCAGTACCATTGGTTGGTGTACTAGGTTTTTTTTTATTTTTTAACAGGTGTAAAATTTATTGACAGTAATTATATTAATTGGCTGTGCAACCCTACCCTTAATCAATGCGATTTTCCCATCTCTGTAAACTGAAGGAGCCCTGGTGGCTCAGTGGTTAAGAGCTTGGCTGTTAACCAGAAAGTCAAAATTGAAATTCACCAGCCACTCCTTGGAAACCTTATGGGGCAGTTCTGCTCTGTCCTATAGGGTTGCTATGAGTCAGAATCTACTCAACAGAAGCAGGTTTGTTTTTTTTTTTGGTTTGGTAATCCGAAATTCATTACTCATAAACAATAACACCTTCTTTCCCCTTCCGTGTTGCTCCTGGTAACCACTAACACACTTTGGTCTCTATACATTTGCAAGCTCTTGTCTTTTCATATAAGTGAGGTCATACAACGTTTGTCCTTCTATGACTGACTTATTTCACTCAGCATAATGTCTTCGAAGAAGTACAACCTGAATGCTCCTTGGAAGCAAGAATGGCGAGACTTCGTCTCACATACTTTGAATATGTTACCAGGAGGGACCAGTCCCTGGGGAAGGACATCATGCTTATTGTCATGGATTGAATTGTGTCCCCCAAAAATATCTGTCAACATGGCTGAGTCATGATTCCCAGTATTGTACGATTGTGTACCATTTTGTAATCTGATGGGATTTCCTTATGTGTTGTAAACTCTGTCACTGTGATGTAATAAAATACATTAGCAGCAGTTATACTGGTGAGGTTTACAAGATTAGATAGTGTCTTAAGCCAATCTCTTGAGATATAAAAGGGAGAAGTGAGCAGGGACATATGGGAACCTCGTACCACCAAGAAAGCAGTGCCAGGAGCAGAGTGTGTCCTTTGGACCTGAGGTTCCTGCACAGAGAAGCTCCTGGACCAAGGGAACATTGATGACATGGACCTTCCTCCAGAGCAGATGAAGAAAGCATTCCCCTGGAGCTGATGCCCTGAATTTGCACTTGTAGCCTACTGGACTGTGAGAGAATAAACTTCTCTTTGTTAAAGCCATCCACTTGTGGTATTTCTGTTATAGCAGCACTAGATGACTAAGACACTTATTAAAGTAGATGAGCAGCGAAAAAGAGGAAGACCGTCAACAAGATTGATTGACACGGTGGCTGCAACAACGGGCTCAAGCATAGCAATTGTGAGGATGGCACAGGGCTAGACAATGTTTTGTTCTGTTGTATATAAGGGCGCTATGAGTCAGCACTACCTGGTAGGTACCTAACAGCAAAAATGTCTTCAAGCTCCATCCATATTGTAGCATGTACCAAGATTTCCTTTCTCTTACTGGCTGAGTAGTATTCCATTGTATGTAATACCACATTTTGTTTATCCATTCATCTGTTGGGCATTTAGGTTGTTTCCACATTTTGGCTATTGTGAACAGTGCTGCAATGAACATTGGTGTACAAGTCTCTGTTTGAGTCTCTGCTTTCAAGTCTTTTGGGTAAATACCTAGGAGTGGAATTGTGGGTTGCTATGAGTCGGAACCGACTTGACGGCAATGGGTTTTGCCTTTGGTTTATGGTAGTTTTTAGCGTTTTGAGGAACTGCCACACTCTTTTCCATGACAGATGTACCATTTTGCATTCCCACCACCAATGGATAAGGATTCTAGTTTTCCCACATCCGCACCAATATTTATTATTTCTGTTTTTTTTAATCTTAGCCATCTTACCCACCCTTTGCCACTGAGTGGATTCCGAGTCATTGCGACCCTATGGGACAGAGTAGAACTGCCCCATAGGGTTTCCAAGGCTGTAATCTTTACGGAGGCTGACTGCCACATCTGTCTCCCTCAGGGAGGCTGGTGGGTTCAAACCACTGACGTTTTGTTTAGCAGCCAAGCAGTTTAACCACTATGCCACCAGGGCTCTAGCTGTCCTAGTGGGAGTGAAATGGTATCTCATTGTGGTTTTGATTTGCATCTCTCTGATGGCTAATGACGTTGAACATCTTTTCATGTGTTTGTTGACCATTTGAATGTCCTCTTTGGTGAAATGTCTACTGAAGTCCTTTGTCCATGTTATGAATGCGTTGTCTTTTTGCTGTTAAGTTGTCAAAGTTTCTGTATATTTTGGTTATTAGATTCTTATCACATATATGGTTTCCGGAAATATTCTTCCAGTCAGTAGCTTGTCTTTTCACATTTTTGGTGAAGTCTTTTGATGAACAAAAGTTTTTAATTTCTGTGAGGTCCCATTCATTTATTTTGTCTTTCACTGTTTGTGCTTTTGTTACTATACTAGATAATCCATTGTTAAAAGCTTGGCCGGACAGCAATGCCCCAGCATTTTCCCCTAAGAATTTTATAGTTTTAGGTTGCATATTTAGGTCCTTAGTCCATTTTGAATTTGCTTTTGTGTATAGTGTGAGGCGTGGATCCTGTTTCATTTTTCTGCATGTGGAAATTTGATTTTCTCAACACCATTTATTGAAGAGACTCTTCTTTCCCCATTGAATGGTCTTAGCACCTTTATCATAAAATCAGTTGACCATAGATGTATCGGTTTATTTCTGGACTCAATTCTATTCCATTGGTCTATATGGTTATTGTTATACCAGTACCAGGCTGTTTTGATTACTGTAGCTGTATAATATCTTTTAAGATTAGGAAGTGTGAGTCCTCCTACTTTGTTCTTCTCTTTCAGCATTGCTTTAGCTATTCAGGGCCTCTTGACATTCATATAAAGTTGAGGATTGGTTTTTCCATTTCTGTAAAGAAGGCTGTTGGAATTTTGATTGGGATTGTTTGAATCTAAAGATCACTTTGGGTAGTATTGACATCTTAACAATATTAAGTCTTACAATCCATAAACATGGAACATCTTCCCGTTTATTTAAGTATTCTTTAATCTCTATCAGCAGTGTTTTGTAATTTTTATTTTACAAATCCTTCACATCCCTGGTTAGATTTATTTCTAGTTATTTTATTTTTTTAAGTACTATTGTAAATGGGATTGTTGCCCTAATCTCCCTTTCAGATTTATCATTGCTGGTGTATTAAATTTTTAAAATAAATTATTTGTTGTTGAGAATATACATAGCAGAATATATACTAATTCAACTGTTACTACATGTACAATTCAATGACATTGATTACATTCTTCAAGTTGTGCAACCATTCTCACCCTCCTTTTTCGAATTGTCCCTCCCCCATTAACATCAACACACTGCCCCCTAAGCTTCCTATCTAACCTTTTGAGTTGCTGTTGTCAATTTGATCCCATATAGGTAGTTCTTTAGAAGAGCCCATGCTCAAGGCAGATGGTGTAATAATTCTTAAAAAGTGAAGTAATGGCTATGGTGTGAGTTACGAATGCTATCAAGGATGCACAATGAGATTATATACACTTCCTCCTGCTGGTTTAGTTTGGTGGAAGGGGTGGCAGCTTGGGCCTCAAACCCTTCTTCAAACAGGGAAGCCCTGCTTTTTTCTGTGTTATACCTATGGGCATTCTGTACAATATTTTGTTTGGAAAAATAAAAGCCTTGGAAAAAAAGAAAGTATGAAAATCACTACTTAGGGTCTGACTTGATGTAACTTAGCATTAGTGGTTTTTCTAGATCATCATTTTGGAGACCTGGAATCCAGTTTTTCCTTTCTTCATACAGTCAATAGGGGAAGAAGGGACAGGAGAAATAGCCATTGGGAGGGAAAAAGAGTGAACTATTGAAGGGAGTAGAGAAAGTTCTCTTCAGTAGATGAAGAGTATTAGCTTATGGTCTTAGACAAAGACAATATAAGCAGCCCCATAGCAAACAGGACAGACTCGCCTCATTTAGTTAATTGTCTCTCTGATTTTGTTTCCTGCTACTTTCCCCTGCCAAGCTATTCAGGGTATAAAATATGAATGGTGTCCCCTGAAGCAGTACAGCCAGAAGGCTCTCTTCCTCACTATCCCTTCAATCCATCTGCCTGGGCCTTCTTTCACTTCCTCTGACACAGCAAACATTTTCCTGCCTCAGAGTCTTGGCACTTGCTGTCCTTCATCTAAAATCTCTTGGCTGCTCAAGTCTCAGCTTAAATGTCACTCATACCTCAGAAATGTCTTCTCTTACCACCCTCACCAATGTAGTCCTTCCTATTTTTCTCCATCTCAGTACTGTTTATTGTCTTCATAGCTTTGCCACCACTTATAGTTCTTTTTTTCCATCTCTTCCACCAGAATATAAGCTCCATGAGCTCGCCTGTCTTGCTCATTATGTATACTCAGCATCCAGCACAGAGTCTGGCACGTAGTAAGCACTCAATAAATATTTGTTGAGTAAATGAATAAAAATTCTACTCATTTTTTAAAGCACTGCTTTAAATCACTTCCTTCATAAAATCTTCCGTGAGTCCTCCAAGCAGAGATTAATATTTTACTCTACTGGATGCAGAAAGAAGGCATAGAAGGGAAGAAAGCTTGTTTTTCCCTTTGCCTGGTATACTGTGGTGATATCCCAAATGAATTTGATACATCCTTTCGTATTATGTTTCTTTATATTATCTTTTTTAAAATTATTTTTCTGTAGTTTTTAAAAAAGAAAAAGTTTCAGGTTACAAAGTGCTGATTTTAAACATTCTTTTTATATCCAGGCTGAGAGTTTCACTCTGTTAATAACCTTTAAATTGTTTCTATGGTCGCCCAATGTTCATGACACGTGAGGATGTCATGATGCTGACATGAAGAATGACTGGTCCAGTTGGACCTGCTCTCATTGACGTGTCCATGCTTTGGAGAAATACCAGTACACAAATTAATTAGGTAGAATCTCCTAGAGTCAGTTCCTTTTCATATGTCCTTTGCCAGTTGGATCATGAGACTTCAAATGAGACTTCAATTCACGCAACTTGTATGGCTGAAAGCTATCTTCTTACCATTTTCTAATTGTTTTCTATCAAATGTGCACATATTAACAATGTACATTTGCCTATGAACTATACGTTGTTATTGTTGTTAGGCGCTGAGTCATAGCAATCCTATGTACACAGAACGAAATGCTGCAGGTTCTGTGCCATCCTCACAATCATTGCTATGTTTGAGCCCATTGTTGCAGCCACTGTGTCAATCCATCTCCTTGAGAGTCTTCTTCTTTTTCACGGAATGCTCTTTTTTGCTGACCTTCTACTTTAACAAGCATGATGTCCTTTTCCAGGGACTGGTCCCTCCTAATAACATGTCCAAAGTAAGTCAGTCTTGCCATTCTTGCTTCTAAGGAGCATTCTTGCTGTACTTCTTCTAAGACAGATTTGTTCATTCTTTTGGCAGTCCATGGTATATTCAATTCAATATTCTTCACCAACACCATAGTTCAGATGCATCAATTCTTTTTTGGTCTTCCTTATTCATTGTCCAGCTTTCACATGCAAATGAGTCAACTGAAAATACCATGGCTTCAGTCAGGTGCACCTTAGTCCTCAAAGGGACATCTTTGCTTTTTAACACTCTAAAGAGGTCTTTTGCAGCAGATTTGCCCAATGCAATACATTGTTTGATTTCTTGACTGCTGCTTCCATGGGCATAAACTATATAGGACAGTTTAATTAAAATAATGTTTTAACATTTGTGCTCATTGTAAACAGATTTTTTTTTTTTTTTTTTGCTCCAGAGTACTTTTAAAAGACATTATTGTCCTCTCTCCAGTAGAAATATTTTTGGAGAGTTTCTTCCAGTCAGCTTATTTGCAGAATTGTTTAACACTAATTTTACTGCAGCAATTGGAATAAATGTTTCCATTTTGAAAATGTCTGCTGGAAAAAAAATAAAGATTTGCAATTCAAATGAATAGGGAGATTATTAGACTGGTGGTAAGTAAAATGGATGTTTATACTTAATTTTTTCCAAGAAACATCATCTAAAATAACCATTATTTAATGCTTCCTGGATGGATATAGTAGGTTCTGTATAAGTCTTTATGGATTTTGATTGATAGCATAGATGTCCTAATTCTCCATTCTCAATAGACAAGTGTTTATTAAGATGGATCTATCATCTTAGCAACTAAAAAAAAAAAAATACATAGAACCATAACACAGCCCTATGTATCAAGTTAAGCACATAACAGTTTTACTTCTGTTCAGAAAAATCACAATCCATGGAAAAAGTTTTTATACCTTCTTCCAAAATGAGTTTATTGTTTTTTAAAAGATTTCTATGGAAATAAAATCTGGTCTCAATTTATTGCATAATTCCATAATACAAATTTTAAAATTTCCTAAATACACAAGTCTATGAGTGCATTGGGCAAATCTGCTACAAAAGACCTCTTTAAAGTGTTAAAAAGCAAAGAAGTCACTTTGAAGGCTAAGGTACACCTGACCCAAGCCATGGTATTTTCAGTTGTCTCATATGCATTTGAAAGCTGAGCAATGAATAAGGAAGACCGAAGAAGAATTGATGCATCTGAATTACGGTGTTGGTGAAGAATATTGAATATACCATAGACTACCAAAAGAACAAACAAATCTGTCTTGAAAGAAGTACAGCCAGAATGCTCCTTAGAAGTGAGGATGGCAAGACTTCGTCTCACTATTTTGGACATATTAGGAGGGACCAGTCCCTGGAGAATGACATTATGCTGTGTAGAGGGTCATTGAAAAAGAGGAAGACCCTCAACGAGATGAATTGATACAGTGGCTGCAACAATGGGCTCAAATATAGCAACAATTTGTGAGGCTGACACAGAACAGGGCAGTGTTTTGTTCTTTTGTACATAGGGTCGCTATGAGTTGGAACAGACTCGACAGCACCTAACAGTGTGAGTGCAAGGTTTATGAGATTTAGAACTGTTTGTATTAAATCAGTGTTCGTCAATGTGATCCTAAATTCTTTCTGGGCAATTCTGCTGACTTTTGAGAGCATTTGTTTAAAAAATAACTGATTTACTCGGCAGATTAAATATTAAGTAACTTGGTATCAGACAATCATAAATATTTTAAAAGGAAAAAATGAAATGAAGGTAGAGTCCTAGAACAAGGGATGTTAATTTATTGCATATTTATTGACTTATTGGACACAAGAGCAGAGACCCAGCCTTTGTGCCTCATCTTGTTGTCCTTATCTAACAAGAGAATCCCAGAACTGTAAACTTGGAAAAGACCTTTCAGAGACCATTTGATTTAGTCACCTGTCTTCATAAAGACATCAAGCTTGGTTGAGTAGAGGGCAGTGAAAATGAGGGAAACCCTCAATGAGATGGACTGACACAATATCCACAACAATGGACTCAAACGTACCAACAATCATGAAGATGGCAAATGGCCGGGCCATGTTTTGTTCTGTTATACACAAGGTCGCTGTAAGTCAGAGCCAATTCTACAGCAACTAACAACTTCATGAAGGTGAACACTGAAATACTCCAGACAGTTGGCCAGTGTTCCTTTTCAACACATCAGAGGATAGAGACTTAGAACCTTTCTTGATAAAAGGAAACTTGTTATGGTATCAACAGCAACAGGAACGATTACATGAGTTACCACAGAGTCCCTATTAAGGTGAGATACTTTATACACACAGCATCTCCTAATTCTCACAAAATTCTTACAAGTTAGTTATTTATTAGACCTATTTTATAGATAGAGAAACCAAAGTCAAAAAGAGGTATAGTAATTTACCCAAGGTCACACTCCAGGTAAGTGGCTGATGCAGGATTCACACCCAGTTGTCTCTCTGCTATTAACCCTGCTGCCTCTCAAACGCAGCACCTGTATGTATTTACCAACATAAAGGGCATCTACAAAAGGAAGTAATAAATTCAAAAAACATAAGCCTAAACCTATGTTTTAGGGAGTTTCCTTGGATATTACAAATTAATGATGAGATAATCACCCTAGATGCCTCTTATTAAGAAAATATCCCATGATTCAGAAACCCCAATCATTTAAATTTTAAATTAAGTATTTCTGTGTGGAATAAATTGACTACAAATTTGTCATCAATATTTCACCCCATAGTACAGCGCGCGCGCGCACACACACACACACACACACACACACACACACACACGATAAACTTCCAGGTCTTTCTTTGGGCTTCCATCAGTTTCGAGAGTTTGAGAAGTCTCTAATGTGTTTGTGTGACTAAGGAAAATAATAGCTGAATCACATCTAAAAGCGAATTCTCCCAATTAGAAGTCTGTAAAAACAATGAAGACAATTAGGCATCCATCTGCCTTTTAATCTTAACACCTCTTCCTCCCTAGCCAACCCAGTCTCACTCCCCCCACCCCCCCTTTTTTTTTTTTTCCTCAAATTGGGAAATAGACCCGGAGACGGGAGGTAGAAGGACCGACAGCCTAGGCCCGCCCTTCGTTTCTCCCGAGTCTAGCCGAGCCGGGAATACACGGTTGCTGTTGGCCGGGAGAAACAGAGAGAGCGCAGGATGCTGGCAAAAACAGGGCGGGGAGTGAGCAAAGCCAGAGTTTGTGAAGAGTCAGAACAGTCAGACGAGGGTTTAGGAAAAGGGATCCTTTTTCCAAGGTTACTGGGGCGTGAGAGCAAGGGAAGGAGCGCCTGGTAGGCAAACTCGGCGGCCCGACTCTGGGCGCCGCCAAGCCGCATCCGCCACGGTCACCAGCGCCCGCCAAGCGGAAGGCGGCGTGGCTCAGGGCCCAGCCATAGCCCAACCTGGCGCATGCGCCGCAGCCCCTCCTCTGCTCCCGGTCCCCTCCCCTCCCTCTTCCCGGCGGGTCTGGGGCGGCGGCGGCGGCGGCGCAGTGACGTCAGGGCGTTGGGGCAGCTCCTGTGACAGACGGAGCTGGAGCGGCGGGGCGGCGGCGGACTCCGGCGGCCGAGATAGCGAGTGAGCGAGCAGTGACCCGGGGGTCTAGACAGCAAGAAAGAGAAGGAGGGGAACGCTCGGGCGCGAGCCAGAGAAACCGCGAGCGCCGGGCTTGGGCTCGAGCCCCGGAACGGCAGAGGAGCCCGCCCGCTCCCCTCCCCTCCCCCTCCCCGGGACCGAGCCCAGCGCGCCATCCTCCCCCTCCCTCCTTCCCTCCCTCCCTCCTTCCTTTCTCCCTTCCCTCTCCCTCCCCCCTCCCCCGCCGGTGGATGGGAGTGAAGGACGGAAGAGGCCCTGCGGAGGCGGCAGTGCAGCGCTCCGGTAAGGCGGCGAGGGTCTGCGCCCTCCCCTCTGCCTTCTCCACCGCGCTCGGGCCGCTGCGGGCCGGGCCCGGCGGCCTGACGATGTGGCTGCGCCGGTCCCCTCCCTCCCATTCTCCCCTCCCCCTGCCGCCGCCTCCTCCTTCTTCTTCTCTTCTCGCTCTCAAAATGGCGGCCGCGACGGCCGTTGAGTGAGAGACACGGGAGGAGGGGGGACAGGCCGGGGAGGGCGCTGCCCTCGCTGCCCTCCTCTTCTGCCCGGGTTCTGGGGTACTGGGGCCGCCGGGACTCCACCCGCGGCCCTCCGCGAGAAAAGATCGCCCTCCTCCCCTGGTGACTTAGCAAGAAAAGTATTCTTGGGTTGGAAGGGCGTGGGGAGCAGGTCGCTTTCTGATCTTGGGAAAAAGGTTCGGCCCTTCTTCATTCCCGGCCGCGAAAGGCGAACGCCGCAGTCCCGACCCCGCCCGCGGTTGGCGGCTCGGGGACTAAGCTCAGCCCCGCGCCGCTTTGGCACCCACAGGGCCTTTCAGGCGTTTCGTCCCCCAGCTGTCCTTAGGATGGGGTTGACCTGAGGGGGATGGCCCACCCCTTTTCTGGCCCCCTCTGTGGTGGTCCAGCCTGGACCCCCACTAAGGAGGAGTGACCCGACCCAGCGAACAATCTGCAGTATTCATCCACCATCAGGCAGGATTTTCTTTCTGCCACCGGCTCCTCACACGGGAGTTGCCTTTTGACGTTGTAACGCTGAGCTTCTGGGCCCTCGTCCATCTCCCTTCATCTAATCTAATCTCCCTACACCTTTAGGAAACACAGTACCTGTATACCTTCTTGAGCCTCCCAGGTGAGAAAATGCGTTTGAGGTGGTAGGCAAATTTTAACTCTTAACTACCTCTCTAAACATAAACGTAGAGAGGAGGTTTTCAATATCTGAGATAGGAAAGAGCTAGGTGCCTCGGCTTTATTTGTTATTGTGCCTTTCTTCAGTGACTTAGCAAGAAACTCCTTGGAAGGAGGGTAGGAAATTTTCGTCTGGGGTTGGGGTTTGCGTCCAATTTATACAAATCCTTTGGTTAAGAAATCGTGCTTTTGAAGAGAAGGACCAGTTTTGTGGTCTTCTTCTCAACGGGCGATGTCATGCCAAGCCCTCCCCCCTCCCATTTCCTTAAGAGGCAATTGGGGGAGAATAAAGATACTGTTATTCTGACCTCTACTTTGGGTACACAGTTCTTGAGATTCATAACGTTTTAAAGGTTAAGCAAAAATAATTGCCATTTTTGATAATACCATTATTGTTGGAGGGTGAGTTGTTTTGTGTGAATTTCATTTTGAGGCTGGGGTGGAGGAGATAGTGCTTGGGCCTTTCATATCAGTAATAATGTCATCCCTTCCCTTTTGCCACAGTAGTGTCTGCTTAAATTTTTTTTTTTTTTTTTTTTTTACTGCAGTAGGGCTTGATTGCTGCAGGGTCCAATCTCTTATCAGGAAAATTTCCTGCTGGGTTATGGATAGCGATATAATGTTGGATATATATTAAGAGCTTTTACTTAACCTTTATTGAAAAAAAATTCTGGTTTGGTTCTAAGGCATTAGCTAGCTTTTAATCTCTGATTGATGCCATTTAGGACAGTTTTGCAAAATAATTGGCAGTTGCAAATTGCAGTTTTTATTAAAGCATAACAGTAATCTGTAGAGGGATTTTTTTTCATGTTCTATTACAAATGATCATTGTTTGGATTGTTCAGAAAGGAAGGGGATCTCCTGAAACAGATTTGAAGCTTGGTATATTGTTTTTAAAATCAGAGTAAGGAACTCAGTTTTTCACATAAAATATTTCTGCACATGTTGATTTTGATGGAGCAAGCTCTATTTTAGTAATGCCCCCACCTCCTTTTTAAAAAATTGGCTAATATTTGTGGATGCTGTGAACAGCCATTGAGACGAGAAGACTGGGTGGAGTAAGGGAGCAGAAGCTGTGAAATGCCAGATTGCCCTTTCAATAGCATTTTTCTCTTGCTTATGTTTTGTAATGTTATTTCATATTAATTGATGCTACAACAAAAGGGTTTCTCTGTAGTAAGTCTTAATCCTTGTGTTTAAAATTTCGCCCTTTTTTGCAAGGTGGGTATTGAATGATTCGGGTACAAAGCAGTGTCCCTGCTCTAAAGCAGACACTTATTGTCTGGTTATATATACACACTCTTGTTAAAATTTTATTGTTTTCAGTCAACGAAGTGCAAATTAATGCCAGAAATGTTTGGATAGAAATAATAATAGAAATATTTTGAAAATCTAATAAGGATGCTACCGATGTTTTCTTTAACTTTAGTTTGTATTAAAACAGTAAATATTTGTAATTTTTTAAATAATGAACATCAAAGATGAGAAAAGAGGATAAGATAATTTACATTAAAGGCTGTTTATTTAAACCTTTTTTCTTGGGTTGCCTTGAAAGGGGCCTTTTTGTAAGGTATTACCTACCGTTAAGAGAGGATAGGTCACTTTAATGTCTTGTATCAAGCACTCATGTGAAAGGACACCTTCAAAAAATTTCATATTCATGTGATAAATGTGATTGTGGTGAACATTTATGAATGTCAGTGTATATTTTTACATTTTCATAATTTTTCAATGTGATTAGAAAGTGGAAGGGCTCATATATGGTGAAGAATGAGAGAGGTTAGGAATGATAATTCAGTGTATTATGTATCTGACATGTTCCTATCACTGCTGTTTGTAGCTATAAAAGTGCACCTAAAAGTGATGATTTTTCAGTAGATTATTAGTTGATCAGGAGCTTAAGATAATGTGGCTTAAGTAAGAGAGCGTTAGTTCTAAGTGTGTGTGTGTTTCTGATTCTGTGGCAGAAGCTTTTTGCGTAATTTGGAGACCAATTTTAAAAATTTTTCATAATCTTACATGTATAAAACTTAATGAGATTGGAATGGATTTTAGTAGAGCTACTTGATACATATTTTTTCAGCTAAAATACCTGTTTATAAAAGGTTTGGAGCTGTTACTGGTAGGGAAAAATCAGTATCTCATGATTTGGGGTTTTCTAGCTAGAGCATCCATGTTTCATAGTGTATATTTTACATATATATTTTTTTAAATGTAAATGTTTCCCTCTTGGTTACATACTAAATAATAGATGGTGATATAGACTTTACTTTATGGCTTATTTTTTAAATGACTAGGAAAAATTAGGACCTTAATTCTTGTTTACATGTGATTTGTATTATTCACAACTTGTCATCTTAATAAATAAGCCATAGAAGCTACCAAAGTTGTTAACATTAAGTTGGAGATGTCGTAAAATATAGTAAAATCTTAGGGTAATGAGAGTGAATTTTCTTTTCTTACCATTGAGATCTAAAGCAGTGAGTTATGCATTCTTGCCAAAGGGACTTAACGAACGTTTGGTTGGCTTTAAATCTGGCTGGCCATGTCTACTTGTGGTCTTCAAACATACTTTTTACTTGCCTCTCAGTCTCTGTTTTGAAAATACTTTGTTGTGATAGATAACTTGTTTTTATATACTTTGGGAAGAGAGAAATAGTTAACTTTGAAGTGGAAATTCTCTGCCACTGTTTTATGTCTTCCACAGTACAACTGTAACTGTTTTTTATTTATGAAGTTGCTCTGTTTAAAATAAAACCAATGGGTATGCAATATGAGTTCTGAAAAGAAGAAAGCAGGCCTACAGTTGAAGATGCTTAGCTCTAGAGTGGATCCTAGTTGTTGAAGGCCAAACATTTGAGAAACCTGCACTTCATGATGAAGGATGCTTTATTATGTAAGCCAAATAGTTGACTGCAGTGAAGTCTTTTTGGATTGTTGTAGCTTTGTTGCTGGTTTGGTATGACACTTTGGCTAGTCATTTAAATTGAACCTTGGTTTAACTTCTGCTATGTTTATAATTTTTAACTTTGCTCTGGAGTTACAGATTTTAATTGATATTTGTGAAATACTTTACACTCGGTGGAAGCAGGCATCATAGGTACTTATTATTTTGATTTGTTTTCTCTTAAAAGATGATGGCTCTTGGTTGAAACTTATTTTTCCTAGTTAGAACTGATCTAAGCATTTGTCCAGGATGCTTCTGGAAAGATTCTCTTAAGGTATTGTCATTAAACATTTTCCTAACCCGTTGCCATCGAGTTGATTCCAACTCAGAGGCCCTATAGGACAGAGTAGAACTGCCCCATAGGGTTTCCAAGGAGTGGCTGGTGGATTCAGACTGCTGGCTGACTGGTTAGCAGCTGAGCTATTAACCACTGTACCACCAGGGCTCCAAACATTTCCCTAGAACTTTGCAAATATTGGTACTCATTTTTATGTGTTCTGGCAGTTACTTTTTGAGATAGATTGGTATTTTATGGATGGGTGAACTAAAATTTAGGGAATTTCTTTTCCTAAAGTCACGGGTTAGTGGCCAGAACAGGTAGGTATTTATAGCTACTGAACCACTTGGGTATTGCCTTGCATGATCAAACGTTCCTTTTTCTTTTGACAAATGGCTTTCTTTTGTAACTGTCTTGTTAATTTCTTTCTTGCATTTATTTCCCACATCATTTATTAACATATGGTCTTATGTTAACTATTGCTAACTATTGCACATGCATATGGGCTTAGGCATTTGAGTAGGGACTCCTAGAAAGTACCTATAAATGATATTAATAAGCAAATAAGTACTTGTTGAATTTGATTGAATGAAGGATTATGTGAAAGGAAATGTGCTATCCTAAAGTTCTTTGTAATAGTTTACTTCCAGTGGTCTCTCTGGAATAAAGATGAGAGGGAAGAGTGTTTAATACTTTCTGTACAGAAATTGTATGTTGTCCCAGAGAACAGAGTCACACTTTTTATTTAGTCATGTCAGGGCCACAAAATTATCAACTATAAGGAGTAGATTAACTCAACTGGAAAAATTACCTGTATGTTGTGATTATCTGCTTTTGAGGCTTTTATGTATAGACCAGATTTACTTACAGTTAACTGAGGCTATTAAGAAACATTCTGAGAGACTGTCCTTTGATAAGTGAAATTAAGAATCGGAAAATTTTAAAGGATTTAATGTTTGAAATCATTATAGAAATCTTTATGTTTATTAAGATTTTGTACTTTGTTGATTAAACTAATCCACTTGTAATCTACAGCAAAGACAATAAGTTTTATGATATTAGTGTTTTATATTCATAAGGCATATATTTTATGTGGTCGTCTTTCCATGTTTGTTTTTAACTTATCAAAAATATGCTGACTGTCAAAAGAAGGAAAAGAAGATAATCAGCTGTTTGATTATTTGGGGATTTTGTTGTTAATTTTTTTGTTAATTAAAATCGTTAACCAAAACCATATATGAATATGTTGGCTTCTAATCGTAATGCCACAATTCACTAGCTTTGTGCCTTAGACAAGAACCTCAGTTTCCTTATCTATAAATGGATAATGATAGTAGTACCTAACTCAGGATGGTTGTGACTATTGAATGATACTAAAAACCCAACCCGTTGGCAATTAAGTCGATGCATAGCTACCCTATAGGACAGACTAAAAATGCCCCATAGGGTTTCCAAGGGTGTGATCTTTACAGAGGCAGCCTACCACATCTTTCTCCCGCAGAGCGGCTGCTGGGTTGAAACTACTGACCTTTTGGTTAGCAGCTGAGCGCTTAACTGTTGTGCCACCGGGACTCCTATTGAATGATGAGAGGACTGTAAATTCCTCAGTAAATGTTTGTTATTATTGGAGACTCTTTTTTTAGGAAGATAATTAATTTATCCTACAGTTTAACCATATAAGTATGCAGTTAATAATATATTTTTGTTCTTACAGTTTTGAGTATATTTCTTAAAAGTTAGTACTAGGGATTCTTTCTCCTGTGGTATCCATTATGTGTATCTGAAACCAGGTGGCTTCAAAGCCTCTTAGTGGGCAAGAAGGCCTATGTAAATCATTGCCAAGTTGAAAAATTCTTTTTTTTTTGATACAAAATTACATTGCAACCAGATGTTTTATTTAAACTGCAAAGTACAATTTACATCTTTATTTTAACAATCAAAAATTGTTTAAAGTTTTAAATATTACTAGTTTAAGTAACCCAACATTTTCCCTGTTTTTTTTTAAATAAACTTTTTATTTTGAAATAATTTTAGATTTACAGAAAAGTTGTAAGATGCTGTAGACTTACCTTATATACCCTACACCCAGTTTTCCCCATTGTTAACATTGTACATTTATCATACATTTGTCGAAACATGGTACAATTGTCAAAGCTAAGAAATCAAATGTGGTACATTACTGTTAACTAAACTCTAGACTTTATTTGGTTTTCACTAGTTTTCCATTAACTGCCTCTCATCTGTTCCAGATCCAATCACGTTACCACATTGCATTTGATTGTCATGTCTCCCTAGTTTCCTCTGGTCTGTGACAGTTTCTCAGTTGTTCCTTTTTTTCCATGACCTTGACAGTCTTAAAGTACTGGCCAGGTATCCTCTAGAATGTACCCCAACCTGGGTTTGTCTTTTTTTTTTTTTTTTTTTTAATGATTTAGATTTGAGGTTTTTGAAAGAATACCACAGAGGTGGAGTACCATTATCATTATATCATATCGAGGATACATGATATCCATGTGACATCACTGATGATGTTAAAACATCAGCACTTAGTTAATGTAATATTTGCCAATTTTCTCTACTGTAAAGTTGTAATTTTTCATTTTCTTACTTTATTCTTTGGAAGCTAGTCACTAAGTCTAGCCTACCTGGAGGAAGGGGGGTGGGGAATAAGTTCTACCTCCTGGAGGGGAGAATATTTACATATATTATTTGTAATTCTTCTAAAAGGAAGACTAGTCTCCTCTCCCCCATTTATTAAAACAGTTTATATCTTTAATTGTCAGAAAAATTGTGTTTAGAATTTTAAATATTAATTTAAAAAACCTGAATTTTTCCTAGTTTGTTTTTAAAATAAAATGTTTTAATATATGTACCAGTTTGGAGAATAAAGATCAGAGAAAGCCTTTGAAGAAGCTACGTTTGAGTACATTATATATCCCTGTAGTAATTGAGAGTAAAACTCAATGTTGGCTATCCAGACTGATGTTGAGTTACATAGTTTATAAATACCTGTTGCCGACAAGTTGATTACAACTCATAGCGACCCAATAGGACAGAGTAGAACTGCCCTACAGGGTTTCCAAGAAGCAGCGGGTAGATTCGAACTAACAGCCTTTTGGTTAGCAGTGATAGCTCTTAACTGCTCCACCAAGGCTCCAGTTTCTAAAAAGAAGAGTTGAAGTTTAGAGGAGAAGAGCTCCATTATGGGACTTGTTTAGAGGGAGGCTACTGTGATCGGAAAAGCAAAGCTTAGTAAGGTATTTCATTCATTGGTTCTATGCTATTGATTGAATATACCTTGTTCTCCCCCACACACAATTTTTAAATAATACAGCAAAATATAAAATATTTTGACTGATTAGACTCCTATTTTAAAAAGAAAACTGGTAGATCTATGTCCTAAAAAAAAAAAGTATTCTACAGTAAGTACAATTTATAATTTGAGGGCAAGATAAATTCTTGAGAATTGCAGTTCTGTTTTTATACCTTGCCCCTTCCATTGTAACACTTTTGTATAGAGACGCTCATTGGGTTTCTCCTTTTTAAAAAATTATCGAATGCCATTACATATTTTTGTTTCTTTTCTAAATTTTCATCAGTTCTTTTCTTCCCCCAGCAAACATTTGTTTAGCTATGCAGTGAAACCTGTAACAGCCTTGCCTTTCTGGGTCTTGCAGGTTTTCTACCTTTGACAGGGTGCAGTCTTACCACTTTTTTATTGCTCATTTTAGTGGAAAATGTGAGTTTTCCTTCTCTGACAGGTTTCTACCTCAACACAGGTTCTGGCTTTTGCAGGTTTTCTGTATTGTGTACCAAGCATTGGGAATACAAACATGATTGTTACACCCTGCCCTCAAAGATTTTAAAGTTTGTAAACGCATATTTAGCATACAAGGTAGCATAAAAACCAACTAGTTGCCATTGAGTAGATTCTGACTCATGGCGACCCTGTGTGTATCAGCCCCTGTGTCTGTCAGCGTAGAACTGCGATCTATAGGATTTTCAATGGCTGGGTTTTTTTTTGGAGGTAAATTGCCAGGCCTTCTGAGGCACTTCTGGGTGGACTCGAACTGCCAACCTTTTGGTTAAGCATTAACTGCACCACCGACATGGTAGCCTAACAGTGCTATAATCAGAATATCTTGTTGAGGTCCCAGAGTTTTCAAGGAAGTCTTCACAAAGGTGTTGGTAGAAGATTTTTTTGAAGAAAGCTTGTCAGATTGTTTGGGATTAATGGAGAGGATATTCCAGGCAGAGGAAGTAATTTGTGCATAGTCTCAGAAGTGCAGCTAGGTAGGTTAGGGAATCCCTATGTAGATAGATATGGCTAGAGTAATGGGTGAGTGTGGAAGAGAGCGAACATAACCCTGTTATGGCCTGTAGACAGGTTTTTCCTAAGTGTGGTGCATGGACCATTTGCATCAGAATTATCTGTTAAAAATTCAGATTCCCAGGGCCCACGTTAGACTTAGGAGGCATTGGTGGTTTAGTAGTAGAATTTTTGCCTTCCATGTGGAAAACCTGGGTTTGGTTCCTGGCCAGCGCACCTCATGCGCAGCTACCACCCATTTGTCAGTGGAGGTTTGCGTGTTGCTGTGATGTAGAAAAGATGTCAGTGGAGCTTCCAGATTAAGAAGGCCTAGGAAGAAAGGCCTAGTGATCTACTTCTCAAAAATCAGCCTATGAAAACCCTGTGGATCACAGCAATCTCCAACGTTTTGTTCTGTTGTGCGTGGGGTCATCATGAGTTGGGCTTAGACTATCAATCAGAATTCCGTGAGGTGACACTTGGGAAATCTGTATTTTCAGTAAGCTCCCTAGTTGATTGAGCCATTGCTTTTGCCTAGTGAAGGATTTTAAGTTACAGTGACGTTAGATTTGCTTTTTGGAAAGGTACCTGTCAACATTGTGGAAGATGCATAGGGGTGGAGTGGGTAGAGGCAGATAAACCCATGCGGAAGATATTTAAATGACAGTTCTGGTTGAAAAAAATGAATTTGGTCACTATATATAAAATAAATGACCAGTTGGATTTGGGGAGTGAGGGAGGTGAGGAGTGAGGAAAATGAGGAAGTGTTTTCGTTTATTTTAGTTTGGACTATTGAATGAATGCGGGTGTTAGGAAGGGACAGTAATAGAGAAGGAGGTCCATGTTCGTGGAAGTTTTTTTAGTTATTATTGTTTGGGTGTTTTAATGGGATAACAATTAGGTGTACTGGAGACTTAAATTCTAAAATGTTTAGTCTTTTGGTCTTTCAGATCTCTAGCCTGTGTAATTGATAATAAAAAAAATTTATTATTGTTTACTGACCTTATGAGACATTAAAAAATTCATTGTTTCATCAAAATGTGTTCAGTGAGCTCTACTGTAGGAACTGTGCTGAGATGTACTAAAAGGTGCTCCAGACAGGGACAACAGTAGAATCATAAAGATTACCAAGTGGGAGAGGAGGGCATACATAACAAGTACAAGTATTACTGGAGTGTCAAATGTGAGCAAGGGCAGGGCTGAATTAGAAATGAGACTGGAAGTGTGCACAGGGGCCAGATACTAATCGAAGACCCTATAAACTGTGTCCAGGGAATATGAAGACAGTATAGTGGTTAAGAACACAGACTGGAGCTTAGATGTCTGGGTTCAACTTCCAGCTCTGCTGTTTACATAGCTGTGTTATATTGGGTTCAGTTATTTTAATTCTAATAGGTTATTGTGAGGAGTGAGTTTTTGTCAATCACTTAAAACAATGCCTAACATATATATAGTAGGTGCTACATAAATATTTGTTAAATAAATAAAAAATAGGGGGCCAGTAACGAATTGTTTTTAAGTAGAGTAGTGATATGGTCAGATATTATTTTAGATAGATAACCCCGTCAGTTGTGTAGAGGATAGATGTTAACAAGCCAATACTGGGTTTAGGAAAACTTCTTGAAATTAGTCCAGATGAACCAGTTGCTGGTGAGTCAATTCCTACTCATGGTAGCCCCTTGTGTGTCAGAGTAGAACTGTGCTCCATAGGGTTTTCAGTGGCTGATTTTTTTTGGACGTAGATCAGCACGCCTTTCTTCCAGTGCATCTCTGGGTGGACTGGAACCTCCAGCCTTTTGTTTTTCGCAACTGAGCATGTTAACCATGCGCACCACTCAGGGACTCTCCAGTCTAAATGAGACATGATAAAGGTGTGACGTATGGCCGTCGTGGTAAGGTTGGACAGAAGGAGAATGATTCAACAAGTATTGAGGAAAGGTAAATCTGGTAGGACAAGGTAATTGATTGGCTGTAGAAGAAGAAAGAGAAGAGTCACGGTTGACTTCTATATAAGGTATTCTGACGTTTTTAAAGCAAATATTCTTTTGAAGTACTTTGGATCTTAGATGTCTTCTGTGTTAGTGATATTTGATGCTTTGGGGTCAAGTTGTGATACTTTCATAAAAATGAGGACTATAGGCCTGAGATAGTTTTTAGTCTATAAATTTACAAGACTGCTATTTTTCTCAGTAACCCTCCCCCCCCCCCAAAAAAAAAACCCCACTGTCATCAAGTTGATTCCGACTCATAGCGACCCTGTAGGACAGAGTAGAACTGCCCTATAAGGGTTTCCAAGGAGCGCCGCCTGGTGGATTCCAACTGCCGACCTTTTGGTTAGCAGCTGTAGCTCTTATCCACTATGACACCAGGGTTTCCATTTTTCTCAGTAGGTAGACATAATTTCTCTTCAAGAACATACCATTATGCAGAAAACTCTTATTCAGCCCAAATCCAAAAAGCTTGAGTAATTATTATGTTGTTTTTTATATTGAGATTTGTGATTATAAAGATAGTACCATGGTAATACTATAAGACTTTGAAGTGACTGCTGAATCATTAAAGACAAATTAAAGTTTGTTAATTCTGTTGTATCCAATTTTTTTTTTACTGTTCATTCATAAATGATAAACTTTGATATCCAGAATATTTCATCAGCTGTTCATTCCTTGGATAAATTTTAGTTCCCTATTTCTAGATCGGAGCCCTGGTGACACAGTGGTTACGAGCTACGGCTGCTAACCAAAAGATTGGCAGTTCGAATCCACCAGTTGCTCCTTGGAAACTGGGGTAGTTCTCCTCTGTCCTGTAGGGTCACTATGGGTCAGAATCGACTCGATGCCAGTGGGTCTTTTTATTTCTACATTTAGCTTGTAAAAATATTTTCTCTTGCCATTCGATTTTATGAAACGGAAAAACTTAATTAAAATTGGATAGTTAGAACTTCTTAAATTTGTACATTAGTTTCTTAATAAAATGATTAAATGCATAGGAAATTCGTATCCTCATATATTATCTTTAATCTGGATCCTATATCGTTGTGGTGTACATTGTCCATTTCCATTTATATTCCTGTTACAGACTTTTCCAGATAGGTATTGAAAAATACAGAACACAGTTCATTGGCGGTTGGTCATGAAGTTTGTCTTTGTTCTTCTGTCTGGCTCTTTTTCATTCCTCTTTTTCCTTTGCTACCCAGATCCAATCTGTTGACAAGTTCTCTTGAATCTGCTTCTGTAATAGAGTTAGACTTTAGACTCCTTGAGGATAGGAGTATTCCTGGAACAAATCCATGCACTAGTGTTTGAATGAGTGCTTTTATCATACTACTCCCATTCCAAATGCTCCAAAACTGGTACATGGTATCTGTTACTTAGGCTATTGCAGGGACCATCACATCTCCTCACTAAAGACAGTTGTGAGACAAAATGATATTTGAACTGCATCTTGAAGAATTAATAATTGAAGTGGCTATGAGAGGTCATTTAGATAAAGGGAACAGCAGCATACACAAAAAGCATGAAAAACTACTATGTATATGTTGGTAAGTAGTTGGGTGGGGACATGGGTTATAGAGCACATATGTTATACGAGGCTGGGAAATATATGTAAGTCAGATTGATAGCGTTTATATATTCTGTATAGCTTGTAGGTGATTTGAAAATCATTAAACAATTTCAAGCAAAGGCAAGCATTATGCATGATCAGATCTGTATTTTAGATAGATTATTTTGGTGACGGAGGAAGTTGATTGAAATTTGGAGGTCACTTAGACTTTTTCAGGAAGGAATGATTAGTGCTTGAAATAAGATAGTGACAGTGAACATTGTTGACTGGAGAAAGGTTTAAGAGGTAGAATTATGAATGAATAGTGTGTTGGGCAGAGGGAAGTTTAGATGACAACTCAGATTTCTGGCTTGGATGACTGAGTGGATTTGAGAAACTGGGTGTTAGCCATAGTGGAGAGTAAGAGGAGGAGTTATGTAGGATATTACATAAAACAGAGAGATAAATTTTCCTGAACCACAGTCTTCAAGTCACTTTCTTGCCAGAAACCCATCACCAGCGTTTTACTCTCTTTAGTGAACTATGTTACATGAAAATGCAGAGCACGTATTGCCAGAAACATGGTGCTTAATAGATGGTAGTTTAATTCTAAATGGCTGTTTAAGGACTTTTCTTATATGCGCTGGCTCACCTTTTCATCCTTTTTCTCATTGCCTGCCCATGTATCCTGTGATTCAGCCTTATGAAGGTACTTTCTGTTCCTTATGCTGCTTTCTCTCTTTTTTTAAAAAAATATTGGTGAAAGTATACACAGCCGAAGGAGCCCTGGTCGCACAGTGGTTAATGCTCAGCAGCTAACTAGAAGGCTGACAGTTCAAACCTGCTAGTCACTCTGTGGGAAAAAGATGTAATGTTCTGCTTCTGTAAAGATTTATAGCCTTGGAATCCCTATGGGACAGCTCTACTCTGTCCTGTATAGGGTAACTATGAGTCGGAATCGACTTAATGGCAGTGGGGTTTTTATTTGGGGATACACAGCCAAAGATAAACCATTTCAGCAACTCCTACGTGTACAGTTCAGTTACTGTTGATTACATTCTTCAAGTTGTGCTACCATTGTTGCTATCCTTTTCCAAATTATTCCACCACCTTTGTCTTAAACTCACTGCCCCCTAAGCTTCCCATCCAACCTTTCAAGTCGCTGCTTTCACTCTTCGCAGCTCCCTTCCTCCCCTTTTCCTATGTGTATCAAGTCCTCTGCATACCAAGTTCTCCTTTTCCAGGCAGCCTCCCCTAATTTATTCAACCTGGAAGAAATGTTCTTTTCTCTGAATTCATAATTTTAGGGTACCTAGTATCACTTTTTCTATGGTTTGTTACCTGATATATCAAATGAGACCATGCATTTAAAGATAGAACAGTGCCTAGCACGTAGTAAGTACTCAATAAACGTTAGTCATTACTGTTATGGTGCTGATGAAGATGGTTAACATGAAATGATGGTAGTCTTTATCTTTACTTTTCTGCCTGCTCTTACTGGCAGAACTGATTTGTTCTCTGTCCTTGGACACTAGGAAAGCAATGTGTTTTATTTTTATTACAGTGCTATGTAAAAGTGCAAAAGGCACTATGCAATATCATTTTTAGAGTGAAATTATTGTCTTTGTACTTCTTCACTATTCCTGAGCTGTAGGGAGGTAAGTAGAACAGTAGATAACGGCATGCATTGTACAAGCCCTAAACATTGATTATCTTATTAAATCTCACTGCAACTACTCACTCCTGCATAATCTCACTACATCTACTCACTGCTGCAACTGTTTAAGGTCGATGGTGATATTAGCCCCTTATATAAGTGGGCACATAGGCTAAGGAAGTTTGAAAATTTGAGGTCACACACTTTGTAAATGGCCAAGCTGGTATTTGAGCCTTGTCTATTTGATTCCAGAGTTTTCCACAGTAGGGCCTCAGAAGTGTGGGGTTCATTCCTTCAGTGCTTTCACATCATTTACATATCCAGTTTGTTACCTGTCAGAGGGCCTGTCATGGGACTTACACTCAGTCAGAAAAGTGCTTTTTGTTTTTTCTTTTAAAATTTTTGGCATATTTATAGTTTAATTTGTTATTTATTTTTATTATGGAATATGTCAAACATTTGGAGAAATACCCGAAGTAACATAACAAAATTACTACTACCAGAATTGACAAATGGTAACATTTTGTCATGTTTGCTTCAGAGCGTTGTAGTCTTCTTTTCTTTTTAAAGAAATAAAGCATTATTACAGTTACACTTGAGGTCCCTTTTGTACTTTTTTCCAGTCCCATTCTTCTCCCTCCCTCTACCCAATGGTAAAGTCTCTCCTAAAGTTTATATGTGTCCTTTTGTTCTGTATTTTAGTACTTTTACTTCGTATGTATGTATCCATAAACAATGTATAATAATGCTTTGTGAATTGTTAAAATTTACATGGATATTATTATACTGTATGTTAGTCTATAACTTGGTTTTTCATCTAACAAAATGTTTTCTAGATGTACTGATATGTGTAGATCTAGTTTATGGAGTCCCTGGGTGGTGCAAACAGTTAACACATTGGGTAGCTAACCAAAAGATTGGGGGTTCAGCTCCACCCAGAGGCACCTCAGAAAAAAGGCCTGGCAATCTACTTCTGAAAAATCAGCCATTGAAAACCCTATGGAGCACAGTTCTACTCTGACGTACATGGGGCGGCCATAAGTCGGAATCAACTTGATGACAATTGGTTTAGTCTGTTAAGTGTTGTTTAATTTCTTATATATAATTACACTATAGTTTCTTTATATGTAGACTACAGGAATGAGCATTTAGATTGTTTACAATTTTTGCTGTACAGACACATGCAGTAAACTTGAGGAAGGGTCTGCGGATGAGATGATATAATTTGGTTTTTACATGCAAAATTCATCCCCATGTTAATTGGATGTTTCTTCTTTAGTAATTTTAATGCTTTGAATTGAATGAATAGAATGAATGATACTGTTAGCATCTATTTTAGACCATAAATTCATAAACTTGTTGTACCTTTTTTTTTTTCCCCACCTCTTAACCATTCAGACAACTTGCATTTTTTTCAGTGCCTAGCCAGAGATTGATTGCACACTGGTAGCCTGCAGGCCAAACTCAGCCTGGAAATGTATTTCTCTTGGCTTTTTATAGTTAACTCTTTTTTGAGTCAACATTAAAAAATGGGTGATTTTACATAAAATTTCTATTATTAGCTTCTAAAAAATTAAAAGCTCTGGCAACAGTGTGGTCCACATTTTCCCATAGCAGCAGTTGGCTCAAGCTGAGTCACAAGCTTTAGATTGACATAAGCTGTGCGGTGAAACTGTTGCCATTTATTAGTTATTTATTATGCCATTTGTTTGTTATTGCCCTTGCACTGTTGTTCACACTGGAGGAATTCTTCTCTGTTGATGTTTCTATCAAAAGTGAAAAAATATGTAAGGTTGCTACGAGTCAGAATCTACTCGACGGTAGTGGGCTTATAATAGATAAATAGAGTTGCAGTATTAAAGAAAAGTAGAAGAGAGCATATTTCTCTGGAAGTGGAGAGTATTTTAATATGATTGATATGCAAACATGTATGGAAAGATTACAACCTTGCCTGCTTTGCTCATTTATATTACCTGCATTGTAGTTTGTAGGGGAGAGTTTGTGATTACTGTATTTTGTGCATGTAGCTGTGAGGGCCACTTATGAAGACAGTTTATAATAAATCATAAAGGCAATCATAAATCATTAAGGCAGTGTATAAGCATTCATAAATTACAAAATACCACAGATTAAAAATGACAAGAAAGAAGAAAGAAAAGCAGAGTCAGGATAAAGAGTTAGGATCAGGCCAAAAACGTATACCAGAATCTGTTGCTACAGGCAGAGTACAGATTTGACTGAACTTTTTAGGAGCCAGCAGGAGAGAGAAACCTGCCGGGTTATATTTCACAATGTTCTTAAGATAAAAGTAAACCAGTTTAAAAAGATAACTACTTGGCACTATCAGATTAGAATTTCTTATAGGGGTCCTCATAAAGAGGATTGTGTTTAATTATCAGTACTCTTCATCAGCATCCCAAAAGTGAGGAATGGCTAGTATTTTAACATCGCAATGTGGCAAGACTGTATCTGGAGCCCTGGTTGTGCAGTTGTTATGAGCTCAAGCTCTCACCAGAAGATTTGGAAACCACCAGCCTCTCCTTGGAAACTCTGTGGGGCAGTTCTGCTCTGTCCTGTAGGGTCACTATATCACATGAGAGTCAGTCCCAAAGAGTGAATGGATTGTTTGCCCTTCAGTGTCTGACCAGTGGATATTGTTTCCCTCAACCCAGTTTTGATACATGTTGAGATTAAGCTCCTTGAAGTACCCGAAGTGCAGATGTTCCATATATCATATACACACCATTCATATGTAGGATTTAAATACTTTTGTAAAAATCTATTTGTACCTAAATTGAGTTTGCCAGAATGCCTGTAGGTTAAGAGTTGCCTTAGAAGATCGTTTAGAATCTGCTATATCCGTGCCTTTCATCTTCCCTGTAGTGTGAAGGTAGACAGAACAGTATTCTTCCAGAGTATCCAAAGTGATAAAATCATTAAAAAACCAATTTTAAAAAGGGGAGAGGCAGGACATAACCTTATTTTTATGCTTCTGGAAATTGTTTCAGCAGAAGACCTTTGGCAGAAATCAGGATTTAGGTAGTTTTCAGCATAGATTAAATGTAAGGAGGTATTGTTTTTATTCACATCTGTGATAGATATGGTCTCTACCCTCAAGAAACATACTATCTAATTTATGTAGTACCTTAGCTTGAAGTTGTTAAGGATTTCATTTTACTTGGATCCACAGTCAGCGCCCATGGAAGCAGCAGTCAGGAAATCAAATGACGTATTGCATTGGATAAATCTGCTGCAAAAGACCTCTTTGAAGTATTGAAAAGCAAAGATGTCACTTTGAGGACTAAGGTGCGCCTGACCCAAGCTGTGATATTTTCATTTGCCTCATACACATGCGAAAGCTGGACGGTGAATAAGGAAGACTGAATAAGAATTGATGCCTTTAAATTATGGTGTTGGCGAAGAATATTGAATATTCCATGGACTACCAGAACAAACAAATCTGTCTTGGAAGAAGTACAGTTAAAAAGAATGTTCCTTAGAAGTGAGGATGGCGAGACTTCGTCTCATGTACTTTGGACATATTATCAGGAGGGACCAGTCCCTGGAGAAGGACGTCATGCTTGGTAAAGTAGAGGGTCAGCGAAAAAACGGAAGACCCTCAACGAGATGGACTGACAGTGGCTGCAACAATGGGCTCGAACATAATGATTGTGAGGATGGCACAGGACCAGGCAGTGTTTCGTTCTGTTGTACATAGGGTCACTATGAGTCAGAACCGACTCAACAGCATCCCAACGACAACAATTTATGGCTCTACTCCTTCTGTCTTCAGATGTGCTCATGGCTCCCTTTATTTAAAAACAAGGTTTTCTCCTTTGACTCTACTGGAGCTCCAGTTCTTTATCTTGTTACTTTTTCTGCTGAATCTCTTGAATTTAGTGTCAAAACCACTGTGCTTTTTTTTTCTTTCTTTTTGTAAATGAATAACTGACTGCCTCATGTATTTCTTAGTTTACCATCTTTAGCTTCACCTTTTCAGCAATACTGTAGTTTTTAGCTGCTTAAAATAATTTTCCGTTTGGATATTTTGTTGTCCTGTTGTATTCACCGTATTGTTTTCCCTTCTTCCAGAACCCACTTCAAAAAAAAACTGCCAACCATTTCCATCTTTTTTAGTCTTTCAGTTTATAATGCTGACTTGGTCAGTCCTCAGCTTAAGTCATATTTTCTTTATCACTTCCTTTCCCATCCCCACCCTCCCAACTCATTCTAATTTGATTGTGAGTTCACTTAGGGGTGGTTTGTGTTTTATTCATTTTTATTTGCCTAGCAGAATAATTGCTGAATGAATGTGTTTGGCTCATGTGTTCAACAATATTGTAAGTTTCTTATGAACAAGGACTGTCCTTTAACATTGCTTTTATGTCCCGTGTAGCTTTCCATAGATACGGTACATAGGTTAGCTATGTGCTGAGCTACATGGGACAGAGATAACGTGTTGTTTGATTTGAATACTGGGCACCTGATAGATCCTTTGTAAATAAATTTAGTAATTGACACTGAGAATATAGCTGTTTCTCAGTTATTTCGCCCAGTGGAGGCAAACATTGGTGTGAATAATAGTAACCTAGAAATCAGTTCAGTTGAGTGACAATGTGCAGGTGTTCCAGTTGATTTTGTCATAACATCTGGGCAGTTGCCACTGGATGTAAACAGCAGGGGATCTGCCACTAGAGGGCCATGATCTTACCCTAGCAAAGACGAGCTTCAAGACCAGAAGCAAGTAATGGATGACGCCCCCCCCCGCCACAAAAAAAAAATCCACCTTTGTGTAATTGTGATTTGAGCATAAAGCTCTTTTTTCAAATCTTCATTCCCATTGCTTCCATCCTTCTCCAGGCCCCTGACTTCTACTTCCAGCCTTTCTTTGCTCTTACTGTCCTATACATTACCTCCAGGACAATCACCATAAAACATCAATTTCAGGACATTGCTCCTTTGCTCAAAAATTGCATGATTTCTGTATTGTCAGAATTCCTTTGGGCTGTCTGCATTAGTATTCACCATTACCTTGGGCTCAAAAACAAAGCAAAAAAACCACACAAAACATTTATGTCCTCTATTGTTTGTACGCTTGGAAGTATTATGTAAGCTTTTTTTCTCCTGTTAAAGCAATGTCTTTTTCTTTCTTTTGGTTGTTGTTACTTTGTTTTGACTTAAAAAAGACAACAACCTAGAATCACAGGGTTATTGTAGCTGTGTTTGTCTGTCATTTGAAAATGTAGCATTTGTAAGCAGAAATCAGAAGGTAGTATGAATGATACTAGAAGGTTAAAAGGTCTTTAATTTTTTAAGTTTTTGTATAAAGTTGGAACAGCCAATTGATTTCCTACAGGATTTAAAACTTGGTAAACTTTCTCTCATATATATTAACTAGTGTTCAATTTAAAGAAAAAATTACATTGAAACCAGCCTTAAGTACCTGGACTTTGATGTGTCTTATTGCCCATATTTAAGAATTTTGTTATTTGGATTTTTTTTTTTAAAGAAAGAGTTGAGAATAAAGTGACAAAATATGTCTAGTTTCTGAGAACACGGTAAATTTTAATCTTAGTTTTATTATGATGCCTGCAGTAGTCATTTAGAAATACTTGTTAGGTACCTACTGTGTGTTAATTACCATGATATTTGGTAGAGATACAATGAGGAATGTGTCGAGGTTTCAACTTTGGAGGAGTGTTGTTGGGGAGACAACATCAAAGCAGCTAATTATAGTATATTGTGAGAAGTATCAAATACGTGTATGTACAGAGTACTAGGAAATTAGAGGAGGGAGTTAACTGTGTTTGCTTAATTTTTTTTTTTGTCAGAACTGTGTTAAAATGGTAAATAAAACCTGCAAAGTCTGCTATTTATGTTAGCTGCTGAGAGCTTTGCTAATGTGGTTTAAATACCGTTGATAAGTATTAGGTTGAACTTCTGTAATTGCCATTATTGGCAAGTTTATATGGTTCAGCGCGTAATATTTCAGTATGACAATTGAAACAAGAAAATTAAACATGGTTATTATCTTTTGCCAATACTATTTGACAGTTGTTGGATAATTAATATTTTTATTAAAATGAAGCTTTGAATATTGAATAAATGTGCCATTTTTGGAAAACATTTTTAAAAATTCAGCTTGTTTTCTCTTACTAAGAAGATAACACATATAAAGAATTTTATTAACTATCAAGTACTTTGTAATTATGAATTATTTTATAATTGCCTACAACCATGGAAATAGTTAATTTGGAAAGTCTTTAAACAAAATTTGATTCCCTACAAACATATCATTTTGATTGCCAGACACTGTGCTTGGTACTAAAGATGCAAAGATTCAATCCAGTTTAGTATTTGCCCATAAAGAGGTCAGTCCAGTATAGAGACAGCAGTGTATACAATTATGAAGAATGTGGGAGGCAGCATAGTGTAGAATCAAGTGATTTTTCAGATTTGTTTTAACAGTGGAAGCTTTTCCTGAAAAAACTCTTACGCCGAAACCCAATATATAAACAAATAAAAACAGAATCCTGCCTTCTTGATCTGCTGGCTGTCCTCATCTACTATTTGAAATCACTGGTGTGAGAGTCAGAAACCTTTTTTGAGTCCTAGCCCTGCCACTTTCTAGCTGTTTGACCATGGGTAAATGACCTAACCTTAGTGAGCTTAATTCCTCATCTGTTAAATGGAAATATTAGTTTCCTTGCTGGGTGTTGTAAGGATTAAACAATGTAGGAAAGGGTGCTGGCTTGTATTATACTCAGTAAATGTTAGCTTTTAGGATTATATATGTGTACATGGCACAGTGAGACTAAAGAAGAGGAGAGTGGGCTGGTCAGGGAAGGCTTCACAGAGTTCGTGATGAGCTACCTTTGGCTGAATCTTGAAGGAGAATGGAAAATTGCCAGACAGATGGGTCACAGGCATGTCCCCAAAATTACTCATTCTAATAGTGAAGACTTGGCAATGTGGAGCTGCTGCTTTATACCTTTCTGGAGATAAATGTCCTCACCTGAGTTCAGGGTATGATTTTTCTTATATTCTTTGATTCACTTTAGTGCTAGGCCAGGCCAGACCACGGTGAGAGATGCTAACTTTCTGTGGTTTATTAAGTTTACTACTTAAAAAAAAACCTCTAAACCTGACATTTTTTCTTTTTTTACTTTTTTTTCATTGTGCTTTAAGTGAAAGTTTACAATTCAAGTCAGTCTCTCATACAAAAATTTATACATACAATGTTATGTGACCCTAGCTGCTCTCCGTATGCTGTTACAGCACACTCCTGCTTTGCAACCCCAGATGAAATTTTTTTTTTTTTTTTTTTTAAGAGGAGAAACAAATTTGTTGTTGGGAAGAGGGTGTGAGGGGAAGGGTTCTTCATCTCCCCTAACACCTTGTACAGAGTAAAGCAGTGTTTTGGTCATAAAGTAGTGGTACATTTATAAATTCTTTTTAAGTACATTTACATTAGTTTGTTGAAAATTAGGAATCTTTTTGTCCTTCTCTCAGGTCTTAGTAGGTAAATATTTTTGCCTGAGCTTCACATTAATGGGACTACCGCCATGGCTGAATTGCAGGTGCATACATTTACTTTGGATTTTTGAGAAAGAGGACTGGGAGGTTTCCAGGAAGAGTTGATGAATCATGAGTATTCTCTCTCCCTCAACGATGGGAGATCTTTCCTCATTTATAACAATAAGATTTTGGCAAAGCATTTCAGTGTTATAGACTATCACAATGAGAAAGGGAGTATTAAAGTGAAGGGAGATATAAAAAAATTAAGATGCACACACAGTCACATAGCACTTACATGTATTAACTCATTTATAGCATTATTAACTCATTTAATCTGCCCAACAACCCTGTGAAATAGCTACTGCTATTAAAAGTAGGCTGCCCTAGATAACGTTAATTCATTTACCAAATGAGGGGTTTGTAAACTACTGCTGACTGGCCACATCTTGCCATTTTTGTACTGCCTGTGAGCTAAGAATGGCTTTGACATTTTTAAATGGTTAGAAAAAAAAATAAAAATAATATTCAAGTTTCACTGTCCGTAAAGTATTATTGGAACAGAGCCATTCCTGTTTCTTTACGTATTGCTTATTTTTGCTTTCTTGCACCAGTGGCAGAATTGAATAGTTGCTGCAGAAACTATATGGCTCACAAAACCTAAACTGTTGTTATCTGGCCCTTGACAGAAAAAGTTTGTGGACTCCTGATCTAGATACAAAGAGGAGAGGATACAATGGAGGTAAAAAGCAGCAAAGTTAATGTAGATGCAAAAGAATGTGTTATCATTAGTCATTGAGAACATACCAGGAAGACTAGGTAGTTAGATGTAATGAACAAGCAGACTGTATTTTCTTATTGAAAGATTTTTTTGAAGTCTTTAAAGCTTAACTGTAATGAAAGATGTTTACTTATTTCAAAATGTTGGGTGTCCTCTTTTTCCTGTTAATGTATCTCTTCAAAATAATACCTGAGGGCTTTTGTAAATATTTCTTCAAATTTGACTGACAGGTGTTGTAGTTACTACTGAAATTTGAGTTCCTTGGCCTCCCAATTGGTCTTGCTCTTGGAGTCCAAATAACATTTTCTGACACTGAAGATTTCTCAATTTCTCCTTTGACCCTTTAGTACTAGCTGTAGTTTGTATTGTTGAGAGTATGGTTCTCTATTGAGGATGTGCATCAGAAACACCTGGAGTATTTTTAAATTCAGATGCTTTCTCAGAATCTCTGAGGATGAGGCCTACCCGTGATTATTTTCAGAAAATTCTTCCAGTGATTCTGATGCACATTCATACCTAAGATCCATAGCTACTTCCTTCTTCATCTATTTGAGCAAATCCAGTTTGAAAAAATACGTATGTGGCATTTGCTGTTTTGTTTCCCAGACGTGTTTTCCAATCTAAAGAATCACAGCTTAAATGTATGTAAACTCCCAGAGGTCAGTAGCCTGAGTTTAGTGAATTAGTTCTTTCTTTTGATGTCATGCAGTTAATAGAATAATAGAATCCAAGTTGGAAGTTACATTAGCAAGAGTAAGTAGTGTAATTTTGTAGTCTTCATTTCTATGAGATATTTATTTGGCATCATAGGATTCCAGTGAATCTGGAAATAATGGATTTCGTAGGATAGAACACAATTCATAGGAAACTCAACATTTTTAGAAGGAATAGTTTACCTTGCAGAATCATTTAGTTTTGTCATTTTGCATATCAGGCTGTGTATCTGTACAATAATTACAAATTGTCTCTTCTTGTTTTCATGTATTTAAGTGTGTTTTAACAGTGAAATAAATTTGAAAGTGTGAACCACATTCTCTAAAACCATATCAGTAAAACAAATGTTTGTCTTTATTTCATATTCCCTTCCACTGTTTGATTATAGGCATACATAGTTGTATCATTCAGAACAAGTGGTTTGAATAGAAAGCTACATACAACAAAATCTAAGCAAGTCAAAAGTTAGTTTCTTTGGAACCTTCAGGTGTTCAAAATGGCTTCATGCCTGAAGTCAAGGAAGAAGAGGAAAACTTTATATATTTTCTGTTTTGGCAGTGTTGAGCACGCTTAAGCAAATGAACACAGCTGGAAAGAAGTAAAGATTACATCTAACATATGATTGATGGGTGTGTCATGGGAATGAGGATGTTTTCTGATTAATGTCCATAAAGGAAAGCCAAGAAGTGATGAGTTTAGACAGGCTGATAAAGCAGAACAAGGAGAGAAAAGAGAAGAGATGAAATCAGCAATAATGAGGTAGTGCTTACAAGTTGTAGTGGCAGTGAATATCAGACATTCTTAGTGGAAATGAAGAAACAGGATAGGATGAGTTGTCCTGTACCTTCAGACCTAGGTGAAGCAGTTACGTGTTTTGCACCTGAGTAACTTTTGTTCAGGACATTGCTCTTGTTTGTTGTGAGGTGGGAAGCATCTTTTGACATTTGACAGTTTAAGCAGTATGAGGGGTGAAGAGTATTCATTCCAATATAGTGACAGGCTAAGCCTATAGCAATAAAGGTTCTGTTACAGAAGTTTTAAAACGCAAAGATACACCACTTTGGTGATGAAGCTGTGCTTGACCCAAGCCGTGATCTTTTCAGTCACCTCATATGCATGCAAAAGTTGGATAGTTAAAAAGGAAAACAGAAAAATTGATGGCATTCAAACTATGGTATTGGCAAAGAATATATACCATGGACTGCCAGAAGAATGAACAAATTAGTCTTAAAAGAAATACAACCAGAATGCTCTTTAAAAGTGAGGATGGCAAGACTTTGGCTCTCTGACTTTGGACACATCATCAGGAAAGACCCATCACTTGAAAAGAACATCATGATTGGTAAAGTAGAGGGTCAGCAAAAACAAGGGAAACCCTCAGTGAGATGGATTGACATAATAGTTGCAACATTGAACAAATGTGCTGATGATCATGAAGATGGTACAGGACCAGGCAGTCTTTCATTCTATTATATGTAAGGTCGCTGTGAGTCAGAGCCTACTCAGTGGCACTTAACAGCAGCAACAAATATTATTAGAGTCACTGGGTGGTGCAAACGGTTAACGTACTCAGTTGCTCACCGAAAGGTTGGAGGTTTGAGTTCACCCATAGGCACCTCAGAAGACAGGCCTGGCAGTCTGCTTCTGAAAAATGAACTAATGGAAGCACTTTGGAGCACAGTTCTACTCTGACACACATGGGGTTGCCATGAGTCAGAATCGACTTGATAGCAACCGGTTTTATATTATCATAACAGAACTAGAGGTTTAACGGAAACCATCTAGTAATATGGATTCTAGTCTTCTAATGAAAAGCAAAGAACAAAGCCAAAAATGAATTGATGGTAAAAGAAAAAGTAGACATCTGAATATGACTTACATTGTGTTATCATAAATCTAACCCTGATTTCAAAGTTCAAAAACTATTTCTACTTCATTTCTTCAGATTCACAATCTAAAGCTATGGAGCATCTGTGTGCAACACTTGCCTTTAATGTTGGAGTTACTAGACTTGATTGGGAGGAATGATCCTCAGGGAAAAAAGTGATAAATTAATCTTTGGTCCAAGGCTAATTGAAAACGCAAAAGATTTTAATAGCATGTGAAGTTTGGATGGGGGACTTAAATGTGACAAAATGAGATGCGGTGGTTAGCTGCAACTAATGGAAAAGTGATGAAATTATGAGACTGCTGTATTCTCCCCCACCTTCCCCCACCATCCCCAATTTGCTCTATAAACCTTGGTCAGATTTTTTTATTTTTAAACATTGTGTAGACCCAGCATAACTATAGGGAAATAGCTTTTACTTCTGTAACCAAATTGAGATCTTAATTCCCTAAATTACTATATAAAAAATAGTTTTTTAAAATTCTTTTTAACCACCTTTTTTTTTTTTTGAAGATAAACCAAAAAAAAAAAAACAAACGCAGGGCCATGGAGTTGATTCGACTCATAGCGACCCTATAGGACAGAGTAGAACTGCCTTGTAGGGTTTCCAAGGAGCAGCTGGTGGATTAGGACTGCCAGCCTCACAATCATTGCTATGTTTGAGCCCATTGTTGCAGCCACTGTGTCAGTCCACCTTGTCAAGGGTTGTCCTCTTTTTCACTGACGCTCTACCAAGCATGATGTCCTCCTCCAGACACGGGTCCCTCCTGATAACATGTCCAACATATGTGAGACAAAGTCTCACCATTCTTGCTTATAATGAGCATTCTGGCTGTACTTCTTCCAAGACAGATTTGTTTGTTCTTCTGGCAGTCCATGGTATATCAGTCTGCTTTGCCAACATCATAATTCAAAGGCATCAATTCTTCAGTCTTCCTTTTTCATTGTCCAGCTTTTGCATGCATGTGAGGTGATTGAAAACACCATGGTTTGGGTCAGGCTCACCTAAGTCCTTAAAGTGACATCTTTGCTTTTTAACACTTTAAGATCTTTTGCAGCAGATTTACCTGATGCAGTGCGTCGTTTGATTTCTGGACTGCTGCTTCCATGGGCGTTGATTGTGGATCCAAGTAAAATGAAATCTGTGACAGCTTCAGTATTTTCTCTGTTTATCGTAATGTTGCTTACTGGTCTAGTTGTGAGGGTTTTTGTTTCCTTTATGTTGAGGCGTAATCCATACTGAAGGCTGTAGTCTTTGATCTTCATCAGTAAGTGTTTCAAGTCCTCTTCACTTTCACCAAGCAAGGTTGTGTCGTCTGCATATTGCAGGTTGTTAATGAGTCTTCCTCCAATCCTGATGCTGTGTTCTTTTCATATAGTCCAGCTTCTTGGATTATTTGCTCAGCATACGGATTGAATAAGTATGGTGAAAGGATACCCTGATGCACACCTTTTTTGATTTTAAACCACACAGTATCCCCTCATTCTGTTCCAACGACTGCCTCTTGGTCTATGTACAGGTTCCTCATGAGCACAATTAAGTGTTCTGGAATTCCCATTCTTTGCAATGTTATCCATGATTTGTTATGATCTACACATTCGAATGCCTTTGTGTAGTCAGTAAAACTCAGCTAACTATCTTTCTGGTATTCTCTGCTTTTACCCTTGATCCATCTGAAATCAGTAATGACATCCCTTGTTCCACGTCCTTTTCTGAATCCTGCTTGAATTTCTGGCAGTTCCCTGTAGATGTACTGCTGCAACCACTTTTGAATGATCTTCTGCAAAATTTGTAGGCGTATGGATATTATCCTATTACTGACAGTGTTATACTTCAGGATAGATCTTGAAATGTTCTTTTTGACAATGAATGCGATGCCATTCCTCTTCAATATGTCATTCTCAGCATGGTAGACCGGACGATTGTCCAATTCAGAATGGCCAGTACTAGTTCATTTCAGCTCACTAATGCCTATGATATCAATGTTTATGTACTCTAGTTTCATTTTTGATGTTTTCCAGTTTTCCTAGATTCATACTTCATACATTCTATGTTCCAGTTATTAAGGGATGTTTGCAGGAGTTTCTTCTCATTTTGAGTCATGCCATATCAGCAAATGAAGGTCCCGAAAGCTTTACTCCATCCATGTTATTAAAGCCACTCTACTTTGAGGAGGCAACTCTTCCCCAGTTGTATTTTGAGTGCCTTCCAACTTGAAGGGCTCATTTCCCGGCTCTATACCAGACAGTGTTCCACTGCTATTCCTGAGGTTTTCACTTGCCAGTTTTTTTTTTTTTAGAAGTAGATGGTCAAGTCCTTCTTCCTGTCTGTTTTAGTCTGGAAGCTCAGTTGAAACCTGTCTACCATCGGTAACCCTGCTGGTAATTGAAATACCAGTGGCACGGCTTCCAGCATCACAGCAACACGCAGACCACCACAGTACAACAAACTGACAAATGGGTGGTGGTTCTTTAGTGTATTCTGTACAAAATCTGTATAATGATAATTGGGAAATTATGTCAATAGCAAAGATAGTTAGAAATATCAAGAGGAGTATATATAATATCAGCAGTCATGTAGATTATTGAAATATTTTCTGATTTACCAGTGAATTTGAGAGCTACTGAATTTGGAACTACTTTTCTAAAAACCTAGTAATTTACTGGGTGTCACGAAGCAGGTAGTTTATTGAGAATAGCTGCTTAATAAATTTTATTAACTTTTAAAAATTACCTAGTGTGAAAGGATCCTCAGTAATTTTTGTTTGACAGTAGTTTCTGCCTTGCCTCTTTGCTGTTTTGGAAAATATTGTTTGGATTAGGATTATGAGCTATAGTATAATGTGTGCCATTCAAGGAAGATAGATAATCTGACCTTATTTAAATACAGCTTTGTCAAGTGACAGTTTCCTAAGGCATTAACCATTGGTAATTATTGAATTACTATATAAACCTTTAGTGACTCTATTAAAGTCTTATTTCCACATCTAATAATAATTAAATCCAATAACTTCCTTTTTATGTTAATATTCTGTTAATATATAATTAGTTTTCCCTCACACATATCCTTTAATGTACTTTCTGTATTATTTCCCCCTATTTCTAATTTTAAGCTCCTAGTTGGGAGGGACTAATGTATAAAAGGCTATTTTGGTAAGTGTGAAACCTATTTTGTTTGACACATATACACTTTAAATGGGAGGGATTTAATAATTCATTCACTATTCTGTTCTATAAAATTATTTTTTAGTGTTCTGTTCTTTCCTTTTAACTTTACCCCTTTCTCTGTGATGAGATACTTAAGCAATAAACACATTCTTGTCTAGGAATTGGCATTGGTGTAGCAGATAAGTGCGTATAATATTAGACTACAGAATACTTACCACAGCAGCTGGGGATGGCAGTAGGTGCACCAGCCAATGAAAGGGATTTGAGCAGGACTCCAAGAGCATCCACTAGTAAAATTAAAGGTGCCTCTGACCTTAACTTCAACAATTCATTCTTAGCTATATACCCTCAAGACCCTTGCCTGCATGTGCCCAAAGATAAATGTACGAGAGAGATCATTTCAGCATTGTTTATAATGGCAAAAAAAACTAGAAATAACCTAAATGTCCACCAGCAGGAGAATGGATAAGCAACTTGTAGTATATACTTAATATAGCAGTAAAAATAATGAACTTGAATCTATGTATCAGTATGGATAAAGCTCAAAAACATAATTTGAGTGAAAAAAAAACTTTTAGAAGAATACTGGAAAACAATGCTAAATCTTTCTGAACATGCATAAATTTCAAAAATGGCAATCAGACAGTACATACATACGTACATCATACAATATGTCACCTTTTGGGAACTGGCTTTTTCCACTCAGCGTAATTTTCTGGAGACTCGTCCGAATTGCATGTATCAGTGTTGTTGTTGTTGTTAGGTGCTGTCGAGTCGGTTCTGATTCATAGTGACCATATGCACCACAGAACAAAACACTGCCTGGTCCTGTGCCATGCTCACAGTCGTTATTATGTTTGAGCCTATTGTTGCAGCCACTGTGTCAATGCATGTCATTGAAGGTCTTCCTCTTTTTCACTGACGCTGTAATTTACCAGGCATGATGGCCTTCTCCAGGGACTGATCCCTCCTGACAACATGTCCAAAGTACATAAAACATAGTCTTGCCATCCTTGCTTCTAAGGAGCATCCTGGTTGTATGAGAGTTCTGCATACCACAGGAAGTCTTCTCAGTCATTATCTTGCCTTTGGGGGGATTTATGAACTCCCTTAAAATACATACAGACTTTTGTTTATCGTCATAATGTTCTCCTTTAAGGGGAGAGATCTTGACTTCCATCACATTCTCAAAGGAACCCAGTGACCCCCAAAAAGGTTAAGAACGCCTCCTCCAGGGGGAAAATATTACCTGGTTTATTTGTGCTGTTGCATATATATATGTATATATAGATTGTTTATTGCAGAATAGCAGTTCTAAAGTGTTTCTTTTGCTTTCGTTTGAGAACCATTTATTTCTCTTGTCATGTGGTATTTTGCAGTTACAGTATATGAACATTAATCAAGCTAAAAAGTAACAAAAGGTAAATCTGCTAAGAAGTACGTAATCTTTATATTCTTAAAATAAGTGTGATAATTCAATCACATACACGTGGTTTCTGTTCTGTCTCTCTCTCTCTCTCTGTCTCTCTGTCTCTCTGTCTCTCTGTCTCTCTCTCTGTCTCTCTCTTGGCTCTGGAGGAAGAGCCTTGTCATCAGTCTTTCCTTGGTCTGGGACCATCTCAGTGCAGAAACCTCAGGTCCAAAGGACGTGCTGTGCTCCTCGTACTGCTTTCTTGGTGGTATGAGGTCCCCATGTCTCTCTGCTTGCTTCTGTCTTTTATATCTCAAAAGAGATTGGCTTAAGACCCTATCTAGTTTTGTAGACCTTATCAGTATAACTGCCAGTAATCCATCTTACTGCATCATAGTGACAGAATATACAACATATAGGGAAATCACATCACATTACAAAATGGTAGACAATCATGTAATACTGGGAATCATGACCTAGCCAAGTTGACAGATATTTTTGGGGGGACACAGTTCAATCCATGACAATACCTGTTAAAGAAAAATTACCCATCTTTGTAGATTCGTGTCACTTTTAAAAATTCAAGGTCTTCAACATCAAAAATGGCCTTCCTGCACTTCCTATTCATTTTCTTTTCTCTCAATCTTGATAGCAAGCATTTCAAGCCTTTTAATGCTCTCTTCCTTATTCTCCCTCAGCGAATGACCTTACTTCCTATCTTCCAGAAATATAAAAAACCTGTTTGCATCTTGTTCTCCTTTCTGACACAGTGGAAGAGGTGGCCCCTTATTTTCTTCATTGAGATCCCATTCCTTTCCCCTTCTCTTCCTTCTCCTCATCCCCCGCTTAGATCCTTGCTCCATTGACTGTTTCCTTCTTCTGATTTTTTTTTAAACTCTTACGGAAAATGTCAAATCCATAAGTAAAATTAGAGAGTAGTTAAATGAACCTTCATGTATCCATTACCTAGCTTCAGCAATTAACTCAATCTTGTTTCATGTATATCCCCCTATTCAGTCTCACTACCCAAATTATTTTGAAGCAAATCTCAGAAATCTCATTTCCCTTATAAATTTTTCACTACATGTTTCTAAAAGACTTTTTAAAATAACCACGGTATCATTATTGCTACTAATTCACAGTTACTCATTAATATCGTCAGCTATCCAGTCATTATCCAAATTTTCCCAAATGTTTCTTCATTGGTTTATTTTATAGTGTGTTTGAATCCAGATCTAAATAAGGTCTGCAAATTGCAGTTGGTTGATAATGTTACTTGTCTCTTTTTTAGCTATAAAAAACCCCCCAAAAAACCAAACCCATTGCTGTTGAGTCAGTTCCAACTCATAGCAACCCTGTAAGACAGAGTAGAACTGCCCCATAGGGTTTCCAAGGAGCGCTTGTAGGTTTGTCTTTCCATCTGTTTTTCTTTTTTCCTTGTAATTTATTTGTTGAAGGAACTGGGTCATTCATTCTGTAGGGCTTTTCATAATCAGGATATTGGTGATTATTATATCCCCAAGGTGTCTTTAACATATTTCTTTGCCCTCTATACTTCTTGCAAATTGATAGTTGGAGCCAGAGGCTTGATCAGATTCAGATTTGATTTTTTTGGCAAGAATACTTCATAGCTCATGTAGTGTTTCTCCATCAGGGGATACATTATGTCCGGTTGTCTCTTTGTTATGTTAGTAGCAAATAGTGATATTAAAATTCCTCATTTCTTTCTTCATTGCTCCTTTGTCTTTTTTTCTTCGCCATCAGTGTTTAAGCACGTCCCTTCATTTGGTTGAGAAAAACAAGAACCAGAAAAACTGTGTTCTAACATTTCCGCCTACATCTCCCTTTCGCCACTCTTTCACAGCCACACTTCTTAACATATATGTTTATGGTACCATCTCTACTTCATCTCCTTATACGCATCATCCCATTTAGATCTGGTTCCTGCATGTTAAACCATGTCCCTGCCATTTTATTGAAACCGATCTCATCAACCATGCTGAAAGCAGAGGATCCTTTTCAGGCCTTATTTTGTTAGTTGGGCAACCTTTGGAAACTGTTGATTGCCTCTCCTTTTTGAAATACTCCCTTGGCTTCTGTAATGTTCTCTTTCCTTTTTTTGCATTTACCTCTTTAACTGCATCCTCTTGGCCTCAGTTGTGGACTCTTCTGCTCCCTGTCATTTAAGTGTTGATGTTTCTCTGTGTGGCTCTTGCCTAGGCCCTCAGCTCATCTTGCTCTACACATTCTCCATGGGTCGTCTCATTCATTGCCGTGACCTCACTTAACCATCTCTAAGCCAATACCTTCCAAACCTCTTTTTTCTAAGTTGGTTCTCTTCAGAGCTGACTTGTTTGAAAAATTCCTACTGGAAATCTTACAGACACCTTGGAGTCAATATATCTAAAACGGAATTAATCGTACTTTTCCTCATCCCTTCACACATAGGAGTTTTCCTATTCAACTTAATTCTAAGCCAAAAATCCAATCTGCGGGAGAAGGATCTGGCAGTCTGCTTCTATAAAGATTTACAGCCTTGGAAACCCTGCGGGGCAGTTCTGCTTTGTCCTATAGGGTTGCTATGAGTGGGAATTGACTCGATGGCAACTTTTTTTTAAAATACTTCCTGGAATCTAGTGGAAATTCTAGCCAGCTGTTTTTTGCAGTGTGATAAGAGATACTAAACTTTTATTTATTTTTTTAATAGGAGATTTAAAGAATGATTCTTTAAGAGATAATTATTTATCTCATTTTTACCTACATTTACTGTCATTCAGTTGATGACAATACCTTTTAGATATTGTATAGAAATTGATTTTATGTGGTTCAAATTATAAAAAGCTCTGAAATGCTGTTAAATAATATTATCAAAAAACTAGGTCAGAGAACAAGATTACTGTGTGAGCACAGAAAATCTGGAGTAGTCCATTCAGTTTCTTGTTTTTAAAACACATGCTTCTAAGGGACACAAAATAAATTAAAATAATATTAAATTGGTTTCTTGATTAAGTGTATTGGTTAAGAGAGCATGAGATTAAGTAGATATTTGCATTACAAATAATACCAGCTATTTAAGGTTATTGGTGGCTGACATTCAACCCTGAAGCTTACTTCAGTTATAGTTGTCACTGTTTGATTTGTGTACAGTTTATGAAATCCTTATCTGTTTTCCTTTTTTCAGGTTGTACTTTTTTTGTAAATTAGAAAATTTGATTTCTGTCTCTGTGGAAGATTTACAGTCTTCTAGAGAAGATACGTTAACTGAAGTGTAATGAAGTTGGTATCAGTGTATCTGGCATGTGACATGGTTGGGAGTGGGTAGACATTAAATTTAAAAGTAATGCTGTTTGGCTCAGTAAACTATTAAAAAATTAAATAAAATACTGTGTATTTTCACATTAATTGATTTTCAAAATGGATTGAAAATGTTATCTAATATTTGTATTAGCATCACAGTAAACCTCATCCTTGAAAGTGTGTACTATAAATAATAATTTTGAAATAATTTAAATTTTAAGTGAAATAATCTTTTTTTTCTCCCCCCTTAGGTGGAATGAACCTTACTTGTTGAATATCTCCTGGTTACTGGTTGGATTCACTTGTAAAAGGATCATTTTCCCCTGCGTGGAAGCCACTTGGTGGCATATTTAATTATAAATCCAGGGATCTCAAAGCTTTTTGATTTCCCAAAGGAGGGATATACCACTGTATCAAATAAGCGTGACATTACAGCCAAAATGGTGCTGTCCCAGAGACAACGAGATGAACTGTAAGTTACTCTGTTCTGTGCTTTAAAAAAAAAAAAAAATCCTTTCTTATAAGGGACAAAGTAGTAAATTAGAATATAGTCTTGGAAGATTAAAGCTGTCGTGTGCCGTGGAGTCAATTCTGATTCATAGCAACGCTATAGGGCAGAGTAGAGCTGCCGCGTAGGATTTCTTAGGCTGAAATCTTTACCGGAGCAGATCGCCAGGTCTTTTATCCCACGGAGCTGGTGGGTTCAAACAGCCAACCTTGCAGTTGATAGCTGAGCACTTAACTGTTGTGCCACAAAGAGCTCCTTTAAGCTATTGTTACCAGTGTTTAAATATTGGTTTGGACAGTTTGATCTGATTTTAAAACTGAATCTTACTTTGACATAGTGTTGTTTAATTTAGCCTTGTCACTTTGTGTATAAGCTTAAAGCAAAATTAACAAATAAGTGATTTAGGATAAGTTTTATACTGAGTTTGTCTTTTAGATATGTTATGTTTAATCGGAAGAGAGATGCTTTTTTTTTTTTTGGTCTGGAATCCATATGTTAGAAAAATGAAAGCTTTTTTGTTGTTGTTACTGTTAATGCCTTTCCTTTGCCTTGTATTTTTTATCTTTTATCTTCCAATGGCTATTATAGGATTTAAACTTTATGACTTGGCTAATTACGATAGTTAATGCAAATACACTAGTGAGAAAGGCGTGAAATGGCTTGCTGCTGCCGTATTATATAGCATTCCATTCTTGTAGGTGAAGATTGTGTATAAATAAAAGTAAAATTTTAATGGATTTTCTTTTGAACAGACTATAGTTAATATTACAAGTTGCAGTGGAGAGGTTTTAGATCAGCCTTATGTTTCTCTGTGCTTTTCTGTCTAGGTGTCCGTAGTGTTCACTAAAGTCTATTATTTTGCTTCCACCTTCTCTGGTAAGGAGGAGGTTTGTTAGACTGAGAAGGCTGGAATGAACCTTGGTAAGAGAATTAAAACCTAAGATGGGTAAAGAGATTTTAAGAGAATACCTGGCTACTTTAAATGAATTCAGGTCTTTTGTCCCTAATAAATTACATCTACATCCCAGATTATTGAAAGAATGAGATTTATAAGAGGAAAAGAAAGTGTATGCCAGTGAATTTGACATTAATCTTTAAATTATTCCTCTTTAAATTGTTATTGACCCAGCCTGGATTTGCAAAGAACAGGCTAGGTCAGACTATGTTTCCTTTAAGATTTAAAATTTTGTTCTTACATAAAACTATTATATACATGATAAATAGAAAAGTCATATAAAAGTATGCAAAAACATTTCTTTAATCTCTTCTTGGCTCCCAATTCTTCTCAGAGCAGTCATGATAACCTTCATTTTTTGGACTTGTTACTAATCTGGTATATAGGATGAGTGTTGTACACACAGTATGTTGGTTTTCAGAAAAGTATTTAAGAGATATCCTGTGGACAAAATGGATAAATATGGACTGAATGACAGTAATAGTACAGAAGAGTGGCTATGTCTACTGAGAAGTTTGAATCATTGGACTTTGTCTTGTTTCAAGTTTTAAAAATAATAGAGGGCACTCTTTCAGTTTTGTAAATTACATGAAGCTATAAAATATATTGAACTGAATCAGAATCCCAGATTAAATATAAATATGATATAATTTAATAAAAACAAACATTGAAATCTAGAGTTTATAAGACATGACTTAAGGATTTTAGATAGTAATAAATAATGTAAGTTGAGTTACTATAAAAGCTAATTTTTTTATAGATTCTTTTTTTTATAGTTTCTTATTTTTTAAACTAGTGTAGGATAGTGTGTAGACAAATAGACACTCAAGAATGTACTTAGGTAGGAGAGTGTTATGGATTGAATTTTGTCTCCCAAAAAGATATGTTGAAGCCCTAATCACCATACCTCTGAATGTGACCTTTTGGAATAGAGTCATTGCAGATGCAGTTAGTTAATATGATGTCATTAGGGTAGATCTTAAACTCTTTATGACTGATGTCCTTATAAGAAGTTAGCAAGTAGAAGGCCAGTATGAAGACAGACAGATGGATGATGGTCATGTAAAATGGAAGCAGAGATTAGAGTTATGCTGCCACAAACCAAGGAATGCCTGGGGCTGCCAGAAGCTGGGAGAGACAAGAAAGATCTTCCCCTAGAGCCTTCAGAGAGAACATGGTCTTGCTGACACCTTGAATTCAGACTACTAGGCTCCAGAACTGTCAGAGAATAAATTTCTGTTGTTTTAAACCATATAACCTGTTGCTGTCCATGGCAACCCCCATGTGAGTCAACACAGAACTGTGTATGTGCTCCATAGGTTTAAACCACATCTGTAACCAAAAACCTCATCTGGTGCCATCAGTCAGTTCTGACTCAGTGACCCTACAGGACAGAGTAGAAGTGCCCCAGAGGATTTCCAAGGCTGTGATCTTTACGGAGGCTGACTGCCACATCTTTCTCCTGTGGAGGCTAGTGGATTTGAACTGCCAACCTTTCGGTTAGCAGCTGAGCGCTTAACCACTGTGCCATCAAGGCTCCTTTAAACCACACAGTTTGTGGTAGTTTGTTACAGCTGCCCTAGGAGACTAGCAGAGGGTAGAATTGTAATCATCTTCTTGAAGGACATTTTCGTGCTATTTGTTTAAATTTAAAATTACTGGTGACCGCTGCTATTTTCACCTCTTGGATTGTAGCAGAAACATGTAAGTACACAATTCCTAGAAACTGGGACTAAGATCCAATGAGAGAGACTGGATTAGAACCCAGTTTCTAGATTTCCCATGTTAAATGTCACATATTAATAGACTTTGAATATACAAGTAGGACATTTAGGACTATTTGAAATTTGGTAATTAGGAAAAAATAATAAGTAATATTTTTAATGTTAGAAAATACAGAAAAAGAAAAAAAGAAAAGGATATTTCCAGATGCTACCTGTCGACAACCCAGTGTTATCGTTGTTATATAGTCCCTCCAGATTTTCCATTCTCTCAGTTGTTTTTTTATTGCTGTTTTTTGAAATTTATAATGAGATCATTTAAATCATACCACATAGTAGGTAAGAGCTTTTGGAGTCAAAGAGACTTGGGTTCTAGCACTGGCACTGTAGTTGCCTACACTAGTATGAATTTAAACAAGTCAGTTAACTTCTCAGTCTGTTTCCTCATCTGTAACATAGGGATACTTTATCGCAGAATTATGAGAATTAAATTTAACAGCGTGTAAAATGCTTGGCATGGTGCCTGGTATGAAGTAAGTACTTCATAAGTCTTGGCTGCTTTTGTTATACGTAATGTTCAGTTGTCTTTTTTTTTTTTTAAATGAAGTTTTACTGCTTATTTTCTTATTATAAAAGCAGGAAATTAATTGCAAAAATCAAAGTTATAATCCCACAATTCATAGAAATTTTTGTTTTAAAATTATTGTGTTAGAAAATTTTTTGTATATGTGTTTGCCTTTTGTTCTTTTGAAAATTGTTCATGGCATTGCTACTTTTTTTTTTCTATTGGGGTGTTTGTATTTTTTTTGTTGATTTAATTCTAAGAGGATTTTAGTTTACTGAGGATAGTTACACTTTTTCCTATGTTGCAGATAGGTTTCATTTAGTGAAATCTGTGTCTTTTCTTTGATTATTTCCTTTAGAGTCACGCTTGGAATGATCTTCACTAATCATGCTTACATAAATATATTCATTTTTATTTTTTAAGGCACTTTATGCTTTAATTTTATAATTAAGTCTAAGTCATCCGTAATTTGTTTTTGATGATTATGTGAGGAAGGGATCTAACTGCCTTTTCCCTGAGTCATTATCAACTTAACCAAACATTATTTATTGAATAGTCCTTTCTTTATTGGTTTGAAAGCATCTTCTTATAAAGACTTGCTTTGGGTTTTAGATTTGTTGTGCTTTCAGGAAACAGAAGAACAATTTTGATTATTGTAGCTTTATAATAAATTTCAACATCAGATAATAAGTTTTTTTTTTTTTTAATTGTACTTCATGTGAAGGCTTACAGAACAAATAGTTGCTCATGAAACAGTAGTATACATATTGTTTTATGACATTGGTTAACAACCCCAGAACATGTCAACCCTCTCCCTTCTCGACATTTTTTTTTTTTTTTTGGTGAAAATATACATAGCCAAAGATAC